>NC_092225.1:14219251-14563001 GCF_036320965.1 Panulirus ornatus
ATTTGACCTCTTGCCATGAAGAGCTATTCACTTCAAATCCATGCAATGAAAATCACCATCCAGGGGATTTTGATGCACAGCAAAAAAAAAAATTAGTTTAACTCAACTTAGGATGATCCCAATAAAGTTGAGGTCCTTCCTATTCCCCTGATTAACAATTAAAAACAAATAATTAATCACCAAACACTTGCTCCCAACTGTCAAGACCACTCTTCTAATACACAATTCCTTTTTAACCTCTGATCTCTACCACCATACATACATTAATTCTGACCTCATTAAGGTCCTCCAACGACAATCTTACTGCTATCACTTCTAACACTTTTGCCCATCCATTTTCTCCCCTTCAATGTGCCAACTCTGGCACACTGAGAGAGCTCAGCTTTCATCCCCATGCAGCTTCTTTACCAATTTCCTTTGAACTGGTACTACTTCACTGGCAGAGATGCCTCTAACTATGCTAACCATATAGCAAAAGTTATTTGTGGTGGGACAGAGACTAACATCCTCTCCTCTACCAGATTTTTCTTCCTCCAGTCATGGCTCAATCACTCCAGCTTGGATGCCAGTCACATTGCTATTCACATCAGGAACAGAGTGTATCAGGCCATGAAACTCTCCCCTTCCCCTGAATCCCATTCTGTTATCATTCATAATCACTAAAATGTTTCATAAAAGGATAGTGAAGTGACCTGCCTTCTGATACATCTTTCTGATTCTTAACAAAAGCATCCAGTAAGTTTTCTATTCCACTCTTTCTCCTCTCTCATGACCAGGTCAACCTATACCTAACCTCCAAGCAGATAAAGACACTCTCTTACGTCTAGTCCTTCCCCTAATCTCCCACTTAATCTCTCCTATATTTTCTATGCACAGGGTCTTCCAAGTCATTTCACAGCTTAATGTGGATAAGGTGTATAGCCCAGATGACATAACTCCTCAGATTCTGGGGGTGTATTCCTCTGAGTTAACAATGATCCTTCCTTGCCTATTTCATCTCTATGTTTCAAAATTCAATATTTTTTTTCATGGAAGTATACCTTACTATAAGTAAGAAAACCATTCTAACCCTTTAAACTATCACCCTATTGCTCTTCCTACTGCTTTCTTGATAATTTGAAACTCTTCTTAACTCTCACAATCTCAAACACTTAAAATCCTTCTTCCTTCTTTCTGAGGAACATTCAGGAAATTTAAAGGGACTACAGCTGCTATTGAAGGCTTGTTTGTATGTCTATTTTGCTGTTTTACAACTTTTAACACTGGTTAATTGATTAAGATCTTTTTCTTTCAATTCTTTCAAAAAACAACCCATGCAGAGAAAACCCAAATGCACAACAAGCATAGGGCTGAAAGGGTTAATGACGAGTACCATGATAGACTTTAGACTGTTACTCACCACTAGTTAATCCCATTCATTCACAGACATGCTAACTACTACGTCATATCCAAAAAATGCTAATATTTGGTATCAGGCCAGAATGCACTAGTCAATACAGTAAAGAGACAAAAGACAAAAGCAGATAAATAGTCTAAAAAGACAAGATATAATGTTTGTGTATATGTGGTTTCGAAGCATTACACATGACAGCTAGAGACTGAGTGTGAACAAATGTGGCTTTTTTTGTCTGTCTTCCTGGCACTACCTTGCTGAAGCAGGGGGTAATGATGCTGTTTCCTGTGGGGTGGGGTAGCACCAGGAATGGATGAGGGCAAGCATGAATATGTACATGTGCATATATGTATATGCCTGTGTATGTATATGTATACATTGAAATGTATATATATGTATATGTGCGTGATTGGGCGTTTATGTATATAACCCTGGGGATAGGGGAGAAAGAATACTCCCCTCATATTCCCCGCGTGTCGTAGAAGGTGACTAAAGGGGATGGGAGCGGGGGGGCTGCAAACCCTTCCCTCCCTGTATTTCTATTTCTAAAAGGGGAAACAGAAGAAGGAGTCAAGCAGGGAGTGCTCATCCTCCTCAAAGGCTCAGATTGGGGTGTCCGAATGTGTGTGGATGTAAGCAAGATGAGAAGAAAGGAGAGATAGGTATATGCTTGAGGAAAGGAACCAGGATGTTTTGGCTCTAAGTGAAACAAAGCTCAAGGGTAAAGGGGAAGAGTGGTTTGGGAATGTCTTGAGAGTAAATCAGGGGTTGGTGAGTGGACAAGAGCAAAGGAAGGAGTAGCACTTCTCCTGAAGCAGGAGTTGTGGGAGTATGTAACAGAGTGTAAGAAAGTAAATTCTAGATTGATGTGGGTAAAACTGAAAGTGGATGGAGAGAAATGGGTGATTATTGATGCCTGTGCACTTGGTAATGGGAAGAAAGATCATGAGAGGTAAGGGTTTTGCAAGCAGCTGAATCAGTGTGTTAGCAGCTTTGATGCACGAGACCAGGTTATAGTGATAGGTGCTTGGAATGCGAAGGTGAGCAATGTGGCAGTTGAGGGTATAATTGGTGTAATGGGGAGTTCAGTGCTGTAAATGGAAATGGTGAAGAGCTTGTGGATTTGTGTACTTAAATGACTGGTGATTGGGAAATACCTGGTTCAAAAAGAGAGATATACATAAGTAAACATATGTGAGTAGGAGAGATGGTCAGAGGGTGTTATTGGATTATGTGTCAATTGATAGGCGTGTAAAAGAGAGATTTTGGATGTAAATGTTTTGAGAGGGGCAGCTGGAGGGATGTCTGATCACTATCTTTTGAAGGCAAAGGTGAAGATTTGTAGAGGTTCTCAGAAAAGAAGTGAGAATGTTGGGGAGAAAAGAGTGATGAGAGTAAGTGAGCTTGGAAAGGAGACTTGTGTGAGAAAGTAGAATGGCAAAAGATGAGAGCAATTGATGTAAGGGGAGTGGAGGAGGAATGTGAAGTATTTAAGGAAGCAGTGATGGCTTGCACAAAAGAAGAATGTGGAATGAGAAAGATGGGAGGTGGGCAGATTAGGAAGGGTAGTGAATGGTGGGATGAAGAAGTAAGGTTATCAGTGAAAGAGAAGAGAGAGGCGTTTGGATGATATTTGCAGGAAAGTAGCAGCAAGAGGTCAAAAGAAAGGTGCAAGAGGTGAAAAAGAGGGCAAATGAGAGTTGGGTGAGACAGTATCACTGAATTTTAAGGAGAATAAAAAGATGTTTTAGAGGGAGGTAAATAACATGCGCAAGACAAGAGAACAAATGGGAACATTGGTGAAGGTGGCAAATGGGGAGTTTATAACAAGTAGTAAGGAGATGAAGTGGGTATTTTGAAGGTTTCCTGAATGTGTTAGATGATGGAGTGGCAGATATAGGTTGTATTCGTTAGGGTGGTGTGTGAAGTGAGAGGGTTAGGGAGAATGGTTTGGTAAACAAAGAGGTAGTGAAAGCTCTGTGGAAGATGAAAGCCAGCGAGGCAATGGGTTTGGATGGTACTGGTGTGGAATTCATTAAAAAAGGGGGTGACTGTGTTGTTGATTGGTTGGCAAGGATATTCAGTGAATGTATGGATCATGGTAATGTGCCTGAGGATTGGTGGAATGCATGCATAGTGCCATTGTACAAAGGCAAAGGGGATAAAGGTGACAAATTACAGAGGCAAAAGTTTGTTGAGTATTCCTGGGAAATTATATGAGGGGGTATTGATTGAGAGGGTAAAGGCATGTACAGAGCATCAGATTGGGGAAGAACAGTGTGGGTTCAGAAGTGGTAGAGGATGTGTGGATCATGGGTTTCCTTTGAAGAATGTATGTGAGAAATACTTAGAAAAACAGATGGATTTGTGAGTAGCATTTATGGACTTGGAGAAGGTATATGATAGGGTTGATAGAGATGCTTTGTGAAAGGTATCAAGAGTATATGGTGTGATAGGTAAGAATGTATGTGAGAAATACTTAGAAAAACAAATGGATTTGTATGTAGCATTTATGGATCTGGAGAAGGCATATAATAGGGTTGATAGAGGTGCTTTGTGGAAGGTTTTAAAAGTTTTAAGGTTTGGGAGGTAAGTCGCTAGAAGTAGTGAAAAGTTTTTACCAAGGATGTAAGGCATGTGTACAAGTAGGAAGAGAGGAAAGTCATTAATTCCCAGTGAATGTTGGTTTGTGGCACGGGTGTGTGATGTCTTCATAATTGTTTGATTTGTTTATGGACGGGGTGGTTAGGGAGGTGAATGCAAGAGTTTTGGAGAGAGGGGCAAGTATGCGGTCTGTTGTGGATGAGAGGGCTTGGGAAGTGAGTCAGTGGTTGTTTGCTGATGACACAGCACTGGTGGCTGATTCCAGTGAGAAACTGCAGAGGTTGGTGACTGAGTCTGGTAAAGTGTGTGAAAGAAGAAAGTTGAGAGTAAATGTGAATGAGAGCAAGGTTATTACGTTCAGTTGGGTGGAGGGAAAAGTTAAGTGGAAGGTAAGTTTGAATGGAGAAAAACTGGAGGAAGTGAAGTGTTTCAGATATCTGGAAGCGGACTTAGCTGTGGATGGACACATGGAAGCAGAAGTGAATCACAGGGTGGGGGAGGAGGCGAAGGTTCTGGGAGGGGGCAAAGGTTCTGGGAGGGGGCGAAGGTTCTGGAAGGGGCGAAGGTTCTGGGAGTGTTGAAGAATGTGGAGAAGGAGAGAACGTTACCTCGGAGAGCAAAAATGGGTATGTTTGAAGGAATAGTGGTTCCAACAATGTTATGTAGTTGCGATGCATGGGCTATAGATAGGATTGTACAAAGGAGGGTGGATGTGTTGGAAATGAAATTTTTGAGGACAATATGTGGAGTGAGATGGTTTGATCGAGTAAGTAACGTAAGGGTAAGAAAGATGTGTGGTATTAAAAAGGGTGTGGTTGAGGGAGCAGAAGAGGGTGTGTTGAAATGGTTTGAACACATGGAGAGAATGAGTGAGGAAACATTGACAAAGAGGATGTATGTGTAAGAGGTGGAGGGAACAAGGAGAAACAGGAGACCACATTGAAGTTGGAAGGATGGAGCGAAAATGATTTAGAATGATCAGGGCCTGAACATACAGGAGGGTGAAAAGAGTGCAAGGAATACAGTAAATTGGACCGATGTGGTATACTGGGGTTGACGTGCTGTCTACGGATTGAACCAGGGCATGTGAAGCGTCTGGGGAGAGGTCTTTAGGGCCTGGATGTGGAAAGGGAGCTGTTTCAATGCATTACACATGACAGCTAGGGACTATGTGTGAACGAATGTGACCTTTTTGTCTTTTCCTGGAGCTGTCGCTGAAGTAGGGGGGGTGCTATTTCCTGTGTGGCGGGGGTGGTGACAGGAATGGATGAAGGCAGCAAGCATGAACATGTACATGTGTATATATGTATATGACTGTATGTGTATGTATGTATGTATACAGTGACATGTATATTTATGTATATGTGCTTGTATGGGCAATTATGTATAAATATATGTGTATATGAGTAGTTGGGCCATACTTTGTCTGTTTCTTTGCACTACCTCGCTGACTCGGGAAACAGCAATTAAGTCTTTTCTTTCAAACTATTCGCCATTTCCCGCATTAGCGAGGTAGCGTTAAGAACAGAGGAGTGGGCCTTTGAGGGAATACCCTCACCTGGCCCAATTCTCTGTTCCTTCTTTTGGAAAATTAAAAAAAAACGAGAGGGGAGGATTTCCAGCCCCCCACTCCCTCCCCTTTTAGTCGCCTTCTACGACATGCAGGGAATACATGGGATATAATAAATAAATAGAATATTATCTACATTTGTCTATTATACTTAATCGCCGTCTCCTGCATCAGCCAGGAAACAGATGAGGAATGGCCCAACCCACCCACATACACATGTATATATATGCACACCTACATGTGCACATTTACATGCATATACACTTCAATGTGCACATCAATATACATACACAGACATATACATATATACACATGCACATATTCATACTTGCTGCTTTCATCCATTCCCATCACAACCCCGTCACACATTGAATAGCATCCCCCCCCTCCAGGGAGGTAGTGCCAGTAAAAGACAAAAAAGGCTACATTCATTCACACTCAGTCTAGCTGTCATGTGTAATGCATGGAAACCACAGTTCCCTTTCCACATCCAGCCTCCACAGACCTTTCCATGGTTTACCCCAGATGCTTCACATACCCTGGTTCAATCCATTGACAACACATCGACCCCAGTATATCACATCATTCCAATTCACTCTATTCCTTGCATGCCTTTCACCCTCCTCCATGTTCAGGCCCTGATCGTTCAAAATCTTTTTCACTCCATCGTCCCACCTCCAATCTGGCCTCCTGCTTCTCCATATTCACTCCACCTCTGACACATATATCCTCTTTGTCAATCTTTCCTCACTCATTCTCTCCATGTGTCCAAACCATTTCAACATACCCTCTTCTGCTCTCTCAACAACACACTTCATTACCACACATCTCTCTTCCCCTTTCATTACTTACTTGATCAAACCACCTCACACCATATTCTGTCCTTAAACATTTCATTTCCAACACATCCACCCTCCTCCATACAACCCAATCTATAGCCCAAGCTTCGCAACCATATAATATTACTGGAACCACTATTCCTTCAAACATACCCATTTTTGCTTTCCGAGATAATGCTTTCGACTTCCACACATTCTTCAAGGCTCCCACAACCTTTGCCCCCTCCCCAACCCTGTGACTTACTTCTGCTTACATGGTTCCATCCACTGCTAAATCCACTCCCAGATATCTAAAACATTTCACTTCCTTCAGTTTTTATCCATTCAAACTTACCTCCCAATTAACTTGTCCCTTAACCCAAGTGAACCTAATAACATTGCTCTTATTCACATGTACTCTCAACTTTCTTCTTTCACACACTTTATCAAACTCAGTCACCAATCTCTACAGTTTCTCACCAGAATCAGCCACCAGTACTGTATCATCAGTGAACAACAACTGACTCACTTCCCAAGCACTCTCATCCACAACAGACTGCATACTTGCCCCTCTCTCCAAAACTCTTGCGTTCACCTCCCTAACCACCCCATCCATAAACAAATCAAACACTCAGGGAGACATCATGCACCCCTGCCGCAAACTGACATTCTCTGGGAACCAATGACTTTCCTCTCTTCCTACTCGTACACATGCCTTACATCCTTGGTAAAAACTTTTCACTACTTCTAGCAACTTACCTCCGACACTATATTTTCTTAAAACCTTCCACAAAGTATCTCTATCAACCCTATCATATGCCTTCTCCAGATCCATAAATGCCACATACAAATAGTGCAAGTGACTGGGAGATGTACAAAAGAAAGTGGCAATAGGTTAAGAGAAAGGTGCAAGAGGTGAAAAAGAGGGCAAATTAGAGTTGGGGTAAGAGAGTATCATTACATTTTAGGGAGAATAAAAAGATGTTTTGGAAGGAGGTAAATAAAGTGTGTAAAACAAGTGAAGGGGACCAATGGGGTGGTAATAACAAGAAGTGGTGAGGTGAGAAGGAGATGGAGTGAGTATTTTGAGGGTTTACTGAATGTTTGATGATAGAGTGGCAGATACAGGGTTTTTGGTCGAGGTGGTGTGCGAAGTGAGATGGTCAAGGAGAATGACTCGGTAAACAGAGAAGAGGTAGTGAAAGCTTTGCGGAAGATGAAAGCCGGCAAGGAAACAAGTTTGGATGGTATTGCAAAGGAATTTAATAAAAAAAAGGGGTGACTGTTGGTGATGGGTTGGTAAGGATATTCAAAGCATGTATGAAGTGCCTGAGGATTAGCAGAATGCATGCATAGTGCAAGTGTACAAAGGCAAAGGGGATAAAGTGAATGTTCAAATTACAGAGGTATAAGTTTGTTGAGTATTCCCGGAAATTTATATGGGAAGGTATTGATTGAGAGGGTAAAGGCATGTACAAAGCATCAGATTGGGGAAGAACAGAGTGGTTTCAGAAGTGGTAGAGGATGTGTGGATCAGGTGTTTACTTTGAAGAATGTCTGTGAGAAATACTTAGAAAAACAGATGGATTTGTGAGTAGCATTTATGGACTTGGAGAAGGTATATGATAGGGTTGATAGAGATGCTTTGTGAAAGGTATCAAGAGTATATGGTGTGATAGGTAAGTTGTTAGAAGCAGTGAAAAGTTTTTACCAGGGGTGTAAGGCATGTGTATGAGTAGGAAGAGAGGAAAGTGATTGGTTCCCAGTGAATGTTGGTTTGTGGCAGGGATGCGTGATGTCTCCATGGTTGTTTAATTTGTTTATGGATGGGGTGATTAGGGAGGTAAATGCAAGAGTTTTGGGGACAGGGGCAAGTATGCAGTCTGTTGTGGGTGAGAGGCCCTGGGAAGCGTGTCACTTGTCGTTCACTGCTGATACAGCACTGGTGGCTGATTTGAGTGAGAAACTGCAGAAGTTGGTGACTGAGTTTGGTAAAGTGTGTGAAAGATGAAAGCTGAGAGTAAATGTGAATAAGAGCAAGGTTATTAGGTACAGTAGGGTTGGGGGACAAGTTAATTGGGAGGTAAGTTTGAATGGATAAAAACTGGAGGAAGTGAAGTGTTTTAGATATCTGGGAGTGAATTTAGCAGAAGATGGAACCATGGAAATGGAAGCGAAGCATAGGGTAAGGGAGGGGGTGAAAGTTCTGGGAGCATTGAAGAATGTGTGAAAGGCGAGAACGTTATCCTGGAGAGCAAAAATGGGTATGTTTGAAGGAATAGTGGTTTCAACAATGTTATATGGTTGTGAAGCATGGGCTATAGATAGGGTTGTGCAGAGGAGGGTGGATGTGTTAGAAATGAGATGTTTGAGGACAATATCTGGTGTGAGGTGGTTCGATCAAGTAAGTAAGGAAAGGGTAAGAGAGATGTGTGGTAACAAAAAGAGTGTGGTTGAGAGAGCAGAAGATGGGGTATTGAAATGGTTTGGTCACATGGAGAGAATGAGTGAGAAAACATTGACAAAGAGGATACATGTGTCAGAGGTAGAGGGAACGAGGAGAAGTGGGAGAACAAATTGGAGGTGGAAGGATGGAGTGAAAAAGATTTTGAGTGATCGGGGCAAAACATACAGGAGGGTGAGAGGAGTGCAAGGAACAGAGTGAATTGGAACAATGTGGTATACCAGGGTCGACGTGCTGTCAATGGATTGAACTAGGGCACGTGAAGCAATTGGGGTAAACCATGGAAAGGTTTGTGAGGCCTGGATGTGGAAAGGGAGATGTGGTTTCAGTGCATTTACATATGACAGCTAGAGACTGAGTGCGAATGAATGTGGCCTTTGTTGTCTTTTCCTAACACTACCTCGTGCATGTGCAGGGGGAGGGGGTGCCATTTCATGTGTGGTGGGCTGGCGACGGGAATGATGAAGGCAGCAAGTATGAATAGGTACATGTGTATATATGTATATGTCTGTGTATGTATATGTATGTATACGTTGAAATGTACAGGTATGTATATGTGCGTGTGAGGGCGTTTATGTGTATACATGTGTATGTGGGTGGGTTGGGCCATTCTTTCATCTGTTTCCTTGTGCCACCTCACTAACGCAGGAGACAGCGACTAAGTATAATAAATGAATACTTCCCACGCATTCCTCACGTGTTGTAAAAGGCAACTAAAGGGGACAGGAGCAGGGGGTGCTGAAAACCCTCCCCTCCTTGTATTCTAGTTTTCTAAAAAGGGAAACAGAAGAAGGAGTCACGCGGGGAGTGCTCATCCTCCTCGAAGGCTCAGATTGGGGTGTCTAAATGTGTGTGAATGTAACCAAGATGAGAAAAAAGGAGAGATAGGTAGTATGTTTGAGGAAAGGAACCTGGATGTTTTGGCTCTGAGTGAAACGAAGCTCAAGGGTAAAGGGGAAGAGTGGTTTGGTTCCAATAATGTTATATGGTTGCGAGGCGTGGGCTATAGATGGAGTTATGCAGAGGAGGGTGAATGTGCTGGAAATGAGATGTTTGAGGACAATATGTGGTGTGAGGTGGTTTGATTGAGTAAGTAATAATAGGGTAAGAGAGATGTGTGGTAATAAAAAGAATGTGGTTGAGAGAGCAGAAGACGGTGTTTTGAAATGGTTTGGTCACATGGAGAGAATGAGTGAGGAAAGACTGACCAAGAGGATATATGTGTCGGAGGTGGAGGGAACGAGGAGAAGTGGGAGACCAAATTGGAAGTGGAAAGATGGAGTGAAAAAGATTTCGAGTGATCAGGGCCTGAACATGCAGGAGGGTGAAAGGCGTGCAAGGAATAGAGTGAATTGGAACGATGTGTTATACTGGGGTCGAAATGCTGTCAATGGATTGAACCAGGGCATGTGAAGCGTCTGGGATAAACCATGGAAAGTTCTGTGGGGCCTGGATGTGGAAAGGGAGCTGTGGTTTCGGTGCATTATTACATGACAGCTAGAGACTGAGTGTGAACGAATGTGGCCTTTGTTGTCTTTTCCCAGCGCTACCTTGTGCACATGCAGGGGGAGGGGGTTGTTATTTCATGTGTGGTGGGGTGGCGATGGGAATGAATAAAGGCAGACAGTATGAATTATGTACATGTGTATAAATGTATATGTCTGTGTGTGTATATATATGTATACGTTGAGATGTATAGGTATGTATATTTGCGTGTGTGGACGTGTATGTATATACATGTGTATGTGGGTGGGTTGGGCCATTCTTTCATCTGTTTCCTTGCGCTACCTCGCTAACGCGGGAGACAGCAACAAAGCAAAATAAATAAATAAATATCATATCTATTCATTATACTTAACCGCCATCTCCTGCATTAGCGAGGCAGCACAAGGAAACAGACGAGGATTGGCCCAACCCACCCATATACACTTGCACATACATAAATGCCCACACACGCACATATGTATACATATACATTTTAACGTATACATACATATACATACAAAGACATATACATATGTACATATCCATGCTTGCTGCCTTCATCCGTTCCCGTCGTCACAAAAAGCATTAAGTAATGGGGAACTCAAGATATAGAAGGAAAAAGTCTATTAAGAAATACAAATCAAGCAAGGCTTTGATGTGATAGATATCAAAAGAGCCACATAGATAATACAATGTAAGTTATACTCATTTACAATGCCTTGGACAGATTCAAACCAGTGGCCGAGCATGGGCTGGCAAGGTCCTTATCAATATATCACACACAGAGTGTGTCACTCTCCTCTCATTTCAAGCCCCTGAACTAAGCCAACCATTTCAATCTGATATCTGTTATGCTATGGAATCAGAAAACAGTGTAAAAAGCATAAATCTACAGATAGCATGGGCATAAGGAGGATTAATTATGGGAAAAGCTATTTTCATCTGCAGAGCATGTTAATGGTAAATCCTTAGCACCTGATAGTCAAGAACAATACACTCTATCAAAACCATATCACAACAGGATATGGATATGGTACTCAATAATAGATGAAACACAACTCTGATGTCTCAAAACATTTAAGCATGTGCCAGGTTAAATCATCATAAAAGTAACTTTGTTGTCTTTCAAAGTACTATCAGATGTTAAAAATGATACTCAAGCCCAATTATGACTTACCTAAAAAAGGGTTATAACACCTAAAACAGATATTCAAATACATAAATAAAACCAAAATATCAAACAACAATAAGCTAAAAACACAATACTCATTCAATCTAAGTTACTTTGAAAGGTTATCATGAAGCAACAGTACGTCTTTTAGGAAACACAATATTCAAATCTACCCCACAATCCATTGTGTCTAGCAATGATCTTACAAAATAAATGTCAAAACAGCAACACGACATCCATACTACTACAAATTATCTATCAAAATATCTGAAGCAAAGGGATGTTAAAAATGTAAACTAGCTGCTACAGAAATGGTAATATGTTCATACAGGAAACACATAAAATCAAATAAGAACTGTATAATGGAGACAAAACACAATAGGCAAATACTTATATATATACTGATAAAACTGTACTGATGTTTTACTTACACCAGCTCTGATTTGTGTACGTCATATACCCAAACTCAATAAAAACTTGGGGAGTAAGATACTCTAAGAGAAAATTCTGTACAGAAAAAATGCATTTAAAATGAAAGTTCTCTATACTGCATATCCATATGCCTTATGGAAACATACAAAACTAGAATGCCAACAATTACAAGCAAATGCAGTATTTCTCCCTCTGTGTACACATTAAACAAGGCTCATGAAGGCCAATTAGATAATGTACATATTACTAAGAGGGAATGACAGTTATGGATCTCTCTGCCAAATCTCAGCAACACTGTTGAAATGCAACAAAAGTATGGGCCAAAAAACATAATTTGCACTCACAGTGACCTCTGACCTCTTCAGAATACAAATCCTACTTTAAGTGCTTAAACATGTAATCATTATCATCATTATTCATATCATCATTATTACTATTATTATCATTATTATCATTATTATTATTATCATTATTATCATTATTATTATTATTATTATTACTATTATCAATATCATCATTACTTACGTTATTATCATCATTATCATTATCATTATTTATCCCTGGGAATTGGGAAGAAAGAATACTTCCCATGTATTCCCTGCGTGTCATAGAAGGTGCCTAAAAGGGGTAGAAGCAGGGGGGCTGAAAACCCTCCCCTTCTGTTTCATTTTTCCAAAAGAGGGAGCAGAGAAATGGACCAATGCAGGAAATGGCAAATATGTATGAAAAAAATCAATTATCATTAGTACAATATTTTTCATACTTGAATGCTGTTTCCTACACGGGCAAGGTAGCGCCTGGAACAGACAAACAAAGGCCACATCCGCTCATACACATTCTCTAGTTGTCAACAGTAATACAATAAAGCCACAGCTCCATATGCATTATCACTATTATCATCATCATTATTATTACCATATCATTATTATCAATATTACAGCAACCTCCTGCCCCCTTTTATGGGGCTCCTCCAACTTCAAGGCCGCACTTTACTCAGGAGTAACAAAACGATGAACTCATTTGGAGCAAGAATGTCCTTAACCAGACAACTACTTTCCATCCACTAACAGTAATACAACTTTGCTAAGGATGAATTCTCATCTACACTGTAAACACTGGCAAACAATGACAGCAATCGAAAAAAAAGCGATCTTTGACTGCTACAGTAATTCGCCCCTAAAGTAATCTGAAGATGGTCAAATTACAAATCTATTTTCTGCATTATGTGGGGTATCAGTAAAAACACCTTTGTGCCCAATCAAAAAAAAAATATATTTAAAATGGTCTAGTTACGATAAAAAAAAATTAGCTTTTTTGTAAATTTTCACGCTGACCAAATATCAGACAATGGTTTAGTGTGGGGTATGTTAACAGAAAAAAAATATAATCCTGTGCTAAATTTCATGAGTACTGGCTATGTGATATAACTGTGTCATATCAGGAACTCTGACCCCTGTCAAACAACTTCTAAACAACTGCTCCATTCATACAAAGGATTGATTCATCCTTGTACAGAGTACTGCTCTCACATATGGGGTGGTTCTAGTTCTGCATCCTTACTTGATAGAGGTGAGTCAAAAGTGGTCAGACTTATAAACTGTCCCAGGCCAACTTCCAAACTTAACCCTCTTGCTCCACACTGCAATACTGGTTCACTTTCCTTCTTCTATTGGTATCAATTTGGTCTTTTCGCTCCCAACAGCTGGCTGCTTGTGTACCCACATCACTAGCTAGACCATGCAATATGTGGCAAGCTGCTGTGTCACATACTACTGTGTGGCTATCGGCAACTCAAAGGCGAGCCATTTTGACAAATGCTTCTTTCCCTATACATCAAAGATTTGGAACTCTATGTTTTCTCACATCTTTCCCAATAACTAACTATGACCTCTCACATTTTAAAAGACAGGTTTTTGAGTTCCTTCAAAATTCATAAATACTTTCCCCTTGTCTCTTCTTTTTCCATTTCATAATTCTCTCCTATTTCAATTAAAGCTGGCCTTGATGTGGACTTTAGTCAGTGACTGGAGCCTTTAACATAAAAGAAAAAAAAAGTCCCCATCTGGTAACTACATACACATCTACTTATGTGCGTGGGACACATGATGGCTTGTTTCTGATCTGGCTAACATGAGAGGAAAGCAATGTCCATTTTGCATGTTCACAGCCACAAGAAACACTGAATGCATCTAAAAAATATAATCATAAATAGTTTTACAAATTCTTTTGGTAAAGATTTTCAGTACATGCTTACAATGAAATATTTCATATAGTTCCACTATATGTTATAACATATCCTTCTACTATTCTCTTGCCCTTCACTCTGTCCAACCTCATAATCTCACTTCCACTTCTTAAAGGCTCTATCTAAACCACCTCCACTTTTCTAAAATCCATGTTTATCTTGATATTCACCTGAATTTATGCATGCAAACTATGCCACTTATGTACATTCCACCATTTTTTTTATCTGCATTTTCTAATTCTCTTGTATTCTACTGAAAAACCAATCATTGTAACAAGTCAAGCTATTTCTCAAGCTATTTTAGTGCTTTGCATTTTTTCTAGTAATATCTTTGTTTCCCTACTAACTTTCCTCCTTCCTTCAAGAATGCAGATGTTACATGATTGTATTTTTCCAAACCACTCTCCAGACTATAATTCCTGATCAGTTACAACTAATATATCTACATTTCTATTCACTACTTTTACAGCCACTCTCCTCCTGTTTAAGACTTTTGGTCTCGCATCATAATGGTTGCAAGACCCGCAAACTGGTCTCTAAATCTCCCTCATTTTATGCCTTTCAAATCAACTTCACTCTCTCTCTCTTTTATAATATGTCTTTTCTTCATCAACAGCGAACTATTTTCAATTCTGCAAGTTTTCCTCTCAACACCTTCCCTTTAGCCCCTATTTCAATTTCATATCTTTTGTTTGCTCAATCTTGGAGAGCAAATATCTACTACCTGTGATAGCCCTCCTATCCAATTTCCTTCTATTCCTACCTTTATTCCTTGAATAAACATGGTCTTCATCCAATCAGTTGCTACAAAATCAATTATCTTAATCCTTTATCATTTTTTTCTTTTTCATGAATGCTACTGCACCTGGTCATCCAGTTGTGGCTGTTTCCTTATTTTCATTCACTTCAATACTTCTAATCATATCTAAATACAATTCTTGCCCTCCTAAGTCATTATCAATGTTCTACAAGATTTATTTTACCAACATTACCTCCACTCTCTCATTAACTCTTTCTTGAATACTGTTTATAAACAATACTGTCAATCATCTCAATTTGAAGTTCATCTTTCACTCACCCACCTAAAAATTCACTTGGATCACCTCTTTCTGGTTCATTCAAACTGGTCCCATCTGTTCCTTCTTTTTGAGTATTATTGTGATTAATTACAAATATGATGCAAAGAGATAAGAGCAGGCATACCAACATAACTATATTTATTATATTTTGTTGCTGTCTCCCGCATTAGCGAGGTAGCACAAGGAAACAGATGAAAGAATGGCCCAACCCACCACATACACATGTATATACATACTAGCCCATACACACACATATGTATGCCTATACATTTCAATGTATACATACATATACATACACAGACATATACATATATACTATATATCTATTTATTTATTTTGCTTTGTCGCTGTCTCCCGCGTTAGCAAGGACTCGCAAGGAATCAGACGAAAGAATAGCCCAACACACCCACATACACATATACATACACGTCCACACACGCACATATACATACCTATACATCTCAACGTATACATATATATACATACACAGACATATACATATATACACATGTACATAATGTATAATAGCTGTCATGTATAATGCACCGAAACCACAGCTCCTTTTCCACATCCAGGCCCCACAGAACTTTCCATGGTTTACCCCAGACATTTCAAGCGCCCTGGTTCAATCCATTGACAGCACGTCCACCCCGGTATACCACATCGCTCCAATTCACTCTATTCCTTGCACGCCTTTCACCCTCCTGCATGTTCAGGCCCCGATCGCTCAAATCTTTTTCCCTCCATCTTTCCACCTCCAATTTGGTATCCCACTTCTCCTCGTTCCCTCCATCTCTGACACATATATCCTCTTGGTCAATCTTTCCTCACTCATTCTCTCCATGTGACCAAACCATTTCAAAACACCCTCTTCTGCTCTCTCAACCACACTCCTTTTACTACCACACACCTCTCTTACCCTATTATTACTTACTCGATCAAACCACCTCACACCACATATTGTCCTCAAACATCTCATTTCCAGCACATCCACCCTCCTCCGCACAACTCTATCTATAGCCCATCCTCACAACCATATAACATTGTTGGAACCACTATTCCTTCAAACATACCCATTTTTGCTTTCCGAGATAATCTTCTCGACTTCCACTCATTCTTCAATGCTCCCAGAACTTTCACCCCTTCCCCCACCTCATGATTCACTTCTGCTTCCATGGTTCCATCCACTGCCAAATCCACTCCCAGATATCTAAAACACCTCACTTCCTCCAGTTTTTCTCCATTCAAACATACCTCCCAATTGACTTGTCCCTCAACTCTACTGTACCTAATAACCTTGCTCTTATTCACATTTACTCTCAGCTTCCTTCTTTCACACACTTTACCAAACTCAGTTACCAGCTTCTGCAGTTTCTCACACGAATCAGCCACCAGCGCTGTATCATCAGCGAACAACAACTGACTCACTTCCCAAGCTCTCTCGTCTAGAACAGACTGCATACTTGCCCCTCTTTCCAAAACTTTTGCATTCACCTCCCTAACAGCCCCATCCATAAACAAATCAAACAACCATGGAGACATCACACACCCCTGCCGCAACCCTACATTCACTGAGAACCAATCACTTTCCTCTCTTCCTACACGTACACATGCCTTACATCCTCGATAAAAACTTTTCACTGCTTTAACAACTTGCCTCCCACACCATATATTCTTAATACCTTCCACAGAGCATCTCTATCAACTCTATCATATGCCTTCTCCAGATCCATAAATGCTACATACAAATCCATTTGCTTTTCTAAGTATTTCTCACATACATTCTTTAAAGCAAACACATGATCCACACATCCTCTACCACTTCTGAAACCACACTGCTCTTCTCCACTCTGATGCTCTGTACATGCCTTCACCCTCTCAATCAATACCCTCCCATATAATTTGCCAGGAATACTCAACAAACTTATACCTCTGTAATTTGAGCACTCACTTTCATCCCCTTTGCCATTCTGCAATGGCACTATGCAAACATTCCTCCAATCCTCAGGCACCTCACCATGAGTCATACATTCATTAAATAACCTTACCAACCAGTCAACAACACAGACACCCCCTTTTTTAATAAATTCCACTGCAATACCATCCAAACCCGCTGCCTTGCCAGTTTTCATCTTCCACAAAGCTTTTACTACCTCTTCTCTGTTTACCAAATCATTCTCCCTAAACCTCTCACTTTGCACACCACCTCGACCAAAACCTATATCTGCCACTCTATCATCAAACACATTCAACAAACCTTCAAAATACTCACTCCATCTCATCACATCACCACTACTTGTCATCATCTCCCCATTAGCCCCCTTCACTGAAGTTCCCATTTGTTCCCTTGTCTAGTGAGTGAGTGTGAATGAATGTGGCCTTTTTTGTCTTTCCCTAGCGCTACCTCACGCACATGCGGGGAGAGGGAGTTGTTATTTCATGTGTGGTGGGGTGGCGATGGGAATGAATAAAGGCAGAAAGTATGAGTTATGTACATGTGTATATATGTATATGTCTGTGTGTGTACACATATGTATACGTCGAGATGTATAGGTATGTATATTTGTATGGGTGGACGTGTATGTATATATATGTGTATGTAGGAGGCTTGGGCCCTTTTTTCGTCTGTTTCCTTGCGCTACCTCACTAACACGGGAGACAGCGACAAAGCAAAAAAAAAAAATAACATAACTCATACTACCTGCCTTTATTCATTCCCATCACTACCATGCCACACATGAAATAACAACCCCCTCTCCCTGCATGTGTGCAAGGTAGCGCTAGGAAAAGACAACAAATGCCACATTCGTTCACACTCAATCTCTAGCTGTCATGTATAATGCACTGAAACTACAGCTCCCTTTCCACATCCAGGCCCCACAGAACTTTCCATGGTTTACCCCAGATGCTTCACATGCCCTGGTTCAATCCATTGACAGCACGTCCACCCCGGTATACCACATCGTTCCAATTCACTCTATTCCTTGCACGCCTTTCATCCTCCTGCATGATCAAGCCTCGATCACTCAAATCTTTTTCACTCTATCTTTCCATCTCCAATTTGGTCTCCCACTTCTCATTCCCTCCACCTCTGACACATATATCCTCTTTCAATCAATCTTTCCTTACGCAACCCTACTGTACCTAATAACCTTGCTCTAATTCACATTTACTCTCAACTATCTTCTTCCACACAATTTACCAAATTCAGTCACCAGCTTCTGCAGTTTCTCACATGAATCAGCCACCAGCGCTGTATCATTAGTGAACAACACCTGATTCACTTCTCAAGCTCTCTCATCCACAACAGACTGCATACTTGCCCCTCTTTCCAAAACTCTTGCATTCACCTCCCTAACAACCCCATCCATAAACAAATTAAACAACCATGGAGACATCACACACCCCTGCCGCAAACCAACATTCACTGAGAACCAATCACTTTCCTCTCTTCCTACACGTACACAAGCCGTACATCCTTGATAAAAACTTTTCACTGCTTCTAACAACTTGCCCCCCACACCATATATTCTTAATACCTTCCACAGAGCATCTCTATCAACTCTATCATATGCCTTCTCCAGATCCATAAATGCAAATGTACATATTCATACTTGCTGCCTTCATCCATTCCCACCGCCACTCTGCCACACATGAAATGACAAACCCCCTCCCCCCGCATGCGCGCAAGATAGCGCTAGGAAAAGACAACAAAGGCCACATTCGTTCACACTCAGTCTCTAGCTGTCATGTATAATGCACCGAAACCACAGCTCCTTTTCCACATCCAGGCCCCACAGAACTTTCCATGGTTTACCCCAGACATTTCAAGCGCCCTGGTTCAATCCATTGACAGCACGTCCACCCCGGTATACCACATCCTTCCAATTCACTCTATTCCTTGCACGCCTTTCACCCTCCTGCATGTTCAGGCCCCGATCGCTCAAATCTGTTTCCCTCCATCTTTCCACCTCCAATTTGGTATCCCACTTCTCCTCGTTCCCTCCATCTCTGACATATATATCCTCTTGGTCAATCTTTCCTCACTCATTCTCTCCATGTGACCAAACCATTTCAAAACACCCTCTTCTGCTCTCTCAACCACACTCCTTTTACTACCACACACCTCTCTTACCCTATTATTACTTACTCGATCAAACCACCTCACACCACATATTGTCCTCAAACATCTCATTTCCAGCACATCCACCCTCCTCCGCACAACTCTATCTATAGCCCATCCTCACAACCATATAACATTGTTGGAACCACTATTCCTTCAAACATACCCATTTTTGCTTTCCGAGATAATCTTCTCGACTTCCACTCATTCTTCAATGCTCCCAGAACTTTCACCCCTTCCCCCACCTTATGATTCACTTCTGCTTCCATGGTTCCATCCACTGCCAAATCCACTCCCAGATATCTAAAACACCTCACTTCCTCCAGTTTTTCTCCATTCAAACATACCTCCCAATTGACTTGTCCCTCAACTCTACTGTACCTAATAACCTTGCTCTTATTCACATTTACTCTCAGCTTCCTTCTTTCACACACTTTACCAAACTCAGTTACCAGCTTCTGCAGTTTCTCACACGAATCAGCCACCAGCGCTGTATCATCAGCGAACAACAACTGACTCACTTCCCAAGCTCTCTCGTCTAGAACAGACTGCATACTTGCCCCTCTTTCCAAAACTTTTGCATTCACCTCCCTAACAGCCCCATCCATAAACAAATCAAACAACCATGGAGACATCACACACCCCTGCCGCAACCCTACATTCACTGAGAACCAATCAGTTTCCTCTCTTCCTACACGTACACATGCCTTACATCCTCGATAAAAACTTTTCACTGCTTTAACAACTTGCCTCCCACACCATATATTCTTAATACCTTCCACAGAGCATCTCTATCAACTCTATCATATGCCTTCTCCAGATCCATAAATGCTACATACAAATCCATTTGCTTTTCTAAGTATTTCTCACATACATTCTTTAAAGCAAACACATGATCCACACATCCTCTACCACTTCTGAAACCACACTGCTCTTCTCCACTCTGATGCTCTGTACATGCCTTCACCCTCTCAATCAATACCCTCCCATATAATTTCCCAGGAATACTCAACAAACTTATACCTCTGTAATTTGAGCACTCACTTTCATCCCCTTTGCCATTCTGCAATGGCACTATGCAAACATTCCTCCAATCCTCAGGCACCTCACCATGAGTCATACATTCATTAAATAACCTTACCAACCAGTCAACAACACAGACACCCCCTTTTTTAAAAAATTCCACTGCAATACCATCCAAACCCGCTGCCTTGCCAGTTTTCATCTTCCACAAAGCTTTTACTACCTCTTCTCTGTTTACCAAATCATTCTCCCTAACCCTCTCACTTTGCACACCACCTCGACCAAAACCTATATCTGCCACTCTATCATCAAACACATTCAACAAACCTTCAAAATACTCACTCCATCTCATCACATCACCACTACTTGTCATCATCTCCCCATTAGCCCCCTTCACTGAAGTTCCCATTTGTTCCCTTGTCTAGTGAGTGAGTGTGAATGAATGTGGCCTTTTTTGTCTTTCCCTAGCGCTACCTCACGCACATGCGGGGAGAGGGAGTTGTTATTTCATGTGTGGTGGGGTGGCGATGGGAATGAATAAAGGCAGAAAGTATGAGTTATGTACATGTGTATATATGTATATGTCTGTGTGTGTACACATATGTATACGTCGAGATGTATAGGTATGTATATTTGTATGGGTGGACGTGTATGTATATATATGTGTATGTAGGAGGCTTGGGCCCTTTTTTCGTCTGTTTCCTTGCGCTACCTCACTAACACGGGAGACAGCGACAAAGCAAAAAAAAAAAAAATAACATGTTTTAGATATCTGGGAGTGGATCTGTCAGTGGATGGAACCATGGAAGCGGAAGTGGATCATAGGGTGGGGGAGGGGGCGAAAATTTTGGGAGCCTTGAAAAATGTGTGGAAGTCGAGAACATTATCTCGGAAAGCAAAAATGGGTATGTTTGAAGGAATAGTGGTTCCAACAATGTTGTATGGTTGCGAGGCGTGGGCTATGGATAGAGATGTGCACAGGAGGATGGATGTGCTGGAAATGAGATGTTTGAGGAAAATGTGTGGTGTGAGGTGGTTTGATCGAGTAAGTAACGTAAGGGTAAGAGAGATGTGTGGAAATAAAAAGAGCGTGGTTGAGAGAGCAGAAGAGGGTGTTTTGAAATGGTTTGGGCACATGGAGAGAATGAGTGAGGAAAGATTGACCAAGAGGATATATGTGTCGGAGGTGGAGGGAACGAGGAGAAGAGGGAGACCAAATTGGAGGTGGAAAGATGGAGTGAAAAAGATTTTGTGTGATCGGGGCCTGAACATGCAGGAGGGTGAAAGGAGGGCAAGGAATAGAGTGAATTGGAGCGATGTGGTATACAGGGGTTGACGTGCTGTCAGTGGATTGAATCAAGGCATGTGAAGCGTCTGGGGTAAACCATGGAAAGCTGTGTAGGTATGTATATTTGCGTGTGTGGACGTGTGTATGTACATGTGTATGGGGGGGGGGGGTTGGGCCATTTCTTTCGTCTGTTTCCTTGCGCTACCTCGCAAACGCGGGAGACAGCGACAAAGTATAAAAAAAAAAAAAAAAAAAAAAAAAAAAAAAAAAACTCATACTACCTGCCTTTATTCATTCCCATCACTACCATGCCACACATGAAATAACAACCCCCTCTCCCTGCATGTGTGCAAGGTAGCGCTAGGAAAAGACAACAAATGCCACATTCGTTCACACTCAATCTCTAGCTGTCATGTATAATGCACTGAAACTACAGCTCCCTTTCCACATCCAGGCCCCACAGAACTTTCCATGGTTTACCCCAGATGCTTCACATGCCCTGGTTCAATCCATTGACAGCACGTCCACCCCGGTATACCACATTGTTCCAATTCACTCTATTCCTTGCACGCCTTTCATCCTCCTGCATGATCAAGCCTCGATCACTCAAAATCTTTTTCACTCTATCTTTCCATCTCCAATTTGGTCTCCCACTTCTCATTCCCTCCACCTCTGACACATATATCCTCTTTCAATCAATCTTTCCTTACGCAACCCTACTGTACCTAATAACCTTCCTCTAATTCACATTTACTCTCAACTATCTTCTTTCACACAATTTACCAAATTCAGTCACCAGCTTCTGCAGTTTCTCACATGAATCAGCCACCAGCGCTGTATCATTAGTGAACAACACCTGATTCACTTCTCAAGCTCTCTCATCCACAACAGACTGCATACTTGCCCCTCTTTCCAAAACTCTTGCATTCACCTCCCTAACAACCCCATCCATAAACAAATTAAACAACCATGGAGACATCACACACCCCTGCCACAAACCAACATTCACTGAGAACCAATCACTTTCCTCTCTTCCTACACGTACACAAGCCGTACATCCTTGATAAAAACTTTTCACTGCTTCTAACAACTTGCCCCCCACACCATATATTCTTAATACCTTCCACAGAGCATCTCTATCAACTCTATCATATGCCTTCTCCAGATCCATAAATGCAAATGTACATATTCATACTTGCTGCCTTCATCCATTCCCACCGCCACTCTACCACACAAGAAATGACAAACCCCCTACCCCCGCATGCGCGCAAGATAGCGCTAGGAAAAGACAACAAAGGCCACATTCGTTCACACTCAGTCTCTAGCTGTCATGTGTAATGCATCGAAACCACAGCTCCCTTTCCACATCCAGGCCCTACAAAACTTTCCATGGTTTACTCAAGACACTTCACATGCCCTGGTTCAAACCATTGATAGCATGTCAACCCCGGCATACCACATCATCCCAATTCACTCTGTTCCTTGCATGCCTTTCACCTTCCTGCATGTTCAGGCCCCGATCACTCAGAATCTTTTTCACTCCATCTTTCCACCTCCAATTTGGTATCCCACTTCTCCTCGTTCCCTCCACCTCTGACACATATATCCTCTTGGTCAATCTTTCCTCACTCATTCTCTCCATGTGACCAAACCATTTCAATACACCCTCTTCTGCTCTCTCAACCACACTCTTTTTATTACCACACATCTCTCTTACCCTTTCATTACTTACTCGATCAAACCACCTCACACCACATATTGTCCTCAAACATCTCATTTCCAACACATCCACCCTCCTCTGCACAACCCTATCTACAGCCCATACCTCACAACCACATAACATTGTTGGAACCACTTTTCCTTCAAACATACCCATTTTTGCTATCCAAGATAACATTTTTGCCTTCCACACATTCTTCAGTGCTCCCAGAACCTTTGCCCCCTCCCCCACCCTGTGACTCACTTCTGCTTACATGGTTCCATACACTGCCAAATCCACTCCAAAATATCTAAAACACTTTACTTCCTCCAGTTTTTCTCCATTCAAACTTACCTCTCATTTAACTTGTTTCTCAACCCTACTGAACCTAATAACCTTGCTCTTATTCACATTTACTCTCAGCTTTCTTCTTTCACACACTCTACCAAACTCAGTCACCAACTTCTGCAGTTTCTCACCTAAATCAGCCACCAGCGCTGTATCATCAGCGAACAGTAACTGACTCACTTCCCAAGCCCTATCATCCACAAAAAATTATCATTATGTATGTGACAAAAATCCCACAACATCTAAAAACTCAATGTACTACAAGTTTACGACAAATCTTCTTACCTGATTGAGAGTTCAATCTACTATGGTGCATTTGCAGTTCACCATTAACTTCTTGTAGGTCACTGTGCACAAAAACAGTATTTACATAACCATAGTACCAACAAATCTAGCAAGAGACTATGTTTCTACATATGGCCTATTCAATCTAAAGCTAGTATCAAACCTCACCAAAATGAAAGATCTGGACACTCACATGCTTAAGAGAATGTTGGATGGGGCCATATCTAAACTTTATCATATCAAAAATCAAGTAACTTTTTTGATGGTCTGAGCAATACAGCTAGTACTAATCAACCACCAGTAAGTGTACACAACGCAAGAGCAACAGTGACATAACCTGTTACAGTTTCACTGGTTATTCACATTACTTCATTTGGAATGCACTGTTCAGTCTTCTATCCTATACATGCCATAGGTTTGTTATTTGTCTCCTAAAATCAGTTCTCAAAAGATGAACAGATCTTTACAAACCTCTGAGGTTCCATCCTTTGTTGTTGTTGATACTTCCACTGGAGTCTCATCTTTCAACTTTGGTGGGGATTCAGCAGGCAGGAGGATTTGCCGTTTCCCTACTGCATCCATTAAAACCAACTGCTGGCCCCCCATTGCCTTCTTTTGGTTTTGCAGGAGTAAGAGGGGAAAAGCTGAGTGTCTGGGCAAACAACGGAACAGATGAACTCCATTTCTGTCCAAAGAGCTGCAAGGAGAAAATTATGATAAAGGCTATAATTCAAAAGGCTTGACCATCATGCATCAATTATGTAAAATAAATCAAATACATAGGACCATACAGAAAATATATTAATCATCAGGATCATAGACTTGTGCATGAGCTTATCTTTGACGAGATAGATGTGTTCAATACAAGTACACACACACACATGGGCCTTTGTGGTGTAGCAGTTACTGTCACTGACCAGGAGTCAGCATGGGCCAGTCCAGGGTCAGACCACATGGAGTGAAATCCTGGGCAAACAGCTGGACCACACCTAACCCAGGTGCTCAACCTTCCCTTGGGGCAGGTCGATAAATAGGTACCTGCTTAAGCTAGGGTGCATAAGTGCGTATACAAATATAAAAGACATGCAACACAAACTGAAAGTTAAGACAGGCTAAATAAACAAGAGGAAACCTCTCCCCTTAACAAACAAATAGTATTTACATACACTAAAATACAAGAGTCAAATCGAATACCCACAACATAGAAACAGAGATAAAAGACTGGTGAGGAAAACAAAATGAGAGATAGCAGGAAATAATTCAGGGTTTAGTAAGTGAGATACAGGTTACTGACTGAAGCAGAGGACCTGAAATCTGAAGTAAAATAACAGAAATAGTACAAAATTATGTTTCCTAAGTGAAGTTATACAAACCATATACTCAGTTACACACAAAACAGTTTGCAAAATATATGGAATGCATGATGGGAGATTTAGTAAGGTGTAGAGTATTCAGTATGAATGCACGTTGGCAATAATGGAAATTCTTATAAAAAAGAAAAACAAGTGGTCTAAACCAAAACCTTATCATCCAACTCCTCCACTGATTCAGTACTTTATTATAAAAGCATCATGATCTTATAGCAAATGAAGTAACTTTCATTTTAGTGTACCACTGTTAACTGGACACCATGAGATATGGCAAGCATGAAAAAAACTCTACTTGGTGATGCAAATTATACATACACTACTATAATATGATAGTTCCAAGGTGTTTAGTCAAATATTTGCTAAGATCAGACTGTTCATCAAAGTGTCTACTTTACAACTCTGTACATAGAATGACCCTGTACATTTCAGCCTTATTCAAGGGCAACCCAAAATCAGGAAATGAAAAAGTATAAGATATTGAAAATAACATTCACATATATCAGACACATATCAGCCATTCATATCTTAAGCAAAGAATGATATACAAATTAATTCCATTTACAATATATAGGATAAATAAGGAACACTCATAGATACCAAAAAAAAATTCACGAGAAAATACAGCTCATAATCACATTAAGACCATGTGCCACCTGCATGTAAAGATAGATCATAGACTAGTACACTGTCAAAGCCTGTAACATGCCTCAGTCAAGTGATAATGCTGTCAAAATCTTAATGCCAAGTAGAAATTCTAAATCTGGAATTATTCTGTGTTCACAAATTACTATGCCAGTTCACAAAATAGTATAAGAAACAGACCTTTCTGGGTCGGGGAATCCATATCTGAAGGATTTCAGTATGGTGTTTATGTCCAATAAACTATGTCATTTAAATAGTTAATATTAAAATGCTACCATTACTAATGTCAATATCACTTTCACAAACATACTGAGAACTGAACAATCATACAGACACACACACACACAGTCATTTTTTTCATATATACTCGATATATATGTACAGTGCATCAGATTCGAGAGAAGCAGACTTGTTTCAACAGAGGGAGAGGATGTGTGAATGTATGAGAAATACTTAGGAAAACTCATGGATTTGTATGTGGCATTCCTGGATTGGGAGAAGGCATATGATAGGACTGATAGAGATGCTTTGTGGAAGGTCTTAAGAATATATGGCGAGGGAGGTAAGCTGCTAGAAGCATAGTTTTTATCAAGGGTGTAAGGCATGTGTACGAGAAGGAGGAAAGGAAAGTGATTGGTTCACAGTGAAGGGCGATCTGCAGAAAGAGTGTATGTCACCATGGTTGTTTAATGTGTTTATGGATGTGGTGGTTAGGGAAGTAAATGCAAGAGTTTTGGAGAGAAGGGCGAGTATGCAGTCTCCTGGGAAAGAGAGGGCCTGGGAAGTGAGTCACTTGTTGTTCTCCGATGATACAGCACTGGTGGCTGATTTGAGTGAAAAACTGCACAAGTTGGTGACTGAGTTTAGAAAAGCGTGTGAAAGGAGAAAATTGATAGTAAATCTGATTAAGAGCAAGGGTGAGGGACAAGTTAGTTGGGATGCAAGCTCGAATGGAGAAGTAGGGAAAGTTAAGTGTTTTAGATATCTGGGAGTGGACTTAGCAGCGAACAGAACCATGGAAGTGGAAGTGAGTCATACTTACCTCCCATTTGACTTGTCCCTCAACCCTACTGAACCTAATAACCATGCTCTTATTCATATCTACTTTCAGCTTTCTTCTTTCACACACTTCGCCAAACTCAGTCACCAGCTTCTGCAGTTTCTCACCTAAATCAGCCACCAATGCTGTATCATCAGCGAACAACAACAAGACCTCTCATCCACAACAGAATGCATACTTGCCCTTCTCTCCAGAACTCTTGCATTCACCTCCCTAACTACCCCATCCATAAACAAATTAAACAACCATGGAGAAGTCACACACCCCTGCCACAAACCATCATTCACTGAGAACCAATCACTTTCCTCTCTTCCTACTCGTACACATGCCTTACATCCTCAATAAAAACTTTTCACTGCTTTTAGCAACATACTTCTCACACCACTCTTAATACTTTCCACAGAGCATCTCTATCAACTCTATCATATGCCTTCTTCAGATCCATAAATGCTACATACAAATCCATCTGTTTTTCCTAAGTAATTCTCATATACATTCTTCAAAGCAAACATCTGATCCACACATCCTTTACCACTTCTGAAACCACACTGCTCTTCCCCAATCTGATGATCTGTACGTGCCTTCACCCTCACAATCAATACCCATAAAAATTCCCAGGAATACTCAACAAACTTTATATATATATATATCATTTATCTATTTATTTTACTTTGTCGCTGTCTCCTGCGTTAGAGAGGTAGCGCAAGGAAACAGATGAAAGAATGGCCCAACCCACGAACATACACATTTATATACACACATGTCCACACACGCAAATATACATACCTATACATCTCAACGTATAAAGACATATACATATATAAACATGTACATAATTCATACTGTCTGCCTTTATCCATTCCCATCGCCACCCCACCACACATGAAATAACAACCCCCTCTCCCCTCATGTGTGCAAGGTAGCACTAGAAAAAGACAACAAAGGCCCCATTTGTTCACACTCAGTCTCTAGCTGTCATGTAGAATGCACTGAAACCACAGCTCCCTTTCCACATCCAGGCCCCACAGAACTCTCCATGGTTTACCCCAGACGCTTCACATGCCCTGGTTCAATCCATTGGCAGCATGTCCACCCTGGTATACCACATGGTTCCAATTCACTCTATTCCTTGCATGCCTTTCACCCTTCTGCATGTTCAGGCCCCGATCACTCAAAATCTTTTTCTCTCCATCTTTCCACCTCCAATTTGGTCTCCCACTTCTCCTCGTTCCCTCCACCTCTGACACATATATCCTCTTGGTCAATCTTTCCTCACTCATTCTCTCCATGTGACCAAACCATTTCAAAACACCCTTTTCTGCTCTCTCAACCACACTCTTTTTATTACCATAGATAGATTTGTGTGGAGGAGGGTGGATGTGCTGGAAATGAGATGTTTGAGGACAAGATGTGGTGTGAGGTGGTTTGATCGTGTAAGTAATAATAGGGTAAGAGAGATGTGTGGTGGTAAAAAGAGTGTGGATGAGAGAGCAGAAGAGGGTGTTTTGAAATGGTTTGGTCACATGGAGAGAATGAGTGAGGAAAGATTGACCAAGAGGATATATGTGTCAGAGGTGGAGGGAATGAGGAGAAGTGGAAGACCAAATTGGAGGTGGAAAGATGGAGTGAAAAAGATTTTGAGTGATCAGGGCCTGAACATGCAGGAGGGTGAAAGGCGTGCAAGAAATAGAGTGAATTGGAACCATGTGGTATACCGGGGTCGACCTACTGTCACTGGATTGAACCAGGGCATGTGAAGGGTCAGGGGTAAACCATGGAAAGTTCTGTGGGGCCTGGATGTGGAAAGGGAGCTGTGGTTTCGGTGCATTATTACATGACAGCTAGAGACCGAGTGTGAATGAATGTGGCCTTTGTTGTCTTTTCCTAGCGCTAACTCACATACATGAGGGAGGGAGGGGTTTTTATTTCATGTGTGGCAGGGTGGCAATGGGAATGAATAAAGGCAGACAGCATGAATTATGTACATGTGTACATATGTATATGTCTGTGTGTGTATATATATGTATATGTTGAGATGTATTGGTATGTATAATTGTGTGTGTGGACGTGTATGTATATTCATGTGAATGTGGGTGGGTTGGGCCACTCTCTCGTCTGTTTCCTTGTGCTACCTCGCTGACGCAGGAGACAGCGACAAAGCAAAACAATAAAAAAAATAATAATATATATATATATATATATCATCCCTGGGGATAGGGAAGAAAGAGTACTTCCCACGTATTCCCTGTGTGTCGTAGAAGGCGACTAAAAGGGGAGGGAGCTGGTGGCTGGAAATCCTCCCCTCTCTTTTTTTTAATTTTCCAAAAGAAGGAGCAGAGAAGGGGGCCAGGTGAGGATATTCCCTCAAAGGCCCAGTCCTTTGTTCTTAACACTACCTCGCTGATGCGGGAAATGGCAAATAGTATGAAAGGAAAAGGATATTTATATACATATGAGATAGGGAACAGAAAAGTCTAACTACAAGAATGACTCAACCAAAATAATCCACAGAGGCATCAACTCACCTCAAATATGTTTCGGGTATGGTGCACTGCTGAACTCACAAGATATTCAGGGAAATCTACATGTGCAGTTACACCAAAAATATATAGAGGGTTCTTAGAAGGTTCTCTCAGTCACAATTTTCATAAGTAATTATACATTCACACCAGATGATTTAACATGAAAATCTCTGCTGAATATGTCAACTGATAGAAAAAAATTGTTACCCCTCACATGGCATTTGTCTTCACATGTAGTCTGATACCTGGAAGTGTAAAGATAGGTTCTGTATACCATAACATGAATTACACAACTGTCTGAATAAAGCTAAAATGGATACTAATTGGCAACTCTATGTGAAGAAAAAACGTAACAAAATTTTTTGAAAAATGTAACATTCTGTAATATGTAAAAGTATATTGTTTTTTCAAAGAAATGCCATACTTTCTTGTATTAAGAGAATCCCATAATGTAGTTATCACAGTTATAGATGAAAATGTGGTCATATCCCTTGTTTCCCTGACACGATATTCAACCCAATAAAGTCTAATAAAAATAGCTATGGCTCACATGCCAAAACATAACAAGTGAATATATATATATATATATATATATATATATATATATATATATATACCTCGCAAACGCGGGAGACAGCGACAAAGTATAAAAAAAAAAAAAAAAAAAAAAAAAAAAAAGAAAATATATATATATATATATATATATATATATATATATATATATATATATATACATACATTTTTTTCGCCATTTCCCGCGTTAGCGAGGTAGCGTTAAGAACAGAGGACTGAGCCTTTGAGGGAATATCCTCACTTGGTCCCCTTCTCTGTTCCTTCTTTTGGAAATTTATCCAGTTTGGGATATATATATATATATATATATATATATATATATATATATGTATATATATATATATATATATATATATATATATATATATATATATATATATATAGGGAGGTAAATGCAAGAGTCCTGGAAAGAGGGGCAAGTATGAAGTCTGTTGGGGATGAGAGAGCTTGGGAAGTGAGTCAGTTGTTGTTCGCTGATGATACAGCGCTGGTGGCTGATTCATGTGAGAAACTGCAGAAGCTGGTGACTGAGTTTGGTAAAGTGTGTGGAAGAAGAAAGTTAAGAGTAAATGTGAATAAGAGCAAGGTTATTAGGTACAGTAGGGGTGAGGGTCAAGTTAATTGGGAGGTGAGTTTGAATGGAGAAAAACTGGAGGAAGTGAAGTGTTTTAGATATCTGGGAGTGGATCTGTCAGCGGATGGAACCATGGAAGCGGAAGTGGATCATAGGGTGGGGGAGGGGGCGAAAATTTTGGGAGCCTTGAAAAATGTGTGGAAGTCGAGAACATTATCTCGGAAAGCAAAAATGGGTATGTTTGAAGGAATAGTGGTTCCAACAATGTTGTATGGTTGCGAGGCGTGGGCTATGGATAGAGATGTGCGCAGGAGGATGGATGTGCTGGAAATGAGATGTTTGAGGAAAATGTGTGGTGTGAGGTGGTTTGATCGAGTAAGTAACGTAAGGGTAAGAGAGATGTGTGGAAATAAAAAGAGCGTGGTTGAGAGAGCAGAAGAGGGTGTTTTGAAATGGTTTGGGCACATGGAGAGAATGAGTGAGGAAAGATTGACCAAGAGGATATATGTGTCGGAGGTGGAGGGAACGAGGAGAAGAGGGAGACCAAATTGGAGGTGGAAAGATGGAGTGAAAAAGATTTTGTGTGATCGGGGCCTGAACATGCAGGAGGGTGAAAGGAGGGCAAGGAATAGAGTGAATTGGAGCGATGTGGTATACAGGGGTTGACGTGCTGTCAGTGGATTGAATCAAGGCATGTGAAGCGTCTGGGGTAAACCATGGAAAGCTGTGTAGGTATGTATATTTGCGTGTGTGGACGTGTGTATGTACATGTGTATGGGGGGGGGGCCATTTCTTTCGTCTGTTTCCTTGCGCTACCTCGCAAACGCGGGAGACAGCGACAAAGTATAAAAAAAAAAAAAAAAAAAAAAAAAAAAAAAAAAAAATATATATATATATATATATATATATATATATATATATATATATATATATATATATATATATATATACAGCAAGCACTAACCTTAAAAACCCAAATTACAATCAAGAATAACTCAACTGGACAATGTCACTCACAGGGAAATGAAACAAGCATACTTAGTTTCTTTACCATCTACCTGCTGCTATGATGCACAACAAAAGTGGGGTGACAAGAGGGTGTTTACCGTGATCAGTGCCTCCTTACTCACAATGTTGCGAGCGTCAACGTTGACTGAGGAAAGGAAGAAGTTGTGAGCTTGAGTGTTGCCCCAGGAGAGTGTGAGAGCTGCACTAGACTCCAGATTCTCCAACTGCCGCCACACGAATGCATCACTCTCAACAGCCTGATGAAGTGTTGGAATGGGCTGTTCCTCTTGCAAAGTCACTGCGGTCATGGATTTTGGGATCCACTTCAGAACAAGACTCTCCAGCTAAAAAAAAAATGGGCATGTGCCACTGTTTAGCACAGAGACATAAGAAAAAAGTAATCTTGCATATGTGCAAGTAAAAATGCATAAAAATGTAAACCAGAAACAAACACACACACAATCATCAAGAGGGTCAGATGCTTGCATAACAAGATGTTCTTGAAGTAGAGACAGAAACTACACCTTCAATAAACCTGTGGTACATGTAAAAGGAGGGAGGAGGTATCATAAAGACCCCGTGAAACAAAACTTCTAAGATGTAACAATTCACTATGGCAAATTAAGATGCAAGAGAGTTCAGTAAATTTGAGAGAAGAGTGAACTGTGAAAGATGCCAACAGAATAGGTGATCAGAAGTGCCATGTATTCTGCTGAGGATAGTTTACTTGGTCATTCTATAATAATCATTAACAAAGAAGCACAAAGCATATATGAGGTTAAAGGTCATAAGATGCTTATGCGAGGAAAAATATTAAAAATAAGTCTAACACAATAAACAAAAAAGATCATTAATGCTATTAGGAAACTGAGCTGCCTTTCAACAAATGGCAGTCTACACTCCATTCAAATTTTTCTAATAAATGCTATTACAGGTACCTATGGAATATGAACATGGATGACAATATTTCAAAAATCCTGTGAGAGGACAGCATTACACTGAAATTCTGTGTAAAGGCTTTAATCACTTTTATACTGAAACGTATTTATTTATTCATTTATCATACTTAGTCGCTGTCAGAGAAGAGGTAGTAAAAGCTTTGCGGAAGATGAAAGCCGGCAAGGCAGCGGGTTTGGATGGTATTGTAGTGGAATATATTAAAAAAGGGGGTGACTGTATTGTTGACTGGTTGGTAAGGTTATTTAATGTATGTATGACTCATGGTGAGGCGCCTGAGGATTGGCAGAATGCTTGCATAGTGCCATTGTACAAAGGCAAAGGGGATAAGAGTGAGTGCTCAAATTACAGAGGTATAAGTTTGTTGAGTATTCCTGGGAAATTATATGGGAGGGTATTGATTGAGAGGGTGAAGCCATGTACAGAGCATCAGATTGGGGAAGAGCAGTGTGGTTTCAGAAGTGGTAGAGGATGTGTGGATCATGTGTTTGCTTTGAAGAATGTATGTGAGAAATACTTAGAAAAACAAATGGATTTGTATGTACCATTTATGGATCTGGAGAAGGCATATGATAGAGTCGATAGAGACGCTCTGTGGAAGGTATTAAGAATATATAGTGTGGGAGGCAAGTTATTAGAAGCAGCGAAAAGTTTTTATCAAGGATGTAAGGCATGTGTACGTGTAGGAAGAGAGGAAAGTGATTGGTTCTCAGTGAATGTAGGTTTGCGACAGGGGTGTGTGATGTCTCCATGGTTGTTTCATTTCTTTATGGATGGGGTTGTCAGGGAGGTGAATGCAAGAGTTTTGGAAAGGGGCAAGTATGCACTCTGTTGTGGATCAGAGAGCTTGGGAAGTGAGTCAGTTGTTGTTCGCTGATGATACAGCGATGGTGGCTGATTCATGTGAGAAACTGCAGAAGCTGGTGACTGAGTTTGGTAAAGTGTGTGAAAGAAGAAAGTTAAGAGTAAATGTGAATAAGAGCAAGGTTGTTAGGTACAGTAGGGTTGAGGGTCAAGTCAATTGGGAGGTAAGTTTGAATGGAGAAAAACTGGAGGAAGTAAAGTGTTTTAGATATCTGGGAGTGGATCTGGCAGCAAATGGAACCATGGAAGCGGAAGTGAATCATACGGTGGGGGAGGGGGCGAAGATTCTGGGAGCCTTGAAGAATGTTTGGAAGTCGAGAACATTACCTCAGAAAGCAAAAATGGGTATGTTTGAAGGAATAATGGTTCCAACAATGTTGTATGGCTGCGAGGCGTGGGCTATGGATAGAGTTGTGCGTAGGATGGTGGATGTGCTGGAAATGAGATGTTTGAGGACAATGTGTGGTGTGAGGTGGTTTGATCGAGTGAGTAACGTAAGGGTAAGAGAGATGTGTGGAAATAAAAAGAGCGTGGTTGAGAGAGCAGAAAAGGGTGTTTTGAAGTGGTTTGGGCACATGGAGAGGATGAGTGAGGAAAGATTGACCAAGAGGATATATGTGTCGGAGGTGGAGGGAGCAAGGAGAAGAGGGAGACCAAATTGGAGGTGGAAAGATGGAGTGAAAAAGATTTTGTGTGATCGGGGCCTGAACATGCAGGAGGGTGAAAGAAGGGCAAGGAATAGAGTGAATTGGAGCGATGTGGTATACCGGGGTTGACGTGCTGTCAGTGGATTGAATCAAGGCATGTGAAGCGTCTGGGGTAAACCATGGAAAGCTGTGTAGGTATGTATATTTGCGTGTGTGGACGCATGTATATACATGTGTATGGGGGGGGGGGTTGGGCCATTTCTTTCGTCTGTTTCCTTGCGCTACCTCGCAAACGCGGGAGACAGCGACAAAGTATAAAAAAAAAAAAAATATATATATATATATATATATATATATATATATATATATATATATATATATATATATATATATATATATATATATATATATATTTTATTCTGCACATGCCTCTCATCCTCCTGAATGTTCAAGCTTTGATGCCCCGAGCTTCGTTCACTTAATCCCTCTAAACCTGTTGGTGATCTCCACTTTTGTTTTATGACAATCTTTCTTTACTCATCCTCTCTTTTTGTCCAATCCCTGGGGATAGGGGAGAAAGAATACTTCCCATGTATTCCCTGCATGTCGTAGAAGGCGACTAAAAGGGAAGGGAGCGGGGGGCTGGAAATCCTCCCCTCTCGTTTTTTTTTTCCAAAAGAAGGAACAGAGAAGGGGGCCAGGTGAGAATATTCCCTCAAAGGCCCAGTCCTCTGTTCTTAACGCTACCTCGCTATCGCGGGAAATGGCGAATAGTATGAAAAAAAATATATATATATATATATATATATATATATATATATATAAGAATATATGGTGTGGGAGGAAAGTTGTTAGAAGCAGTGAAAAGTTTTTATCGAGGATGTAAGGCATGTGTACGTGTAGGAAGAGAGGAAAGTGATTGGTTCTCAGTGAATGTAGGTTTGCGGCAGGGGTGTGTGATGTCTCCATGGTTGTTTAATTTGTTTATGGATGGGGTTGTTAGGGAGGTAAATGCAAGAGTTTTGGAAAGAGGGGCAAGTATGAAGTCTGTTGGGGATGAGAGAGCTTGGGAAGTGAGTCAGTTGTTGTTCGCTGATGATACAGCGCTGGTGGCTGATTCATGTGAGAAACTGCAGAAGCTGGTGACTGAGTTTGGAAAAGTGTGTGGAAGAAGAAAGTTAAGAGTAAATGTGAATAAGAGCAAGGTTATTAGGTACAGTAGGGTTGAGGGCTCAAGTCAATTGAGAGGTGAGTTTGAATGGAGAAAAACTGGAGGAAGTGAAGTGTTTTAGATATCTGGGAGTGGATCTGGCAGCGGATGGAACCATGGAAGCGGAAGTGGATCATAGGGTGGGAGAGGGGGCGAAAATCCTGGGGGCCTTGAAGAATGTGTGGAAGTCGAGAACATTATCTCGGAAAGCAAAAATGGGTATGTTTGAAGGAATAGTGGTTCCAACAATGTTGTATGGTTGCGAGGCGTGGGCTATGGATAGACTTGTGCGCAGGAGGATGGATGTGCTGGAAATGAGATGTTTGAGGACAATGTGTGGTGTGAGGTGGTTTGATCGAGTGAGTAACGTAAGGGTAAGAGAGATGTGTGGAAATAAAAAGAGCGTGGTTGAGAGAGCAGAAGAGGGTGTTTTGAAGTGGTTTGGGCACATGGAGAGGATGAGTGAGGAAAGATTGACCAAGAGGATATATGTGTCGGACGTGGAGGGAACAAGGAGAAGAGGGAGACCAAATTGGAGGTGGAAAGATGGAGTGAAAAAGATTTTGTGTGATCGGGGCCTGAACATGCAGGAGGGTGAAAGGAGGGCAAGGAATAGAGTGAATTGGAGCGATGTGGTATACCGGGGTTGACGTGCTGTCAGTGGATTGAAGCAGGGCATGTGAAGCGTCTGGGGTAAACCATGGAAAGCTGTGTAGGTATGTATATTTGCGTGTGTGGACGTATGTATATACATGTGTATGGGGGTGGGGGTTGGGCCATTTCTTTCGTCTGTTTCCTTGCGCTACCTCGCAAACGCGGGAGAAAGAGACAAAGTATAATAAAAAAAAAAATAAAAAATATATATATCTTTTCTTTCTTTTTTTCTTTCAAACTATTTGCCATTTCCCACGTTAGCAAGGTAGCGTTAAGAACAGAGGACTGGGCCTTTGAGGGAATATCCTCACCTGGCCCCCTTCTCTGTTCCTTCTTTTGGAAAATTAAAAAAATAACGAGAGGGGAGGATGTCCAATCCCCACTCCCTCCCCTTGAGTCGCCTTCTACGACATGCAGGAAATACATGGGAAGTATTCTCTCTCCCTATCCCAAGGAGTATGTGATAGAGTGTAAGAAAGTAAACTCTAGATTGATATGGGTAAAACTGAAAGTTGATGGAGAGAGATGGGTGATTATTGGTGCATTTGCACCTGGGTAGGAGAAGAAAGATCATGAGAGGCAAGTATTTTGGGAGCAGCTGAATGAGTGTGTGTGTGGTTTTGATGCATGAGACCGGGTTATAATGATGGGCGATTTGAATGCAAAGGTGAGTAATGTGGCAGTTGAGGGAATAATTGGTATACATGGGGTGTTCAGTGTTGTAAATGGAAATGGGGAAGAGCTTGTAGATTTATGTGCTGAAAAAGGACTGGTGATTGGGAATACCTGGTTTAAAAAGAGAGATATGCATAAGTATACATATGTAAGCAGGAGAGATGGCCAGAGAGCATTATTGGATTACATGTTAATTGATAGGTGCACGAAAGAGAGACTTTTGGATGTAAATGTGCTGAGAGGTGCAACTGGAGGGATGTCTGATCATTATCTTGTGGAGGCAAAGGTAAAGATTTGTAGAGGGTTTCAGAAAAGAAGAGAGAATGTTGGGGTGAAGAGAGTGGTGAGAGTAAGTAAGCTAAAGAAGGAGACTTGTGTGAGGAAGTACCAGGAGAGACTGGGAACAGAATGGAAAAAGGTGAGAACAAAGGAGGAAAGGGGAGTGGGGGAGGAATGGGATGTACTTAGGGAAGCAGTGATGGCTTGCGCAAAAGATGCTTGTGGCATGAGAAGCGTGGAAGGTAAGGTAATTTAATGTATGTATGACTCATGGTGAGGTGCCTGAGGATTGGAAGAATGCTTGCATAGTGCCATTGTACAAAGGCAAAGGGGATAAGAGTGAGTGCTCAAATTACAGAGGTATAAGTTTGTTGAGTATTCCTGGCAAATTATATGGGAGGGTATTGACTGAGAGGGTGAAGGCATGTACAGAGCATCAGATTGGGGAAGAGCAGTGTGGTTTCAGAAGAGGTAGAGGATGTGTGGATCATGTGTTTGCTTTGAAGAATGTATGTGAGAAATACTTAGAAAAGCAAATGGATTTGTATGTAGCATTTATGGATCTGGAGAAGGCATATGATAGAGTTGATAGAGATGCTCTGTGGAAGGTATTAAGAATATATGGTGTGGGAGGAAAGTTGTTAGAAGCAGTGAAAAGTTTTTATCGAGGATGTAAGGCATGTGTACGTGTAGGAAGAGAGGAAAGTGATTGGTTCTCAGTGCATGTAGGTTTGCGACAAGGGTGTGTGATGTCTCCATGGTTGTTTAATTTGTTTATGGATGGGGTTGTTAGGGAGGTGAATGAAAGAGTTTTGGAAAGAGGGGCAAGTATGCAGTCTGTTGTGGATCAGAGAGCTTGGGAAGTTGATGATACAGCACTGGTGGCTGATTCATGTGAGAAACTGCAGAAGCTGGTGACGGAGTTTGGTAAAGTGTGTGAAAGAAGAAAGTTGAGAGTAAATGTGAATAAGAGCAAGGTTATTAGGTACAGTAGGGTTGAGGGTCAAGTCAATTGGGAGGTAAGTTTGAATGGAGAAAAACTGGAGGAAGTGAAGTGTTTTAGATATCTGGGAGTGGATTTGGCAGCAGATGGAACCATGGAAGTGGAAGTGAATCATAGGGTGGGGGAGGGGCGAAAATTCTGGGAGGAAGAATGTGTGGAAGTCGAGAACATTATCTCAGAAAGCAAAATTGGGTATGTTTGAAGGAATAGTGGCTCCAACAATGTTATATGGTTGCGAGGCGTAGGCTATGGATAGAGTTGTGCGCAGGAGAGTGGATGTGCTGGAAATGAGATGTTTGAGGACAATATGTGGTGTGAGGTGGTTTGATTGAGTAAGTAATAATAGGGTATGAGAGATTTGTGGTAATAAAAAGTGTGTGGTTGAGAGAGCAGAAAAGGGTGTTTTGAAATGGTTTGGTCACATGGAGAGAATGAGTGAGGAAAGATTGACCAAGAGGATATATGTGTCAGAGGTGGAGGGAATGAGGAGAAGTGGGAGACCAAACTGGAAGTGGAAAGATGGAGTGAAAAAGATTTTGAGTGATCAGGGCCTGAACATGCAGGAGGGTGAAAGGCGTGCAAGGAATAGAGTGAATTGGAACGATGTGGTATACCGGGGTCGACGTGCTGTCAATGGATTGAACCAGGGCATGTGAAGTGTCTGGGGTAAACCATAGGGGGGTTCTGTGGGGCCTGGATGTGGAAAGGGAGCTGTGGTTTCGGTGCATTATTACATGACAGCTAGAGACCGAGTGTGAACAAATGTGGCCTTTGTTGTTTTCCTTAGCGCTACCTTGCGCACATCAGGGGGAAGGGGGTTGTTATTACATGTGTGGCAGGGTGGCGATGGGAATGAATAAAGGCAGACAGTATGAATTAAGTACATGTGTATATATGTATATGTCTGTGTGTGTATATATATGCATACGTTGAGATGTATAGGTATGTATATTTGCGTGTGTGGACGTGTATGTATATACATGTGTATGTGGGTGGGTTGGGCCATTCTTTCATCTGTTTCCTTGCACTACCTCGCTAATGCGGGAGACAGCAACAAAGCAAAATAAATAAAAAAAAATATATTCATAAACAAATCAACCAAAAGCGGAGTCTTCCAAACCTTTCTCAAAACTGGACTGATTTTGCTTGAAGTTTCAAAGCTGTTATCACTCCATGAAGTGCTGAAGTCTCCCATTCCTGTGTCTGTTTCTCCACTAGCCATGCCACAGCTCCCAAAGCCTCCTGTGCTTGCAGGGTCATTGAAATCACCAAAATCATCATCATCATCATGATGGTTTTGTGAACATAGGCCTTCTGAAATATGACTTTTATCATGTACTTCAAAATCACCAAACTCATCATCGTTGCCACCGACATTTGCACTATCAAAGTCGCCAAATTCAGTGTCAATAACTGCTGCTGCAGGAGCCTTAAAATCACCAAATTCATCTTCTAAATCTTCAGTATTTGTATTAGAATCACTAAACTCACTAATATCTTTGGGAGCCAGATGTCCAGATTCTTCTGCACCAAAAGTACCATTCTCAACTTGCTCCCTTAGGTCAGCAAAATCAAGATCATCATCATCATTTGCTTTACTAAAATCCCCAAAATCTGACTCACTACAACTATCATCCTTACTTAAATCTCCATTATCACTGTTTCCATACTGCTCTTTCACAACCATGGTATTGCATAACTTATCACAATCTTGTTCTTCCTTTGCTGTTCTCTCTTCTCTTCTCACATCACTAATAACATTACTAACATCATTAGAGGCACTTACATGAGACTCTGAGACAGTAGATTTTCCAGAATGTTTTTTTTCCCCTTTACTTTTACTCCTGAAACCTATACTATTACAATCTGTCCAATTATCATTACCTACATTTTGTATTACTAACTGCTTTTCTGCTTCTTCTTTAAATGAACATCGGTATTTTCCGGGAATTTATTAACTCCGATATTATGACTAACTTGTACACTATCAAAGTTATTAACATCCACACATGCATCCTTTATTTTTTCAGCACTTACAGATGAAAACTGGCCAGTAACTTCATCTTTTTGGTTGGCAGTATGATCACTTTTAGTTTGTAAAGAAGTTCTTGGGGCTACACTAGAGGTTTCATTGCCTATATCATCCAACAATTCATTTTCAGGATTCAACAAATTATCCACTTGAGTTTTGGAAACATGTGAACTATATTCATTATGAACACTTGTGCACAATGCAACACTTTCATTAATTACAGCACCCGTGTCAACAGACATATCCAGATTCAAATCACTGCCTTCATTAAATCTATTTGGCTTACTCACAACAGGAACACTATCAGCACCTCGAACACTATCTAACTGATGTCCTTTGCTGTTTAGTGAAATCTTTTCTTTACCCTTATCAGAACCTTTTAAGGCGCCATTCTCCTCAAAGCTTGGTAGGGGTACACTTTCATTATCAACACTGTCCTGAAACAAGCATCCTCCACTAATAATTTCTGATACTTTACTGGATGCAAAATCCCCAAAGTCATCATCACCATCAGCTGGAAAATTTGAAGAAGTGCAAGTAAATTCATCATCTAGTGTGACATTATTTGCCACATAATCAAGAGGTGGAGGAGTGCCTATCATGGAAAAACTGTTCCTGGAAGATCTTTTGCCACTGCTTTCAGAACACTCCGGTGCTGAAGGGAATGTATGACTAGAGGTTTCATCATCACCCTGATTTATATTTGAAATATCCGATGAATGTGTCATGGATTCTGGTTCCTGGATTCTTGGAGGTTCAAAAGCAACAGATGTATTAAATGCTTGAAAGTCCGCAAAGCCACAGTCACCATCATCATTCCTTACACTTGTTAGCACTTCATTGTTCACTTTAACAGTATTAGGATCACAGCCTGAAAACTCTCCAAATGAGTGATCATCTACTTGAGGTTGTGGAGAAAATTCATTGGGGTGGTTGGAGCTGCCCACCCCAGAGTCTTGGCTGATAGTGTCCTCCCGAGTTCCCTCTAAGACTGCAGGTAAAATTTTTCCTGCTACACGTCCCCAGTGCTGGGAATTTGGATGGACTGCTATCTGGTGTTGGAGGTAGCTTATCTGAAAGGCCTAGAAGAAAAAAAATAGCAGTATTAATATACTAAGCACTGCAGTAGCCCCACAGAAAAGAAACCTGGGGCAGAGAAATAACATAATGAAAGTATTATGAAATGTTTGGAATGTGTTCAGCAAAATACAGAAAAATTACAAAAATTCTTTGAATTCAGTTCTTGTTTGCATAACCAAAAACACAGTTTCAAGTCTGCAGCCAGCCAGGCAGAGACCCATGAGTGTATATTTATCATGTTCATGCCTTAGATCAGTGACTTCAAATTGGGTTCCACAAAAGTTTAATGAGATCCATAGGGTAGTTAGTGATGGACTGAGCAATTTCTGGGGCTTCAAAAAGTTTGAAAACCTTTGCTCTAGGAGATGCTAATCATTCTCACCGGAGTAAATGCCATCCCATATACACCAAAAGCAATAAAAGCTGCATAATGCAAATATATAAAATATGTAATCCATTCCACAATGTATTTCTGTCAATATAGAAATTCATAATCAAAGACTACAAGGTAAAACTTAAAAAAGCAAAATGCATTCATATTTACTCCAATAGCATTTACTAACCTGTGATATCAAAAGATGCATTGTGGGTTGAAAAGTTCCCAAATTCTTCATCATCATCCTCCTCTCCTGGGCACATCACAGTAGGAAGGGAGTCCAGAGGTGGTGGGGATGATGACAACCTTGGAGGAATCATCTGGAAGGCCATATCATCATCCCACAGCCTACCAAATGAAATATTACACCTTTATCTTTTTTATCATACTTAACCGATATCTCTCGCATCAACGAGGTAGCGCAAGGAAACAAACAAGGAATGGCCAAGCCAACCTACATACACATGTATATACATACATGCCCACACATGCACATATGCATACATATACATTTCAACGTATACATACACAGACATACATATATACACATGTACATATCCATACTTGCTGCCTTCATCCATTCCCATTGCCACCCCGCCACACATGAAATAGCATCCCCCCCTTCCAGCAAAGCAGAGCCAGGAACAGACAAAAAAAGGCCAAATTTGTGCACACCCAGTCTCTAGCTGTCATGTGTAATGCACCAAAACCACAGTTACCTTTCCACAACCAGGCCCCACAGACCCTTCCAAGACGCTTCACATGCCCTGGTTCAATCCACTGACAGCACATCAACCCCGGTATACCACATCGTTTCAATTCACTCTCTATTCCTTGCATGCCTTACAGGCACTGATCGCTCAAAATCTTTTTCACTCCATCCTTCCACCTCCAACTTGGTCTCCCACTTCTCCTTGTTTCCCCCCACCTCTGACATATATATCCTCTTTGTCAATCTTTCCTCACTCGTTCTCTCCACATGTCCAAACCATTTCAACAACCTCTTCTGCTCTCTCAACCATACTCTTTTTATTTCCGCATATCTCTCTTACCCTTTCATTAATTATTCAATCAAACCACCTCAAACCATAAGTCCTCAAACATTTCATTTCCAACACATCCACCCTCCTCTGTACAACCCTATCTATAGCCTATGCCTCGCAACCATACAACCTTGTTGGAACTACCATTCCTTTAAACATACCCATTTTTGCTCTCTGAGATAACATTCTCTCCTTCCACACATTCTTCATCACTCCCAGAACCATCACCCCCTCCCACACCTTGTGACTCACTTCCACTTCTATGGTTCCATCCACTGCTAAGTCCACTCCCAGATATCTAAAACACTTCATTTCCTCCAATATTTTTCCATTCAAACTTAAATCCCAAATAACTTGTCCCTCCACCTTACTGAACCTATTAACCTTACTCTTATTCACATTTACTCTTAGCTTTCTCTACCTACACACTTTTCCAAACTCAATCACCAACCTCTGCAGTTTCTCACTCGAATCAGCCACTAAAGCTGTATCATTGGTGAATAAAAAGTGACTCACTTCCCAGGCCCTCTCATCCAAAACAGATTGCATACTTGCCCCTTTCTTCAAAACTCTTGCATTTACCTTCCTAACCACCCAACCCATAAACAAAATAAACAACCATGGAGACATCACACACCCCTGCCACAAACTGACATTCACTGAGAACCAATCACTTTCCTCTCTTCCTACTCATACACATGCCTTACATCTTTGGTAAAAAATTTCCCTGCTTCTAGCAACTTACCTTCCACACCATATACCGTTAAAACCTTCCACAAAGCATCTCTATCAACCCTATTATATGCCTTCTCCAGATCCAAAAATGCTACATACAAATATATCTGTTTCTCCAAGTATTTCTCACACACATTCTTCAAAGCAAACACCTGATCCACACATCCTCTACCACTTCTGAATCCACACTGCTCTTCCCCAAATCTGATGCTCTGTACATGCCATCAACCTCTCAATCAATACCCTTCCATATAATTTCCCAGGAATACTCAACAAACTTATGCCTCTGTTGCTTGCACACTCACCATTATCCTTTTTGCCTTAGTACAATGGCGCTGTGCATGCATTCTGATAATCCTCAGGCACTTCATGGTCCTTAAATACAATGAATATCCTTACCAACCAATCAACAACAGAGTCACCCCAATTTTTGATAAATTCCACTGCAATACCATCTAAACCAGCAACCATGCCGAATTTCATCTCCCACAGAACCTTCACTATCTCTTCTCTCTTCACCAAACCATTCTCCTTGACCCTCTCACTTCACACATCACCTGAACCAAAACACCTTATATATGCCACTCTATATTCAAACACATTCAACAAACCTTCAAAATACTCACTCCATCTTCTCACTTCATCACTACCTGTTATTACCTCCCCCATTGCCCCCTTCACCAATGTTCCCATTTGTTGTCTTGTCTTATGTACGTTATTTACCTCCTCCCAAAATGTCTTTTCATTCTCCCTGAAATTTAATGACGCTCTCACCTAATTCTCATTTGCCCTCTTCTTCAACTCTTGTACCATTCTCTTGACCTCCTGCCACTTTCTTTTATACATCTCTCAGGCACTTGCACTACTTCCCTACAAGTATCGTCCAAACACCTCTCTTTTTCACTAACAACCTTACTTCATCCCACCACTCACTATCCTTCCTAATCTTTCTATACACGTGCACATATTCATACTTGCTTGCCTTCATCCATTTCCGGCACCACCTCACCCCAAAGGAAACAGCAGCACCACCCACCTGCTTCAGCAAGGTAGTGCCAGGAAAACACAAAAAATGCCATTTTCGTTCACACTCAGTCTTTAGCTGTCATATGTAATGCACCAAAACCACAGCTCCCTATCTACATCCAGGCCCCACAGACCTTTGCATGGTTTACCACAGACATTTCACATACCCTAGTTCAGTCCTGGTATACCATATCGTTCCAATTCACTCTATTTCCTGCACACCTCTCACCCTCCTGCATGTTCAGGCCCCGATTACTCAAAATCTTTTTCACTCCATCCTTCCACCTCCAATTTGGTCTCCTTGTTCCCACCACCTTTAACACATATATCCTCTTTGTCAGTCTTTCCTCACTCATTCTCTCTATATGTCCAAACCACTTCAACACATCCTCTTCTGCTCTCTCGACCACACTCTTTTCATTTCCACACATCTCTCTTACCCTTTCATTACTTACTCGATCAAGCCACCTCACACCACATATTGTCCTCAAACATTTCATTTCCAACACACCCACCCTCCTCTGCACAACCCTATCTATAGCTCATGCCTCGCAACCATATAACATTGATGGAACCACTATTCCTTCAAACATATCCAATTTTGCTCTCCGAGATAACGTTCTCTCCTTCCACACATTCTTCATCACTCCCAGAATCTTCACCCCCTCCCCAACCCTGTGACTCACTTCTGCTTCCATGGTTCCATTTGCTGCTAAGTCCACTCCCAGATATCTAATACATTTTTCAAACTTACATCCCAATTAACTTGTCCCTCAACCCTACAGAAACTAATAACCTTGCCCTTATTCACATTTACTCTCAATTTTCTCCTTTCACACACTTTTCCAAATTCAGTCACCAGCTTCTGCAGTTTCTCACTCGAATCAGCTACCATAGCTGTATCATTAGCAATCAACAACTGATTCACTTCCCAGGCCCTCTCATCCACAACAGACTACAAACTCGCCCCTCTCTCCAAAACTCTTGCATTCACCTTCCTAACCACCCCATCCATAAACAAATTAAAGAAACAAATTAAACAGCCCTGGGGACATCATACACTCCTGCCACAGACCAACATTAATTGGGAACCCCATCACTCTCTTCTCTTCCTACTCATACATATGCCTTACATCCTCGGTAGAAACTTTTCGCTGCTTCTAGCAACTTACTTCCCACACCATATACCCTTAAGGCCTTCCACAAAGCATCTCTATCAATTTATCATATGCCTTCTCCAGGTCCATAAATGCTACATACAAATCCATCTGTTTTTCTAGGTATTTCTTATACACATTCTTCAAAGCAAACACCTGATCTACACATCCTCTACCACTTCTGAAACCACACTGCTCCTCCCCAATCTGATGCTTTGTACATGCCTTCAACCTCTCAATCAATACCCTCCCATATAATTTTCCAGAAATACTCAACAAACTTGTCTCTGTAGTTTGAATACTCACCTTTGACCCCTTTGCCCTTGTACAATGGCACTATGCATGCATTCTGCCAATCCTCAGGCACTCCACCATGGTCCATACATACACTGAAAATCCTTACCAACCAATCAACAACACAGTCACCCACTTTATTTACATAATATACATGCCTCTAACATATACATACTCAAATAACAAAAATCCATGTCATACTCAAGATCAATCTAAAGATAAAAGTAAATGATATCTATTCCTTGCATGTTAACTTGTAAAAATGTTGCTGGGTTTCTGTCCATCATAAAATACATGGAGTGGTATCAGGACTATCTTCTTGCAGTGTATATTGCAATTTGTTTGTAATAAATGATATGGAATAAAGGATGGCAAAAAAGCTGCTTATTTGCAGGGTTTCAATTACTATACCAAATACTATTTTCCTTTTCTCAAGGCATTCAATATATGTCACCCATAAATAACCAACAAGTACTACACTAAGAGATGGGTAAGCTGAAAACATGATGGGAAAGTTGAAAACAAAATGTTTATCTGTTATCACATTTTCACAATAAATCTTTCACTAAGTTTGGGATGATAAATCAAAAAATAAATCAATCTAATATCTATCATTACTAGATACAAAACCATCAGCATACTTTGAAATAACTCAAAGAACTTTGTACACCATCTTAAGCTTTAGCTTCCTTGATGAAACATAATGTTCTACATGCAATGCACAAAAATGTAGCTTGTAAAGGACTTAAGAAAAAAGATGTTGTAAAAGAAGAAAAGAGAAAACATGGAGGGAGATACCATGGCATAATAGGATGGAATGAAACATGCTGTAAGTTAAAAGACAGAACATATGCACCAAACTTTTCATCTAACAGGGAATATCTATTTTTATATATATGTATATCCAATAATTAACACATAATCCAATAACGCTCTCAGGCCATCTCTCCTACTTACATACGTATACTTATGTATATCTCGCTTTTTAAACCAGGTATTCCCAATCACCAGTCCTTTTTCAGCACATAAATCTACAAGCTCTTCACCATTTCCATCTACAGCACTGAACACCCCATGTATACCAATTATTCCCTCAACTGCCACAATACTCACCTCTGCATTCAAATCACCCATTACTATAACCCGGTCTTGTGCATCAAAACCACTAACACACTCATTCAGCTGCTCCCAAAACACTTGCCTCTCATGATCTTTCTTCTCATGCCCAGGTGCATATGCACCAATATTCACCAATCTCTCTCAACTTTCAGTTTTACCCATATCAATCTAGAATTTACTTTCTTACATTCTATCACATACTCCCACTACTCCTGTTGATAGGCGCACGAAAGAGAGACTTTTGGATGTTAATGTGCTGAGAGGTGCAACTGGAAGGATGTCTGATCATTATCTTGTGGAGGCGAAGGTGAAGATTTGTAGGGGTTTTCAGAAAAGAAGAGAGAATGTTGGGGTGAAGAGAGTGGTGAAAGTAATTGAGCTTGGGAAGGAGACTTGTGTGAGGAAGTACCAAGAGAGACTGATTACAGAATGGAAAAAGGTGAGAACAAAGGAGGTAAGGGGAGTGGGGGAGGAATGGGATGTATTCAGGGAAGCAGTGATGGCTTGCGCAAAAGATGCTTGTGGCATGAGAAGCGTGGGAGGTGGGTTGATTAGAAAGGGTAGTGAGTGGTGGGATGAAGAAGTAAGATTATTAGTGAAAGAGAAGAGAGAAGCATTTTGACGATTTTTGCAGGGAAAAAATGCAAATGAGTGGGAGATGTATAAAAGAAAGAGGCAGGAGGTAAAGAGAAAGGTGCAAGAGGTGAAAAAGAGGGCAAATGAGAGTTGGGGGGAGAGAGTATCATTAAATTTTAGGGAGAATAAAAAGATGTTTTGGAAGGAGGTAAATAAAGTGCGTAAGACAAGGGAGCAAATGGGAACTTCAGTGAAGGGGGATAATGGGGAGGTGATAACAAGTAGTGGTGATGTGAGAAGGAGATGGAGTGAGTATTTTGAAGGCTTGTTAAATGTGTTTGACGATAGAGTGGCAGATATAGGGTGTTTTGGTCGAGGTGGTGTGCAAAGTGAGAGGGTTAAGGAAAATAATTTGGTAAACAGGTAAGAGGTAATAACAGCTTTGCGGAAGATGAAAGCCGGCAAGGCAGCAGGTTTGGATGGTATTGCAGTGGAATTTATTAAAAAAGGGGGTGACTGTATTGTTGACTGGTTGGTAAGGTTATTTAATGTATGTATGACTCATTATCTTGTGGAGGCTAAGGTGAAGATTTGTATGGGTTTTCAGAAAAGAAGAGTGAATGTTGGGGTGACGAGGGTGGTGAGAGTAAGTGAGCTTGGGAAGGAGACTTGTGTGAGGAAGTACCAGGAGAGACTGAGTACAGAATGGAAAAAGGTGAGAACAATGGAAGTAAGGGGAGTGGGGGAGGAATGGGATGTATTTAGGGAATCAGTGATGGATTGCGCAAAAGATGCTTGTGGCATGAGAAGAGTGGGAGGTGGGTTGATTAGAAAGGGTAGTGAGTGGTGGGATGAAGAAGTAAGAGTATTAGTGAAAGAGAAGAGAGAGGCATTTGGACGATTTTTGCAGGGAAAAAATGCAATTGAGTGGGAGATGTATAAAAGAAAGAGACAGGAGGTCAAGAGAAAGGTGCAAGAGGTGAAAAAAAGGGCAAATGAGAGTTGGGGTGAGAGAGTATCATTAAATTTTAGGGAGAATAAAAAGATGTTCTAGAAGGAGGTAAATAAAGTGCGTAAGACAAGGGAGCAAATGGGAACTTCAGTGAAGGGCGCAAATGGGGAGGTGAAAACAAGTAGTGGTGATGTGAGAAGGAGATGGAGTGAGTATTTTGAAGGTTTGTTGAATGTGTTTGATGATAGAGTGGCAGATATAGGGTGTTTTGGTCGAGGTGGTGTGCAAAGTGAGAGGGTTAGGGAAAATGATTTGGTAAACAGAGAAGAGGTAGTGAAAGCTTTGTGGAAGATGAAAGCCGGCAAGGCAGCAGGTTTGGATGGTATTGCAGTGGAATTTATTAAAAAAGGGGGTGACTGTATTGTTGACTGGTTGGTAAGGTTATTTAATGTATGTATGACTCATGGTGAGGTGCCTGAGGATTGGCAGAATGCGTGCATAGTGCCATTGTACAAAGGCAAAGGGGATAAGAGTGCTCAAATTACAGAGGTATAAGTTTGTTGAGTATTCCTGGTAAATTATATGGGAGGGTATTGATTGAGAGGGTGAAGGCATGTACAGAGCATCAGATTGGGGAAGAGCAGTGTGGTTTCAGAAGTGGTAGAGGATGTGTGGATCAGGTGTTTCCTTTGAAGAATGTATGTGAGAAATACTTAGAAAAGCAAATGGATTTGTATGTAGCATTTATGGATCTGGAGAAGGCATATGATAGAGTTGATAGGGATGCTCTGTGGAAGGTATTAAGAATATATGGTGTGGGAGGAAAGTTGTTAGAAGCAGTGAAAAGTTTTTATCGAGGATGTAAGGCATGTGTACGTGTAGGAAGAGAGGAAAGTGACTGGTTCTTAGTGAATGTAGGTTTGCGGCAGGGGTGTGTGATGTCTCCATGGTTGTTTAATTTGTTTATGGATGGGGTTGTTAGGGAGGTAAATGCAAGAGTTTTGGAAAGAGGGGCAAGTATGAAGTCTGTTGGGGATGAGAGAGCTTGGGAAGTGAATGAGTTGTTGTTCGCTGATGATACAGCGCTGGTGGCTGATTCATGTGAGAAACTGCAGAAGCTGGTGACTGAGTTTGGTAAAGTGTGTGGAAGAAGAAAGTTAAGAGTAAATGTGAATAAGAGCAAGGTTATTAGGTACGGTAGGGTTGAGGGTCAAGTCAATTGGGAGGTGAGTTTGAATGGAAAAAACTGGAGGAAGTGAAGTGTTTTAGATATCTGGGAGTGGATCTGGCAGTGGATGGAACCATGGAAGCGGAAGTGGATCATAGGGTGGGGGAGGGGGCGAAAATTCTGGGGGCCTTGAAGAATGTGTGGAAGTCGAGAACATTATCTCGGAAAGCAAAAATGGGTATGTTTGAAGGAATAGTGGTTCCAACAATGTTGTATGGTTGCGAGGCGTGGGCTATGGATAGAGTTGTGCGCAGGAGGATGGATGTGCTGGAAATGAGATGTTTGAGGACAATGTGTGGTGTGAGGTGGTTTGATCGAGTGAGTAACGTAAGGGTAAGAGAGATGTGTGGAAATAAAAAGAGCGTGGTTGAGAGAGCAGAAGAGGGTGTTTTGAAGTGGTTTGGGCACATGGAGAGAATGAGTGAGGAAAGATTGACCAAGAGGATATATGTGTCGGAGGTGGAGGGAACAAGGAGAAGAGGGAGACCAAATTGGAGGTGGAAAGATGGAGTGAAAAAGATTTTGTGTGATCGGGGCCTGAACATGCAGGAGGGTGAAAGGAGGGCAAGGAATAGAGTGAATTGGAGCGATGTGGTATACCGGGGTTGACGTGCTGTCAGTGGATTGAATCAAGGCATGTGAAGCGTCTGGGGTAAACCATGGAAAGCTGTGTAGGTATGTATATTTGCGTGTGTGGACGTATGTATATGCATGTGTATGGGGGGGGGGCATTTCTTTCGTCTGTTTCCTTGCGCTACCTCGCAAACGCGGGAGACAGCGACTAAGTATAATAATAATATAATAATGACTCATGGTGAGGTGCCTGAGGATTGGCAGAATGCTTGCATAGTGCCACTGTACAAAGGCAAAGGGGATAAGAGTGAGTGCTCAAAATACAGAGGTATAAGTTTGTTGAGTATTCCTGGGAAATTATATGGGAGGGTATTGATTGAGAGGGTGAAGGCATGTACAGAGCATCAGACTGGGGAAGAGCAGTGTGGTTTCAGAAGTGGTAGAGGATCTGTGGATCAGGTGTTTGCTTTGAGGAATGTATGTGAGAAATACTTAGAAAAGCAAATGGATTTGGGTGTAGAATTTATGGATCTGGAGAAGGCATATGATAGAGTTGATAGAGATGCTCTGTGGAAGGTATTAAGAATATATGGTGTGGGAGGCAAGTTGTTAGAAGCAGTGAAAAGTTTTTATCGAGGATGTAAGGCATGTGTATGTGTACGAAGAGAGGAAAGTGATTGGTTCTCAGTGAATGTAGGTTTGCGGCAGGGGTGTGTGATGTCTCCATGGTTGTTTAATTTGTTTATGGATGGGATTGTTAGGGAGGTGAATGCAAGAGTTTTGGAAAGAGGGGCGAGTATGAAGTCTGTTGTGGATGAGAGAGCTTGGGAGGTGAGTCAGTTGTTGTTCGCTGATGATACAGCATTGGTGGCTGATTCAGCTTAAATGGAGAAAAACTGGAGGAAGTAAAGTGTTTTAGATATCTGGGAGTGGATCTGGCAGCGGATGGAACCATGGAAGCGGAAGTGGATCATAGGGTGGGGGAGGGGGCAAAAATCCTGGGAGCCTTGAAAAATGTGTGGAAGTCGAGAACATTATCTCGGAAAGCAAAAATGGGTATGTTTGAAGGAATAGTGGTTCCAACAATGTTGTATGGTTGCGAGGCGTGGGCTATGGATAGAGTTCTGCGCAGGAGGGTGGATGTGCTGGAAATGAGATGTTTGAGGACAATGTGTGGTGTGAGGTGGTTTGATCGTGTAAGTAACGTAAGGGTAAGAGAGATGTGTGGAAATAAAAAGAACGTGGTTGAGAGAGCAGAAGAGGGTGTTTTGAAATGGTTTGGGCACATGGAGAGAATGAGTGAGGAAAGATTGACCAAGAGGATATATGTGTCGGAGGTGGAGGGAACAAGGAGAAGTGGGAGACCAAATTGGAGGTGGAAAGATGGAGTAAGATTTTGTGTGATCGGGGCCAGAACATGCAGGAGGGTGAAAGGAGGGCAAGGAATAGAGTGAATTGGATCGATGTGGTATACCGGGGTTGACGTGCTGTCAGTGGATTGAATCAGGGCATGTGAAGCATCTGGGGTAAACCATGGAAAGCTGTGTAGGTATGTATATTTGCGTGTGTGGACGTGTATGTATATACATGTGTACGGGGGTGGGTTGGGCCATTTCTTTCGTCTGTTTCCTTGCGCTACCTCACAAACGCGGGAGACAGCGACAAAGCAAAAAAAAAAAATATATATATATATATTTTTTTTTTTTTCATACTATTCGCCATTTCCCGCATTAGCGAGGTAGCGTTAAGAACAGAGGACTGGGCCTTTGAGGGAATATCCTCACCTGGCTCCCTTCTCTGTTCCTTCTTTTGGAAAAAAAAAAGAGAGGGGAGGATTTCCAGCCCCCCACTCCCTCCCCTTTTAGTCGCCTTCTACAACACGCAGGGAATACGTGGGAAGTATTCTTTCTCCCTTATCCCCAGGGAGAATATATATATATATATATATATATATATATATATATATATATATATATATATATATATATATATATATATATATATATATATCCCTGGGGATAGGGGATTAAGAATATTTCCCACGTATTCCCTGCGTGTTGTAGAAGGCAACTAAAAGGGGAGGGAGTGGGGGCTGGAAATCCTCCCCTCTCATTTTTTTTTTTTCTTAATTTTCCAAAAGAAGGAACAGAGGGGGCCAGGTGAGGATATTCCAAAAAAGGCCCAGTCCTCTGTTCTTAAGGCTACCTCGCTAACGCGGGAAATGGCGAATAGTTTAAAAGAAAAAAAAAAAAAAAAAAAATATATATTATATATATATATATATATATATATATATATATATATATATATATATATATATTTTTCATACGATTCGCCATTTCCCACGATATATATATATATATATATATATATATATATATATATACATATATATATATATATATATGGATGTAAGGCATGTGTACGTGTAGGAAGAGAGGAAAGTGATTGGTTCTCAGTGAATGTAGGTTTGCGGCAGGGGTGTGTGATGTCTCCATGGTTGTTTAATTTGTTTATGGATGGGGTTGTTAGGGAGGTGAATGCAAGAGTTTTGGAAAAAGGGGCAAGGATGAAGTCTGTTGGGGATGAGAGAGCTTGGGAAGTGAGTCAGTTGTTGTTCGCTGATGATACAGCGCTGGTGGCTGATTCATGTGAGAAACTGCAGAAGCTGGTGACTGAGTTTGGTAAAGTGTGTGAAAGAAGAAAGTTAAGAGTAAATGTGAATAAGAGCAAGGTTATTAGGTACAGTAGGGTTGAGGGTCAAGTCAATTGGGAGGTGAGTTTGATTGGAGAAAAACTGGAGGAAGTGAAGTGTTTTAGATATCTGGGAGTGGATCTGGCAGCGGATGGAAACATGGAAGCGGAAGTGGATCATAGGGTGGGGGAGGGGGCGAAAATTCTGGGAGCCTTGAAGAATGTGTGGAAGTCGAGAACATTATCTCGGAAAGCAAAAATGGGTATGTTTGAAGGAATAGTGGTTCCAACAATGTTGTATGGTTGCGAGGCGTGGACTATGGATAGAGTTGTGCGCAGGAGGATGGATGTGCTGGAAATGAGATGTTTGAGGACAATGTGTGGTGTGAGGTGGTTTGATCGAGTAAGTAACGTAAGGGTAAGAGAGATGTGTGGAAATAAAAAGAGCATGGCTGAGAGAGCAGAAGAGGGTGTTTTGAAATGGTTTGGTCACATGGAGAGAATGAGTGAGGAAAGATTGACCAAGAGGATATATGTGTCGGAGGTGGAGGGAACGAGGAGAAGAGGGAGACCAAATTGGAGGTGGAAAGATGGAGTGAAAAAGATTTTGTGTGATCGGGGCCTGAACATGCAGGAGGGTGAAAGGAGGGCAAGGAATAGAGTGAATTGGATTGATGTGGTATACCGGGGTTGACGTGCTGTCAGTGGATTGAATCAAGGCATGTGAAGCGTCTGGGGTAAACCATGGAAAGCTGTGTAGGTATGTATATTTGCGTGTGTGGACGTATGTATATACATGTGTATGGGGGTGGGTTGGGCCATTTCTTTCGTCTGTTTCCTTGCGCTACCTCGCAAGCGCGGGAGACAGCGACAAAGCAAAAAAAAAAAAATATATATATATATATATATATATATATATATATATATATATATATATCCCTGGGGATAGGGGAGATAGAATACTTCCCACGTACTCCCTGCGTGTCGTAGAAGGCGACTAAAAGGGAAGGGAGCGGGGGGCTGGAAATCCTCCCCTCTCGTTTTTTTTTTTTTTTTTTCCCAAGAATGAACAGAGAAGGGGGCCAGGTGAGGATATTCCTCAAAGGCCCAGTCCTCTGTTCTTAACGCTACCTCGCTATCGCGGGAAATGGCGAATAGTATGAAAAAAAAAAAATATATATATATATATATATATATATATATATATATATATATATATATATATATATATATATATACATATATATATATATATATATATATATATATATATATATATATATATATATAACGCGGGAGACCGAAAAAAAAAAAATATATATATATATATATATTTTTTTTTTTTTTTTTTTTTTTATACTTTGTCGCTGTCTCCCGCGTTTGCGAGGTAGCGCAAGGAAACAGACGAAAGAAATGGCCCAACCCCCCCCCCATACACATGTACATACACACGTCCACACACGCAAATATACATACCTACACAGCTTTCCATGGTTTACCCCAGACGCTTCACATGCCTTGCTTCAATCCACTGACAGCACGTCAACCCCTGTATACCACATGACTCCAATTCACTCTATTTCTTGCCCTCCTTTCACCCTCCTGCATGTTCAGGCCCCGATCACACAAAATCTTTTTCACTCCATCTTTCCACCTCCAATTTGGTCTCCCTCTTCTCCTCGTTCCCTCCACCTCCGACACATATATCCTCTTGGTCAATCTCTCCTCACTCATTCTCTCCATGTGCCCAAACCATTTCAAAACACCCTCTTCTGCTCTCTCAACCACGCTCTTTTTATTTCCACACATCTCTCTTACCCTTACGTTACTCACTCGATCAAACCACCTCACACCACACATTGTCCTCAAACATCTCATTTCCAGCACATCTATCCTCCTGCGCACAACTCTATCCATAGCCCACGCCTCGCAACCATACAACATTGTTGGAACCACTATTCCTTCAAACATACCCATTTTTGCTTTCCGAGATAATGTTCTCGACTTCCACACATTCTTCAAGGCCCCCAGGATTTTTGCCCCCTCCCACACCCTATGATCCACTTCCGCTTCCATGGTTCCATCCGCTGCCAGATCCACTCCCAGATATCTAAAACACTTCACTTCCTCCAGTTTTTCTCCATTCAAACTCACCTCCCAATTGACTTGACCCTCAACCCTACTGTACCTAATAACCTTGCTCTTTTTCACATCTACTCTTAACTTTCTTCTTCCACACACTTTTCCAAACTCAGTCACCAGCTTCTGCAGTTTCTCACATGAATCAGCCACCAGCGCTGTATCATCAGCGAACAACAACTGACTCACTTCCCAAGCTCTCTCATCTCTCTCATCTCATTTTGCTTTATTGCCGTCTCCCGCGTCAGCGAGGTAGCACAAGGAAACAGACAAAAGAATGGACCAACCCACCCACTTACATACACATGTATATATATACACGTCCACACACGCAAATATACATACCTATACACCTCAATGTACACATATATATACACACACAGACATATACATATATACACATGTACATAATTCATACTGTCTGCCTTTATCTATTCCCATCGCCACTTTGCCACACATGGAATAACAACCCCCTCCCCACTCATGTGTGCAAGGTAGCACTAGGAAATGACAACAAATGCCCCATTCGTTCACATTCAGTCTCTAGATGTCATGTAATAATGCACCGAAAGCACAGCTCCCTTTCCAAATCCAGGCCCCACAGAACCCCCATGGTTTACCGCAGACGCTTCACATGCCCTGGTTCAATCCATTGACAGCACGTCGACCCCGGTATACCACATCGTTCCAATGCACTCTATTCCTTGCACGCCTTTCACCCTCCTGCATGTTCAGGCCCCGATCACTGAAAATCTTTTTCACTCCATATTTCCAACCTCCAATTTGGTCTCCCACTTCTCCTCGTTCCCTCCACCTCTGACACATATATCCTCTTGGTCAATCTTTCCTCACTCATTCTCTCCATGTGACCAAACCATTTCAAAACTATGCAAGCATTCTGCCAATCCTCAGTCACCTCACGCGGGAGACAGCGACAAAGCAAGTATGAAGTCTGTTGTGGATGAGAGCTTGGGAAGTGAGTCAGTCGTTGTTCGCTGATGAGACAGCGCTGTTGGCTGATTCATGTGAGAAACTGCAGAAGCTAGTGACTGAGTTTGGTAAAGTGTGTGAAAGAAGAAAGTTAAGAGTAAATGTGAATGAGAGCAAGGTTATTAGGTACAGTAGGGTTGAGGGTCAAGTCAATTGGGAGGTAAGTTTGAATGGAGAAAAACTGGAGGAAGTAAAGTGTTTTAGATATCTGGGAGTGGATCTGGCAGCGGATGGAACCATGGAAGCGGAAGCGAATTATAGGGTGGGGGAGGGGGCGAAAATCCTGGGAGCCTTGAAGAATGTGTGGAAGTCGAGAACATTATCTCAGAGAGCAAAAATGGGTATGTTTGAAGGAATAGTGGTTCCAACAATGTTGTATGGTTGCGAGGCGTGGGCTATGGATAGAGTTGTGCGCAGGAGGGTGGATGTGCTGGAAATGAGATGTTTGAGGACAATGTGTGGTGTGAGGTGGTTTGATCGAGTAAGTAATGTAAGGGTAAGAGAGATGTGTGGAAATAAATAGAGCGTGGTTGAGAGAGCAGAAGAGGGTGTTTTGAAAGGGTTTGGGCACATGGAAAGAATATGAGTGATTAAAGATTGACCAAGAGGATATATGTGTCGGAGGTGGAGGGAACGAGGAGAAGTGGGAGAGATTGAGTGAAAAAGATTTTGAGTGATCGGGGCCTGAACATGCAGGAGGGTGAAAGGCGGGCAAGGAATAGAGTGAATTGGATCGATGTGGTATACCGGGGTTGACGTGCTGTCAGTGGATTGAATCAGGGCATGTGAAGCGTCTGGGGTAAACCATGGAAAGTTGTGTGGGGCCTGGATGTGGAAAGGGAGCTGTGGTTTCGGGCATTATTGCATGACAGCTAGAGACTGAGTGTGAACGAATGGGGCCTTTGTTGTCTTTTCCTAGCGCTACCTCGCACACATGAGGGGGGAGGGGGATGGTATTCCAAGTGTGGCGAGGTGGCGATGGGAATGAATAAAGGCAGATAGTGTGAATTGTGTGCATGGGTATATATGTATGTGTTTGTGTGTGTATATATATGTGTACATTGAGATGTATAGGTATGTATATTTGCGTGTGTGAACGTGTAGGTATATACATGTGTATGGGGGTGGGTTGGGCCATTTCTTTCGTCTGTTTCCTTGCGCTACCTCACAAACGCGGGAGACACCGACAAAGCAAAATAAATATATATATATTTCTTCTTCTTCATACTATTCGCCATTTCCCGCATTTGCGAGGTAGCGTTAAGAACAGAGGACTGGGCCTTAGAGGGAAAATCCTCACCTGGCCCCCTTCTCTGTTCCTTCTTTTGGAAAATTAAAAAAAAACGAGAGGGGAGGATTTCCAGCCACCCACTCCCTCCCCTTTTAGTCGCCTTCTGCGACACGCAGGGAATACGTGGGAAGTATTCTTTCTCCCCTATCCCCAGGGATATATATATATATATATATATATATATATATATATATATATATATATACAGTGCAAGGAAACAGACGAAAGAATGGACCAACCCACCCACATACACATGTATATACATACACGTCCACACACGCAAATATACATACCTATACATCTCAATGTACACATATATATACCCACACACAGACATATACATATATAGACGTGTACATAATTCATACTGTCTGCTTTATTTATTCCCATCGCCACCTCGCCACACATGGAATAACAACCCCCTCCCCCTCATGTGCGCTAGGTAGCGCAAGGAAAAGTCAACAAAGGCCACATTCGTTCACACTCAGTCTGTAGCTGTCATGTAATAATGCACTGAAACCACAGCTCCCTTTCCACATCCAGGCACCACAGAACCCCCTATGGTTTACCCCAGACGCTTCACATGCCCTGGTTCAATCCAATGACAGCACGTCGACCCCGGTATACCACATTGTTCCAATACATGCTATTCCTTGCACGCCTTTCACCTTCCTGCATGTTCAGGCCCCGATCACTCAAAATCTTTTTCACTCCATCTTTCCATCTCCAATTTGGCCTCCCACTTCTCCTCGTTCCCTCCACTTCTGACACCTCTTGGTCAATCTTTCCTCACTCATTCTCTCCATGTGACCAAACCACTTCAAAACACCCTCTTATGCTCTCTCAACCACACTCTTTTTATTTCCACACATCTCTCTTACCCTTCCATTACTTACTCGATCAAACCACCTCACAACACATATTGTCCTTAAACATCTCATTTCCAGCGCATCCACCCTCCTCTCGCACAACTCTATCTACAGCACATGACTCCCAACCATATAGCATTGTCGGAACCACTATTTCTTCAAACAAACCCATTTTTGCTTTCAGAGATAACATTCTCGCCTTCCACACATTCTTCAACGCTCCCAGAATTTTCGCCCACTCTCCAACCCTATGATTCACTTCCGCTTCCATGGTTCCATCCGCTGCCAAATCCACTCCCAGATATCTAAAACACTTCACTTCCTCCAGTTTTTCTCCATTCAAATTTACCTCCCAATTGACTTGTCCCTCAACCCTACTGTACCTAATAACCTTGCTCTTATTCACATTTACTCTAAGCTTTCTTCCTTCTAAACTAAGTCACCAACTTCTGCAGTTTCTCACATGAATCAGCCACCAGCGCTGTATCATCAGCAAAGAACAACTGACTTACTTCCCAAGCTCTCTCATCCATAACAGACTGCATACTTGCCCCTCTTTCCAAAACTCTTGCATTCACCTCCCTAACAACCCCATCCATAAACAAATTAAACAATGGAGACATCATGCACCCCTGCCACAAACTGACATTCACTGAGACCCAGTCACTTTCCTCTCTTCCTACTCGTTCACATGCCTTACATCCTCAATAAAAACTTTTCACTGCTTCTAACAACTTGCCTCCCACACCATATATTCTTAATACCTTCCACAGAGCATCTCCATCAACTCTATCATACACCATCTCCAGATCCATAAATGCTACATACAAATCCATTTGCTTTTCTAAGTACTTCTCACATACATTCTTCAATGCAAACACCTGATCCACACATCCTCTACCACTTCTGAAACCACACTGCTCTTCCCCAATCTGATGTTCTGTACATGCCTTCACTCTCTCAATCAATACCCTCCCATATAATTTACCAGGAATACTCAACAAACTTATACCTCTGTAATTTGAGCACTCATCTTCGTCCCCTTTGCCTTTGTACAATGGCACTATGCAAGCATTCCACCAATCCTCAGGCACCTCACCATGAATCATACATACATTAAATAACCTTACCAACCAGTCAACAATACAGTCACCCCCTTTTTTAATAAATTCCACTGCAATACCATCCAAACCTGCTGCCTTGCCAGCTTTCATCTTCTGCAAAGCTTTTACTACCTTTTCTTTGTTTACCAAATCATTCTCTCTAACCCTCTCACTTTGCACACCACCTCGAACAAAACACCATATATCTGCCACTCTATCATCTAACACATTCAACAAACCTTCAAAATACTCACTCCATCTCCTTCTCACATCACCACTACTTGTTATCACCTCCCCATTAGCCCCCCTTCACGGATGTTTCCATTAGTTCCCTTGTCTTACGCACTTTATTTATCTCCTTCCAAAACATCTTTTTATTCTCCTTAAACTTTAATGATACTCTCTCACCTCAACTCTCAGTTGCCCTCTTTTTCACCTCTTGCACCATTCTCTTGACCTCCTGCCTCTTTCTTTCATACATCTTCCACTCATTTGCAGAGAAATATTCAGAAAATCACCAGTTTCATGATTTTCTACTTCAAAATGAGTATGATATAAAATGTGAAGAGCCTAACCAAAATTAGAGACATGGGGAAACCATAAATCTATGAGAAATGAAACAAGCAATCATTGCTGTAAAGTGTGAGTCTGAAGAATGTGTTTAAGCAAACCACAAAAATTATAGAGAGTGTAAGGAAGACCCAAGCAAAAATGAATTATCGAAAAACAAACAATTCACCTCTGATAGCATTCTCACGGGAAAGTGTGTCCAAATACTTTACAACCTGTAAAGTCCATATAAATCACCATCTTTCATCATTCTAAAGCAATTCATAACTTTAGATCCTTTCATGAAATTCAATGAAAGATTTTAAATCAATAAGACATCTAATAACAATTCACAAAAATAAATACAGTATGTCATCTCATGGTTCATAATTAGTTCACAAAAACACTGGTCAATTACATATTCTGCAATTATCACTTATCTTCGAACATACCACCATATCCTACCACACACAGAACTTGTAAAACAGCCAAACTGATTTAGAGCGATACAGAAAACTTTCACACCTGAAACAACAACATAATTGATCCAGCTGTGCTAACCAGGACTCAGCTGTGCTCTAAGCCCTACCACACACCTTTCATGCCTTCCTAACATTACCAATAAAACCAGTAGTACAGACAACTTAACATCAAAACAGCACAACAGCCTTATATTTATTCATTAATTCATTTTACTTTGTCACTGTCTCCCACGTTAGAGGTAGCGCAAGGAAACAGACGAAAGAATGGCCTAACCCACCCACAAACACATGTATATACATGCACATATACATACCTATATCTCAACATATACATATATATATATATATATATATATATATATATATATATATATACACACATAGACATATACATATCCCTGGGGATATGGGAGAAAGAATACTTCCCATGCATTCCTCACGTGTCGTAGAAGGCGACTAAAGGGGACGGGAGAGGGGGGCCAGAAATCCTCCCCTCCTTGTATTTTAACTTTCTAAAAGGGGAAACAGAAGAAGGAGTCACGCGGGGAGTGCTCATCCTTCTTGAAGGCTCAGATTGGGGTGACTAAATGTGTGTGGATGTAACCAAGATGAGAAAAAAGGAGAGATAGGTAGTATGTTTGAGGAAAGGAACCTGGATGTTTTGGCTCTGAGTAAAACGAAGCTCAAGGGTAAAGGGGAAGGGTGGTTTGGGAATGTCTTGGGAGTGAAGTCAGGGGTTAGTGAGAGGACAAGAGCAAGGGAAGGAGTAGCACTAATCCTGAAACAAAAGTGGTGGGAGTATGTGATAGAGTGTAAGAAAGTAAATTCAAGATTGATATGGGTAAAACTGAAAGTTGATAGAGAGAGATGGGTGATTATGAGTGCATATGCACCTGGGCATGAGAAGAAAGATCATGAGAGGCAAGTGTTTTGGGAGCAGCTGAGTGAGTGTGTTAGTAGTTTTGATGCAAGAGACCGGGTTACAGTGATGGGTGATTTGAATGCAAAGGTGAGTAATGTGGCAGTTGAGGAAATGATTAGTGTACATGGGGTGTTCAGAGTTGTAAATGGAAATGGTGAAGAGCTTGTAGATTTATGTGCTGAAAAAGGACTGGTGATTGGGAATACCTGGTTTAAAAAGAGAGATATACATAAGTATACGTATGTAAGTAGGAGAGATGGCCAGAGAGCGCTATTGGATTATGTGTTAATTGATAGGCGCGCGAAAGAGAGACTTTTGGACGTTAATGTGCTGAGAGGTGCAACTGGAAGGATGTCTGATCATTATCTTGAATGGCAAAGGTGAAGATTTGTAGAGGTTTTCAGAAGAGAAGAGAGAATGTTGGGGTGAAGAGAGTGGTGAGAGTAAGTGAGCTTGGGAAGGAGACTTGTGTGAGGAAGTACCAGGAGAGACTGAGTACAGAATGGAAAAAGGTGAGAACTAAGGAGGTAAGGGGAGTGGGTGAGGAATGGGATGTATTTAGGGAAGCAGTGATGGCTTGCGCAAAAGATGCTTGTGATATGAGAAGCGTGGGAGGTGGGCAGATTAGAAAGGGTAGTGAGTGGTGGGATGAAGAAGTAAGATTATCAGTGAAAGAGAAGAGAGAGGCATTTGGACGATTTTTGCAGGGAAATAATGCAAATGACTGGGAGATGTATAAAAGAAAGAGGCAGAAGGTCAAGAGAAAGGGGCAAGGTGAAAAATAGGGCAAATGAGAGTTGGGGTGAGAGAGTATGTTAAATTTTAGGGAGAATAAAAAGATGTTTTGGAAAGAGGTAAACAAAGTGCATAAGACAAGGGAGCAAATGGGAACTTCAGTGAAGGGGGCTAATGGGGAGGTGATAACAAGTAATGGTATACCACATCGTTCCAATTCACTCTATTCCTTGCACGCCTTTCACCCTTCTGCATGTTCAGGCCCGATCACTCAAAATCTTTTTCACTCCATCTTTCCACCTCCAATTTGGTCTCCCACTTCTCCTCGTTCCCTCCACCTCTGACACATATATCTACTTGGTCAATCTTTCCTCACTCATTCTCTCCATGTGACCAAACCATTTCAAAACACCCTCTTCTACTCTCTCAACCACACTGTTTTTATTACCACACATCTCTCTTACCTTATCATTACTTACTCGATCAAACCACCTCACACCTCATATTGTCCTCAAACATCTCATTTCCAGCACATCCACCCTCCTCCACACAACTCTATAGCCCATGCCTCACAACCATATAACAATGTCGGAACCACTATTTCTTCAAACATACCCATTTTTGCTTTCAGAGATGATGTTCTTGACTTCCACAAATTGTTCAACGCTCCCAGAACTTTCGCCACCTCCCCCACCCTATGATTCACTTCCGCTTCCATGGTTCCATCCACTGCCAAATCCACTCCCAGATATCTAAAACACTTCACTTCCTCCAGTTTTTCTCCATTCAAATTTACCTCCCAATTGACTTGTCCCTCAACCCTACTGTACCTAATAACCTTGCTCTTATTCACATTTACTCTCAACTTTCTTCTTTTACACACTTTACCAAACTCAGTCACCAGCTTCTGCAGTTTCTCACATGAATCAGCCACCAGTGTTGTATCATCAGCAAACCAACATTCACTGAGAACCAATCACTTTCCTCTCTTCCTACACGTACATGTGCCTTAAATCCTCGATAAAAACTTTTCACTGCTTCTAACAACCTTCCTCCCACACCATATATTCTGAATACCTTCCACAGAGCATCTTTATCAACTCTATCATATGCCTTCTCCAGATCCATAAATGCTACATACAAATACATTTGCTTCTAAGTATTTCTCACATACATTCTTCGAAGCAAACACCTGATCCACACATCCTCTACCACTTCTGAAACACACTGCTCTTCCCCAATCTCATGCTCTGTACATGCCTTCACCCTCTCAATCAATACCCTCCCATATAATTTACCAGGAATACTCAACAAACTTATACCTCTGTAATTTGAGCACTCACTTTTATCCCCTTTGCCTCTGTACAATGGCACTATGCAAGCATTCTGCCAATCCTCAGGCACCTCACCATGAGTCATACATATATTAAATAACCTTACCAACCAGTCAACAATACAGTCACCTCCTCTTTCAATGAATTCCACTATAATACCATCCAAACCCGCTGCCTTGCCAGCTTTCACCTTCTGCAAAGCTTTTACTACCTCTTCTCTGTTTACCAAATCATTCTCCCAAACCCTCTCACTTTGCACACCACCTCGACCAAAACACCCTATATCTGCCACTCTATCATCAAACACATTCAACAAACCTTCAAAATACTCACTCCATCTCCTTCTCACATCAGCACTACTTGTTATCACCTCCCCATTAGCCCCCTTCACTGAAGTTCCCATTTGTTCCCTTGTCTTATGCACTTTATTTACCTCTTTCCAAAACATCTTTTTATTCTCCCTAAAATTTAATATACTCTCTCACCCCAACTCTCATTTGCCCTCTTTTTCACCTCTTGCACCTTTCTCTTTACCTCCTGCCTCTTTCTTTTATACATCTCCCACTCACATCCATTATTTCCCTGCAAAAATCATCCAAATGCCTCTCTTCTCTTTCACTAATAATCTTACTTCTTCATCCCACCACTCACTACCCTTTCTAATCTATCCACCTCCCACGCTTCTCATGCCACAAGCATCTTTTGCGCAAGCCATCACTGCTTCCCTGAATACATCCCATTCCTCACCCACTCCCCTTACGTCCTTTGTTCTCACCTTTTTTCATTCTGTACTCAGTCTCTCCTGGTACTTCCTTACACAAGTCTCCTTCCCAAGCTCACTTACTATCACCACTCTCTTCACCCTAACATTCACTCTTCTTTTCTGAAAACCTCTACAAATCTTCACCTTCACCTCCACAAGATAATGATCAGACATCCCTCCAGTTGCACCTCTCAGCACATTAACGTCCAAAAGTCTCTCTTTCGCGCACCTATCAATTAACACATAATCCAATAACGCTCTCTGGCCATCTCTCCTACTTACATACGTATACTTATGTATATCTCTCATTTTAAACCAGGTATTCCCAATTAACAGTCCTTTTTCAGCACATAAATCTACAAGCTCTTAACTATTTCCATTTACAACACTGAACACCCCACGTACACAAATCATTCCCTCAACTGCCAGATTACTCACCTTTGCATTCAAATCACCCATCACTATAACCCGGTCTCGTGCATCAAACCTACATACACACTCACTCAGCTGCTCCCAAAACATTTGCCTCTCATGATCTTTCTTCTCATGCCCAAGTGCATATGCATCAATAATCACCCATCTCTCTCAATCAACTTTCAGTTTTACCCATATCAATCTAGAATTTACTTTCTTACACTCTATCACATACTCCCACCACTTTTGTTTCAGTAGTGCTACTCCTTCCCTTGCTCTTGTCCTGTCACTAACCCCTGACTTTACTCCCAAGACATTCCCAAACACTCTTCCCCTTTACCCTTGAGCTTCGTTTCACTCAGAGCCAAAACATCCAGGTTCCTTTCCTCAAACATACTACCTATCTCTCCTTTTTTCTCATCTTGGTTACATCCACACACATTTAGACATTCCAATCTGAGCCTTCGAGGAGGATGAGCACTCCCCGCATGACTCCTTCTTCTGTTTCCCTTTTTAGAAAGTTAAAATAGCCTTATAAAGTACATAAATATGTATCACCAAAACACATGATTCATTAATGAAGTTTTTGAAAGCAGAATCCACATATCTAAAGAATATAAATCACACACCCCTAATAATAAGGTATATAAAAGGAAGTAGGATTAGCAGCAAGAAACAAAATTCCTCCAACAATCCTCTTAGAATCACTTTCACAAAACATTTCAATAACTACCAGTATTGTTCCAATGAGCAATTTTGTGGAATATGTGAACTACTTGAACCAAATGGTTACTCAGTACTTTTAAGCATGACAATCTTGGCTTCCTTTGAAAAAACTTCTTAAAATTCACAATTACATATTCTGGCTTCCTTTAAAGAATCAATCAATCAATCTACATCAACTATTTAAACTTTCGAGTAAATTTTACAGTTAAATATTTTACCAAACATGTAAAGAGAACAGTATGTGTGACGAGATAACATCATCTCTGCTGTGATAAATAGGTGGAAAACTGACTCATAACATGCATTTCAATGTAAGTGCTCTGACTGGTATTCAAGTTTTCTGAAACAACACGTCAATTTGTCACAAATATCTATAAGAAGAATCACTCACCTTTACATATTTTTCAGCTATCTTTTTTCTTTTCCATCTTCCCTGGATTGGGGGATATGATTTCAGTGCATTATACATGATAACTACAGAGTGGATGTGAGGAAACAAGTTTGTTCATCATCTGTTCCTGGCGCTACCTCACTACACAAGAAATGCCGAACTAGGTATAAGGAAAAAATAGTTAGGTTGGATGGCAGACATCACCCTTCTACATTCTTTCTCTCTTTTCATACATATTCGCCATTTCCGGTGTTAGTGAGGTATTGTTAAAAACAAAGGACAGTGCCTAAGAAGGAAAATCCTCACTTGGCCCCCTTCTCTGTTCCTTTTGGGAAAGTAAAAATTGGAAGGGAGGATTGCCAGCCCACCCCTATCTCCCCTGTTAGTTGCCTTTTACAACACACAGGGAATATGTGGGAAGTATTCTTTCTCCCCTATCCCCTTCTACATACAGAATAGAAATTCTGCAGGTTTATACTTGCTGTTGCAGCCCTCTACCCAACCTTGGAAGATGGAAAATGTAGGTAATTATCTACTCTTTTTGTAACAGTTATATACTGTTACTTTTATTGGCAGGCATCTTTGTTTAATTTTCACCTTCACATACATTAACTTTATGAAGCTGCTATATTGTCACGGAAAATGTCAGCCCTGGTGGTTAATTCATATCATGGAAATATTCTCTTTCCTGCATCATTTCATAACCAGATTTATTGGCTGTTCTTCGCATAGACTCAAGAGATTTTGATAATATTCATTGAGGTATGCTTGGGTTAGGAGGCTGGAGGGCAAAGTCTCCTGATGGAGGGGAAAAGTACAGTAGTTTATTGATATGATTGCTTTAATCCAACACTTCCCCTGTAATTCACGGTATGAACTCTGACAACTCTCAATAAATTTGTAAGACTAAAATAAATGTTTTCATTTAGCACAATGAAAGTCTTATAAATTTCAATATTTGCAAAAACTTTTACTCTGTATGAAAATTCAATAAATCCAATAATAAAATGGTGTAGGAGAAAATAAATAATATCACCATTATATTTGAACTGTATACTGCCAATGTATCAGAGCAAAATAATCACTGCATTAAACTTATCCTAAGCTATAATACACTGTTTTTTATACTTATACAAAATTCTTTACATTTCACCACACTTTTCCTTAAATTTCAAAACCCTCCCTACTTTATGGTGTTAATCTAAGACTGCAGGATGAGCAGAAAATTACTACAATCATCAGAGCACATTCAAATATCTAATCTCTAGAATAAAACTACATGTTTGATAATCTTTTCTTTTTGAAAATACTGATCACATGGTCTGAGGGGTAAAATCTTATTCTGGGGCAGTACAGAAGCAACTTATGAATCTGGAAGAAAAAAACATACATTACTGGACTTCTTACGCTTAAAAGAAGTGATTATGATCAGGATTGCAAATTATTTGAGCATCTTTTTCTCATCCTACAACAACACGCATGTACCAGTATGGAGGACTACGAATATCAGAAAATATATGGAGTTTAATTCTACGAAAGAGGGTGAAACACTTGTGGTCAACATAAACTACAAAAGCCAAGATCTATAGCAAAAATGAAACAACATTAATGTAGCATTCTGATGGGGACTACATGGAATGGGTGCTCATGAGTATTCTCTTGCTGTTTATATTTTCTGGCTGTTGGTGCAATTCTGAAATCAACTGCGAGCTTAGGATGTTCCAACCATAATAATGAAAGTTAAGATTAGCTGCTACTGGAAATCAATGAAGATTTTTGTAATGTCAGTTGATCTCTATGCATTTCACTTTCATATTAACCCCATTTCCCAACTACTATTTATATAACTGCAGAATATATATAAGGCTCCAAATGAGTATGTTATGAATGTTTAAACCATCAAAAAAAGTTAAAATCAGCTACTACAGGAAATTAGGAAATTAAGAAGGGTCTTCATAAAGTCTGTTGATTTCTATATATTTCACTTACTTTCACATTGATCCCATAATCCCTACTATCACAAACATAATCAAAGGATAAAGAATGCTCCAAATAAAAAAAAAAGTTCAAATCACTTCTATCTCTAATATGCATTTCTTCCAAATCCATTTTTCTACTATGCTTTTCCTAGATTAAAATTTTGATAAATTACCATTTCGGACATCCACCCGTTTGAAAGTCAAAATTATGTTTTTTCGTTTTTTTTATATATACATTTCGCACAACACTGGCCTTCATATCTACTGCAAATCACTACCTTTTGACATATTCCCCCTTTCTCCAGTGATTATGGGCATCACAGTGAGAGCCACGGTTTAGGGTGGGGAAATCACAAAAATCAGCGATTTGCAATTATAAATGAGGGTCAGAATCTTTCAAAAGACATCAAAAAACCATCGGAAAAAATGTCAACCAGCCCAAAACAACACAAAACCTAATCTAACCTAACAAAATTTTTGGAATGTCCGAAACGGTAATAATCCAAAATTATTGTTCCTGGGGAAGTATAATAACCAAAATTTTACGAAAATGAAGTGAAACATCTCAAATTTATTTCTTACACTTGTCAAATAAGCCAAAACAGAAATTTATTATACATACATGAAATGAAGTTGAATGCATAGTTCAAATACCTTTTTTAATACATCCAAACTCTAAAGTCTTATACTTCTCCATATCTTTCACTTCCTTAATTCATACAGGTAACAACAGATTCCAAATATGGGTTCATGTTTATGTTTTGAATGACTAATCTGTCAGTTGACAGAATCTATTTTGTTTACTGATTTTATAACACACTCATTCCTCATCATTCGAAGTCCGTGTTGACAGAATATACCAATTACACTTTTAGAAATTAAAAGTACACACCTAATTGTGAGAAATAGTGGTACAACAGGAGAAGGTCTTCCCCGACTCCTCTCACTTCCAGCTGTTTTCTACTGTGTTCCGTTCCACATTCCTCGTCCATAATAGTGACTGATGTATATACATTTAAGGTCAAATTACAAAAATATTGAATTATACTATATTACACACATTTGAATTATCAAGTCAAATAGATACACAAAACTACACTACACCATATGTAAGGTATGCGGAAGGAAATATATTTAAGTATTGTCGTAGGAACGCAATAATATGAAAGGCTTAGTCGTACAAGACCACCAAATACTTTATAGACGGTATTTTTTCTGAATGATAATAAGATGAATCTTTGAAAAGATAATTGTGCATCTTACTAATGAATTTATACCATATGATGTTTTCATTAATCTTTCATCGTTCCTTGTCATAAATTTTGAATTCAAAGCGGGAATCACGAATCATGAAGTTAAACCATAAAATACAAAAACATTTTAGTTTTCTTCCGTAGAATAGAGCAATATGGCTCTTTCATCGATAGTTTATATCTACGAGTCTGTGGATACAGTGTTATTCTAAATACGGGGTAAAAAGTCCTCATAAAATGCATTAAATCAAAATGGAACAGGACGTGTCCGAAGACCATATTCCAATACCAAAGTAATAGTTGTATTAATGCAAGGCATCAATAATTCATTCAGTATAAGCACAGAAAAGAACACAGGTGAGAAATCTTATATAAATAAAAGTATGGTGGACTTAGCTCAACCGCTTATCTTGAGAACAACTTCAAAAATGTTTTCGACGATTAAGAAACGAAAATTGGTGAGATATTTTCTTCCTTTTATAGATAATAGTTTAATAGTGCGTCACTAACCTCAGGAGGCAGCTTATCTGTAGTGAATATTGGTGATATATGACTTTCTTTTGTTTTCACATTCCACATAACAACTTTGCAAGAAAAGTCTCTCTCTAGCCATCTCTTGTTCTGCTGTGTAGAATTAGATCTCTCGGGATATATATATATATATATATATATATATATATATATATATATATATATATATATATATATATATATAAGTTTGTTGAGTATTCCTGGTAAATTATATGGGAGGGTATTGATTGAGAGGGTGAAGGCATGTACAGAGCATCAGATTGGGGAAGAGCAGTGTGGTTTCAGAAGTGGTAGAGGATGTGTGGATCAGGTGTTTGCTTTGAAGAATGTATGTGAGAAATACTTAGAAAAGCAAATGGATTTGTATGTAGCATTTATGGATCTGGAGAAGGCATATGATAGAGTTGATAGAGATGCTCTGTGGAAGGTATTAAGAATATATGGTGTGGGAGGAAAGTTGTTAGAAGCAGTGAAAAGTTTTTATCGAGGATGTAAGGCATGTGTACGTGTAGGAAGAGAGGAAAGTGATTGGTTCTCAGTGAATGTAGGTTTGCGGCAGGGGTGTGTGATGTCTCCATGGTTGTTTAATTTGTTTATGGATGGGGTTGTTAGGGAGGTAAATGCAAGAGTTTTGGAAAGAGGGGCAAGTATGAAGTCTGTTGGGGATGAGAGAGCTTGGGAAGTGAGTCAGTTGTTGTTCGCTGATGATACAGCGCTGGTGGCTGATTCATGTGAGAAACTGCAGAAGCTGGTGACTGAGTTTGGTAAAGTGTGTGGAAGAAGAAAGTTAAGAGTAAATGTGAATAAGAGCAAGGTTATTAGGTACAGTAGGGTTGAGGGTCAAGTCAATTGGGAGGTGAGTTTGAATGGAGAAAAACTGGAGGAAGTGAAGTGTTTTAGATATCTGGGAGTGGATCTGGCAGCGGATGGAACCATGGAAGCGGAAGTGGATCATAGGGTGGGGGAGGGGGCGAAAATTCTAGGGGCCTTGAAGAATGTGTGGAAGTCGAGAACATTATCTCGGAAAGCAAAAATGGGTATGTTTGAAGGAATAGTGGTTCCAACAATGTTGTATGGTTGCGAGGCGTGGGCTATGGATAGAGTTGTGCGCAGGAGGATGGATGTGCTGGAAATGAGATGTTTGAGGACAATGTGTGGTGTGAGGTGGTTTGATCGAGTGAGTAACGTAAGGGTAAGAGAGATGTGTGGAAATAAAAAGAGCGTGGTTGAGAGAGCAGAAGAGGGTGTTTTGAAGTGGTTTGGGCACATGGAGAGGATGAGTGAGGAAAGATTGACCAAGAGGATATATGTGTCGGAGGTGGAGGGAGCAAGAAGAAGAGGGAGACCAAATTGGAGGTGGAAAGATGGAGTGAAAAAGATTTTGTGTGATCGGGGCCTGAACATGCAGGAGGGTGAAAGGAGGGCAAGGAATAGAGTGAATTGGAGCGATGTGGTATACCGGGGTTGACGTGCTGTCAGTGGATTGAATCAAGGCATGTGAAGCGTCTGGGGTAAACCATGGAAAGCTGTGTAGGTATGTATATTTGCGTGTGTGGACGTGTGTATATACATGTGTATGGGGGGGGGCATTTCTTTCGTCTGTTTCCTTGCGCTACCTCGCAAACGCGGGCGACAGCGACAAAGTATAAAAAAAAAAAAAAAAAAATATATATATATATATATATATATATATATATATATATATATATATATATATATATATATATATATATATATGTCGGCTTAAGTCTATTCAAGGGTAATCCAGGGTTAGTGATGGAAAATGACCAAAGGAGACGGTCCAAGAAGTCATCTTTTAACATACTAAGTGGTGGAATAGTTGCCCAAGCAGTCTCTGTTGCCTGCTTCAGCATCGAAAGGAAAATCTACACATTTTCTCCAGTGCGTGATACTAAATAGGTCCCTGTCTGGAAAATGTTTCAAGACTCTTTTACCTTTTTTCCCCACTTCAGGTTTCATGACGCCCTAGGTTCTTAAAATGAGGAATGAGTTGTGGGACTGTAAAAGTGCAAAGGGTCTTCAAGGATGATGTGGGTTAGAATGAGAGTAGACTATGAGAGGTGAGTGAATGTTGGGGCTTTTGAACCAGGGAGCGAGACGAGTGAAGAATTGAGGACTGCAGTACGGGAGAAAATAGATATTTTTGGCAGTTTTAAGGCAAGGGAATGAATCTTCTAAGCTCTAGAGGATCTGAATATAAGGGAGGGTGGTATGCCAAATCAGGATATAACGGTGGGAACGTGGTCTCTAAGTGAATGAAATAGGAAAAGCTTATCGAGTTGTGTGCTTATAGGGTACTGGTGACTGGGAATAAAAAAAAAATTAAGGAAAGATGTATGAATATGTATACAAGAGTAAATGGGATATTATGTGTTGATGGATATGTTAAATGACGCGAGCAAAGGAGAGTTTATTAAATGTGAACGTGCTGAGAAGTGCATCAGGAGGAGTTTCCAATCTTGATGGATGCTAGAATGAAACTTGGTCTCGAATTTAGGAAACGAGAAAACGACGTATATTCCAAAGAAGCAGTAAAAGTGAGCAAGTCTGGATAAGTGGCCTGAATGCAAAGATACCTGGATGAACTAAGTGAAGCATAACAAGGGGTGAGTAAATGAATCCACGGTAGTGGAAGATTAAGAGTTTAGGAAGCAGTGCTGATAAAGTATGACTTGCGGAAAGTAGTGAGTGGCGAATGAGGAAACTAAACTTCCAACCAAACACAAAAGGGAGAGACAGCATATGAACTATATCATCTGGACAGGAGTGCGAGGTATTGGAAAAAGTTTGAGACAATAGCAGGGAGTAAGGAAAAAAAATAAAAAAAAAAGCTGAAAAGGCATATAAGAAGTGGAGAAAGCATCAATAAAGTTTAAAAAGAAAATTTCATGGATGGTAGACAGGCAGAGAACAAGAGAACAAATGGGGGCGTCAATGAGATGAGCGAATAAGAAAGAGGTGACAGAAGTTGTTAGAAATACCTTTGGCATAATATCAGAAAGAACCTGTCAGCGGAAGAAAGTGAGGTTGTCGTTTCCTTTGGATAGAGGAAGTCTTTACCTCGCGTATGGTATATTTGCTACGGGCCACCACCTGTGTAACATCATTTCAACCATATTGTGTTCGTCGAAGTGTCATAAGTATAGGACCTAATCTTGAGGGTATGAAAATGTCATCGCTTCATGGTAGGATTTTATATACTCAAAGAATCTACAAAGTTTGTAGTCAGAAGCGGGCGAAACAGAAATCCTCGTTCTATTGGCAATTCATAAACAAATTTTAAGCCAGATGACGTCCAAATTTGGAGATTTCAAGGCCCATGACGCGTGCAACGAATGTGCTGTTATTAGAATAAGCACAAGTTATGAATGATGTGAAAGGAACTGTAGGGAACATCATTAGACAACCGAGTCTAAAAAACGAAAGTGAGTTACCAGATGTACGGGTACGAGCCAAATTGTATTCAGCAGAAGACAGGATCATCAGAAAGACCGCAAATGGTGAAAAATAGAAAACAGAGTCAGGCATATTCTTTAAGGGGTCAAGAGGCTTATGAAAGGGATAGTCCTGCTCCTACCTGAGCCTGCGCTCTCACGAGTCAAAAAATTTCTTGACTGAATTAAAAGTAAACATGCACACAGCTCTTGCGTGAGGAAACTGGGAATATCTACTTTTTACATCGCTAACGTCTTATTGAAATGGAGGGATAATGGCGAATAAGAGAAAGAACAGACAGAAAGAACTGTTAGACCTTTTCTACTGGTGTATTTTCATGATCGTTGTCAACTCACGTCTAGCTCTGGTAACCGAGCCAGCAAGTCAAGTTCCTGTTCACTGAAATCTGTGTTCAACAGTGTTTCTAACCAATATTATCTCTATTTCTTCGCCCGCTGAAAGTCTGCGTCTGTGTCCAGTTAGCTCAACTTTGCAGCCGACCAGTTCACTGGGTGTCCCAGTTCTGTGCCCGGTTGCCTGTCTGTCAGACTCCATGTGAAGTTAATTGTGTCTTGAGGTGGATGAATGAGCAGTTGTTGGAATGTTTAAGATGTCAGCATAACACCTTTCGAGAATGAGACAAAGCAGACAGCGAATTTTTATTACATAATCATAAATTCAATATATATATATATATATATATATATATATATATATATATATATATATATATATATATGGTCTATAATACCATATTCGTCCCTCTTGTCAAGTTCATTAAATCTATACACAGACTATACTAAGATTTTAACATCCACCATTAGAAATACAGCTTACATGTCGTCAGTGTCTTTTGATATATATATATATATATATATATATATATATATATATATATATATATATATTATCCCTGGGGATAGGGGAGAAAGAATACTTCCCACGTATTCCCTGCGTGTCGTAGAAGGCGACTAAAAGGGGAGGGAGCGGGGGGCTGGAAATCCTCCCCCTCTCGTTTTTTTTTTTAGTTTTCCAAAAGAAGGAACAGAGAATTGGGCCAGGTGAGGGTATTCCCTCAAGGCCCAGTCCTCTGTTCTTAACGCTACCTCGCTAATGCGGGAAATGGCGAATAGTTTGAAAGAAAGAAAAGAAAATATATATATATATATATATATATATATATATATATATATATATATATATATATATATATATATATATATATATATGTGTGTGTGTGTGTGTGTGTGTGTGTATATATATACATATATAAACAATGGATCTGCGGCTTTGAAAACGCGACCGTAATAAGGCAAACAATCACCTGGGCTTGGACGAACATCTGTTTAATTGGTTTACGTTTCGGTTTTACTTATACCATCAACAGAGCTTAGGAAGGAAGGATATTATGCATGTAATCTCCACATCATGAGTTTCTGTACAAAACATGAAGTCTCATGAAGTCTAAATACAAACGTTAACTGAATAGAATATATAGCAGAAGCTTAACATGAAATGAATCATAAAGAAAAATTAAAATCAAACACAATACATAATAATTTACAGTCTTACTTTGCCTAAAACACATCAAAAAAGTGACTTGAAGGAATAATCAGGGGCAACATTTCCTAGTCAAGATTAAAATCCCATAATTCACCTTTAAATATTGTTTGAATATACATTTAAAACAACTGAACTATACCACACTAAATGTTACAGAACTTGTCTAAAAACACAGTAACTTTGCCTATACCTCGATGCTTCTTATAGTGGGTTTGTTCCTGCTGGACAGTAGGAGCTCAAGTATTAACATATCACCGATGGATCACCTACTGTCCAGCACAGAGTGGTGTTAAGTGTCGTGAGTTAGATTCTATACTGCTGAGAAGGGCGGTTTGACAATAGGTAGTTCGTTCCTACCAGTCGCTCAAGGTGTTCATGGATACACGTCCTAAGGTTTCGTCTCGCCTGGTCAATAAACAGAGTATTAAAGCTGTTGCAATTATATTGGCCGACAGGTGAAGACTGCAAATGGCAGGAATAAATCCTAAGATATTCATCCAAGGCCTGGTGATTCTTCTCTCTCTCTCACACACAAACACACACACACACACACACACACATATATATATATATATATATATATATATATATATATATATATATATATATATATATATATATATATATATATATACATATTTATTTATTTATTTATTTATCTATCTGTTTATTTTGCTTTGTCGCTGTCTCCCGCGTTAGCGAGGTAGCGCAAGGAAACAGAACTATACCAGAACTATGGCCCAACCTACCCACATACACACGTATATACATATACGTCAACACACGCAAATATACATACCTATACATCTCAACATATACATATATATACACACAGACATATACATATATACACATGTACATAGTTCATACTGTCTGCCTTTATTCATTTCCATCGCCATCCCGCCACACATGAAATAACAACCCCCTCCCCCTCATGTGTGCGAGGTAGCGCTAGGAAAAGACAACAAAGGCCACATTCGTTCACACTCAGTCTCCAGCTGTCATATTTAATGCACTGAAACCACAGCTCCCTTTCCACATCCAGGCCCCACAGAACTTGCCATGGTTTACCCCAGACGCTTCACATGCCCTGGTTCAATCCATTGACAGCACGTCGACCCCGATATACCACATCGTTCCAATTCACTCTATTCCTTGCACACCTTTCACCCTCCTGCATGTTCAGGCCCCGATCACTCAAAATCTTTTTCACTCCATCTTTCCACCTCCAATTTGGTCTCCCACTTCTCCTCGTTCCCTCCACCTCTGACAGATATATCCTCTTGGTCAATCTTTCCTCACTCATTCTCTTCATGTGACCAAACCATTTCAAAACACCCTCTTCTGCTCTTTCAACCACACTCTTTTTATTACCACAAATTTCTCTTACCTTATTATTACTTACTCGATCAAACCACCTCACACCACATAATGTCCTCAAAACATATCATTTCCAGCACATCCACCCTCCTCCGCACAACTCTATCTACAGCCCACGCCTCGCAAGCATATAACATTGTTGGAACCACTATTCCTTCAAACATACCCATTTTTGCTTTCCGAGATAATGTTCTCGACTTCCACACATTCTTCAACGCTCCCAGAACTTTCGCCCCCTCCCCCACCCTATGATTCACTTCCGCTTCCATGGTTCCATCCGCTGCCAAATTCACTCCCAGATATCTAAAACACTTAACTTCCTCCGGTTTTTCTCCATTCAAACTTACCTCCCAAGTGACTTGTCCCTCAACCATTCCCTGCGTTTGCGAGGTATCGCCAGAAACAGACGAAGAAATGACCTCATTCGCACACATCCATTCTATTACTGTCACGGACAATGCACCGAAGCCAGAGCATCCTATCCACAACCAGTCCCTACAGACCTTTCCCACTCTCATCCACACAGCACGACTTTACACTCTGTAATAAACCTCACACAATACATACAGGATAGCTTAGCTAGATACACAATACCAATAGTAATTGACATCAATAAGGCATTTGACAGCAGTCCTCCATGACATCTTCGCACAAAAGATGTTTGACACAACCCTCCACAACAAAGGAAAAGTAAAAGGTGGTTGTCCAACTTCATAGCTATCCGCCAAGCCAGAGTCATTGATAAAGGCTTCACCTCGAAAAGCCTCAGGTTCTACAGTAGAGTCCCCAAGAAAAAGGTTCTTTCTCCAGCACTCTTGAATCACCCAGTACATGACTTTCCGCCACCTCTTGCAAACCACATTGTGAAAAATCGTCCATGTAGACCTCACACTGAGACCACAGCACCCTGACAAAACATGCAACAATACATCACAAAATTAGAATACTGATTTACTCGTAACTGAATGGCTGCATTACCTCAGAAATCCACCGTCACCTTCCTAACCTCTGACAGACATTAATCTAACTTGCACCCTCCCATAATCCTGAATGGTTAACCATTCTCTAACAAAGCTCTAACCATATTGCGTGTTAGACTCACACGCATGATCTTTCCCAAAAATACAAACACCCATAAAAAGGCTATAAACAATCTATATTCCCTCTAAACAATGACAGGCACCAGTTTTGGAAAAATGAATCTCTTAGTATTCTATACAAACAATTCATCTGCTCCACCCTAAACTACGCCTCACATAACTTATCTATCCTATCGAAAACATAAGTACAAAGTTGGAAACAACACAAAACTGAGCATTAAGAACAATTACCGGCTACCTAGCAACCAAAAATATTCAGCACCTGCACCACGAAACAAATACTCCTGACACCTTACCTCGATATGCTCAGGACTCACTTCTTGGCAACAGCACTAGACCCCACCCAGCCAAATCGCTTCATAAGAAATCACCATTTTCCAAGTAAAATTGAAAAGCTTACCCCTGCTTCATACTTCAGCATCCAGGAACACATACAGGTTCCCCCTCCCCCACAACAAACATGACTGACAAAATGTAAACACACCATAATGATTCGCTAAGCCATAGAAAACCGCTCTCCTAACGCAGTCCTAAACTCCACTTCACGAGTAGGCAATCTCATTTGTGTTTTGGATGTCTTCCCAACTTGCATGACCCCTCTTGCTCAAGGTGCAACTTCCATATTATTTATCATTATTCACTAAGTACATTGGCAAGTTTGGAACACCTGGAGTTCAATCTGCATTATATACAATTCTAATATGAATTTTCTATATAAAGGTGTCGTGGAACGATATACCAGTGACGCTATTACTCATACACGTAACAAATAGAGCAGCTAACAGCAAAAAGTAGACAGACACATAGAAAGAGGATCGCTGTAAGTGGTGTTCTTTGGTCTGTACCTGTGTTAAGGATGTGTTCTTGTCTAACCCTCCAGTCTGGCAATCTTGTAGTTCATCTGAAGACACCATAGAATCAATACCTTCCAGGAATATCATGTTACAGAGAGAGAGAGAGAGAGAGAGAGAGAGAGAGAGAGAGAGAGAGAGAGAGAGAGAGAGAGAGAGAGAGAGAGAGAGAGAGAGAGAGAGAGAAACTCGTCTATAGATTCCCGGATGGTGAAGAAGGATGACGGCTCAGCTAAGTCGATTCTAACAATGGTCAGGTCTTCAGCTGGTGTGAAGAACATACTGTACATAACTCTTCGAAATGACATCAGAGAGCACTGCCAGACATTCACCTGTCAGGAACTGCTGCTTTTCGGTTATTAACACTAGAGTTTGGTTTGTGAACTACGTTCGCTTGTGCCCGAGTCTCATACCCCAGGTAGCGTCCAGTCGGATCCACAGCGATAGAACGACCATCGTGGGTTGAGGAAGAAACAGCATTGGTAGATGTGTTCGCGTTGCACCTCTGCGTCATCAAGGCCTGACGGAACCGGACCTTCACTTGTGAGATGCAGAAAGACTTGTGTTTTTTTAACAAAATCTTCTTGCAGATCTTCTCCATCATGAAAAAGACAATTGCGAGGATTATCCCAGTCAGGAGCACCAGGAAGGCAGTGACGGTGTGGGTGAAGTCGAGCTCCGTGAAGGGCATCCGTTCCTCGCAGGGGATCGCGACGCCCCACCACCGACGTCGCAATCGGTCTATCACCCCACCAGACACGAGGCGGAATAGTCTGTGGCGAGACACAGAAAAGAGCTTTTACAATAGGAGACATGTGTAAATCGATTAGGTTACGCGAGAGAGTTAGATTAAGCTAGGCTAGGGTGATTGGTGTAAATCACAGTAAATGGAGAACGATGATAAAGATAAAAAAAGAAATAAAAAAGGCCAAGACATATATTAGTACAGCTCGACAAAGGGGCACATGTCAGTCACGTTCAAGAGTGAGAAAACAAGGGACTAAAGAGAGAGCCCAGCAAGCGTACGCACTCTCTGTCGAGCATTCCAGCGAAGGGTAAGTTTTTGGCATAACCAAGGTGACCATAAGAAGGGAAGAGCTTCACGTTGATCTCCTTGATGCTACAGTTTTCCTTGAACATGTAAGACATTAGCTGGGTCTCGCTGAGGAAGGCATAGTTCGCGGTGAGGAGCCTGGCGACGCCCTCCTCCTCCGAGGCCACCATCAGGTCAGGGTTATCGTCCAAACGCGAAGACAAGAGATCGTAGCTCCTTCCCTTGGCCTCCTGAAAAAGACCGATTGATACGGTTGCACTTGTCAATTTACCAAGGAATATATAGCTTTTTCTTTTCTTTCATACTATTCGCCATTTCCCGGATTAGCGAGGAAGCGTTAAGAAGAGAAGACTGGGCCTTTGAGGGAATATCCTCACCTAGCCCCCTTCTCTGTTCCTTCTTTTGGAAAAAAAAAAAAAAAAAAACGAGAGGGGAGGATTTCCAGCCCCCCGCTCCCTTCCCTACTAGTCGCCTTCTACGACACGCAGGGAGTAGGTGGGAAGTATTCTTTCTCCCCTATCTCCAGGGATATATATATATATATATATATATATATATATATATATATATATATATATTTTTTTTTTTTTTTTTTAAAACTATTCGCCATTTCCCGCATTAGCGAGGTAGCGTTAAGAACAGAGGACTGGGCCTTTTTCGGAATATCCTCACCTGGCCCCCTCTGTTCCTTCTTTTGGAAAATTAAAAAAAAAACGAGAGGGGAGGATTTCCAGCCCCCCGCTCCCTCCCCTTTTAGTCGCCTTCTACGACACGCAGGGAATACGTGGGAAGTATTCTTAATCCCCTATCCCCAGGGATAAATATATATATATATATATATATATATATATATATATATATATATAATTATATATATATATATATATATATATATATATTTTTTTTTTTTTTTATACTTTGTCGCTGTCTCCCGCGTTTGCGAGGTAGCGCAAGGAAACAGACGAAAGAAATGGCCCAACCCCCCCCCCATACACATGTATATACATACGTCCACACACGCAAATATACATACCTACACAGCTTTCCATGGTTTACCCCAGACGCTTCACATGCCTTGATTCAATCCACTGACAGCACGTCAACCCCGGTATACCACATCGCTCCAATTCACTCTATTCCTTGCCCTCCTTTCACCCTCCTGCATGTTCAGGCCCCGATCACACAAAATCTTTTTCACTCCATCTTTCCACCTCCAATTTGGTCTCCCTCTTCTCCTCGTTCCCTCCACCTCCGACACATATATCCTCTTGGTCAATCTTTCCTCACTCATTCTCTCATGTGCCCAAACCACTTCAAAACACCCTCTTCTGCTCTTTCAACCACACTCTTTTTATTACCACAAATTTCTCTTACCTTATTATTACTTACTCGATCAAACCACCTCACACCACATATTGTCCTCAAAACATATCATTTCCAGCACATCCACCCTCCTCCGCACAACTCTATCTACAGCCCACGCCTCGCAAGCATATAACATTGTTGGAACCACTATTCCTTCAAACATACCCATTTTTGCTTTCCGAGATAATGTTCTCGACTTCCACACATTCTTCAACGCTCCCAGAACTTTCGCCCCCTCCCCCACCCTATGATTCACTTCCGCTTCCATGGTTCCATCCGCTGCCAAATTCACTCCCAGATATCTAAAACACTTAACTTCCTCCGGTTTTTCTCCATTCAAACCTACCTCCCAAGTGACTTGTCCCTCAACCATTCCCTGCGTTTGCGAGGTATCGCCAGAAACAGACGAAGAAATGACCTCATTCGCACACATCCATTCTATTACTGTCACGGACAATGCACCGAAGCCAGAGCATCCTATCCACAACCAGTCCCTACAGACCTTTCCCACTCTCATCCACACAGCACGACTTTACACTCTGTAATAAACCTCACACAATACATACAGGATAGCTTAGCTAGATACACAATACCAATAGTAATTGACATCAATAAGGCATTTGACAGCAGTCCTCCATGACATCTTCGCACAAAAGATGTTTGACACAACCCTCCACAACAAAGGAAAAGTAAAAGGTGGTTGTCCAACTTCATAGCTATCCGCCAAGCCAGAGTCATTGATAAAGGCTTCACCTCGAAAAGCCTCAGGTTCTACAGTAGAGTCCCCAAGAAAAAGGTTCTTTCTCCAGCACTCTTGAATCACCCAGTACATGACTTTCCGCCACCTCTTGCAAACCACATTGTGAAAAATCGTCCATGTAGACCTCACACTGAGACCACAGCACCCTGACAAAACATGCAACAGTACATCACAAAATTAGAATACTGATTTACTCGTAACTGAATGGCTGCATTACCTCAGAAATCCACCGTCACCTTCCTAACCTCTGACAGACATTAATCTAACTTGCACCCTCCCATAATCCTGAATGGTTAACCATTCTCTAACAAAGCTCTAACCATATTGCGTGTTAGACTCACACGCATGATCTTTCCCAAAAATACAAACACCCATAAAAAGGCTATAAACAATCTATATTCCCTCTAAACAATGACAGGCACCAGTTTTGGAAAAATGAATCTCTTAGTATTCTATACAAACAATTCATCTGCTCCACCCTAAACTACGCCTCACATAACTTATCTATCCTATCGAAAACATAAGTACAAAGTTGGAAACAACACAAAACTGAGCATTAAGAACAATTACCGGCTACCTAGCAACCAAAAATATTCAGCACCTGCACCACGAAACAAATACTCCTGACACCTTACCTCGATATGCTCAGGACTCACTTCTTGGCAACAGCACTAGACCCCACCCAGCCAAATCGCTTCATAAGAAATCACCATTTTCCAAGTAAAATTGAAAAGCTTACCCCTGCTTCATACTTCAGCATCCAGGAACACATACAGGTTCCCCCTCCCCCACAACAAACATGACTGACAAAATGTAAACACACCATAATGATTCGCTAAGCCATAGAAAACCGCTCTCCTAACGCAGTCCTAAACTCCACTTCACGAGTAGGCAATCTCATTTGTGTTTTGGATGTCTTCCCAACTTGCATGACCCCTCTTGCTCAAGGTGCAACTTCCATATTATTTATCATTATTCACTAAGTACATTGGCAAGTTTGGAACACCTGGAGTTCAATCTGCATTATATACAATTCTAATATGAATTTTCTATATAAAGGTGTCGTGGAACGATATACCAGTGACGCTATTACTCATACACGTAACAAATAGAGCAGCTAACAGCAAAAAGTAGACAGACACATAGAAAGAGGATCGCTGTAAGTGGTGTTCTTTGGTCTGTACCTGTGTTAAGGATGTGTTCTTGTCTAACCCTCCAGTCTGGCAATCTTGTAGTTCATCTGAAGACACCATAGAATCAATACCTTCCAGGAATATCATGTTACAGAGAGAGAGAGAGAGAGAGAGAGAGAGAGAGAGAGAGAGAGAGAGAGAGAGAGAGAGAGAGAGAGAGAAACTCGTCTATAGATTCCCGGATGGTGAAGAAGGATGACGGCTCAGCTAAGTCGATTCTAACAATGGTCAGGTCTTCAGCTGGTGTGAAGAACATACTGTACATAACTCTTCGAAATGACATCAGAGAGCACTGCCAGACATTCACCTGTCAGGAACTGCTGCTTTTCGGTTATTAACACTAGAGTTTGGTTTGTGAACTACGTTCGCTTGTGCCCGAGTCTCATACCCCAGGTAGCGTCCAGTCGGATCCACAGCGATAGAACGACCATCGTGGGTTGAGGAAGAAACAGCATTGGTAGATGTGTTCGCGTTGCACCTCTGCGTCATCAAGGCCTGACGGAACCGGACCTTCACTTGTGAGATGCAGAAAGACTTGTGTTTTTTTAACAAAATCTTCTTGCAGATCTTCTCCATCATGAAAAAGACAATTGCGAGGATTATCCCAATCAGGAGCACCAGGAAGGCAGTGACGGTGTGGGTGAAGTCGAGCTCCGTGAAGGGCATCCGTTCCTCGCAGGGGATCGCGACGCCCCACCACCGACGTCGCAATCGGTCTATCACCCCACCAGACACGAGGCGGAATAGTCTGTGGCGAGACACAGAAAAGAGCTTTTACAATAGGAGACATGTGTAAATCGATTAGGTTACGCGAGAGAGTTAGATTAAGCTAGGCTAATCTAGGTTAGGGTGATTGGTGTAAATCACAGTAAATGGAGAACGATGATAAAGATAAAAAAAGAAATAAAAAAGGCCAAGACATATATTAGTACAGCTCGACAAAGGGGCACATGTCAGTCACGTTCAAGAGTGAGAAAACAAGGGACTAAAGAGAGAGCCCAGCAAGCGTACGCACTCTCTGTCGAGCATTCCAGCGAAGGGTAAGTTTTTGGCATAACCAAGGTGACCATAAGAAGGGAAGAGCTTCACGTTGATCTCCTTGATGCTACAGTTTTCCTTGAACATGTAGGACATTAGCTGGGTCTCGCTGAGGAAGGCATAGTTCGCGGTGAGGAGCCTGGCGACGCCCTCCTCCTCCGAGGCCACCATCAGGTCAGGGTTATCGTCCAAACGCGAAGACAAGAGATCGTAGCTCCTTCCCTTGGCCTCCTGAAAAAGACCGATTGATACGGTTGCACTTGTCAATTTACCAAGGAATATATAGCTTTTTCTTTTCTTTCATACTATTCGCCATTTCCCGGATTAGCGTGGAAGCGTTAAGAACAGAAGACTGGGCCTTTGAGGGAATATCCTCACCTAGCCCCCTTCTCTGTTCCTTCTTTTGGAAAAAAAAAAAAAAAAAACGAGAGGGGAGGATTTCCAGCCCCCCGCTCCCTTCCCTACTAGTCGCCTTCTACGACACGCAGGGAGTAGGTGGGAAGTATTCTTTCTCCCCTATCTCCAGGGATATATATATATATATATATATATATATATATATATATATATATATATATTTTTTTTTTTTTTTTTCAAACTATTCGCCATTTCCCGCATTAGCGAGGTAGCGTTAAGAACAGAGGACTGGGCCTTTTTCGGAATATCCTCACCTGGCCCCCTCTGTTCCTTCTTTTGGAAAATTAAAAAAAAAAACGAGAGGGGAGGATTTCCAGCCCCCCGCTCCCTCCCCTTTTAGTCGCCTTCTACGACACGCAGGGAATACGTGGGAAGTATTCTTAATCCCCTATCCCCAGGGATAATATATATATATATATATATATATATATATATATATATATATATATATATATATATATATATATATATATATATTTTTTTTTTTTTTTTATACTTTGTCGCTGTCTCCCGCGTTTGCGAGGTAGCGCAAGGAAACAGACGAAAGAAATGGCCCAACCCCCCCCCCATACACATGTATATACATACGTCCACACACGCAAATATACATACCTACACAGCTTTCCATGGTTTACCCCAGACGCTTCACATGCCTTGATTCAATCCACTGACAGCACGTCAACCCCGGTATACCACATCGCTCCAATTCACTCTATTCCTTGCCCTCCTTTCACCCTCCTGCATGTTCAGGCCCCGATCACACAAAATCTTTTTCACTCCATCTTTCCACCTCCAATTTGGTCTCCCTCTTCTCCTCGTTCCCTCCACCTCCGACACATATATCCTCTTGGTCAATCTTTCCTCACTCATTCTCTCCATGTGCCCAAACCACTTCAAAACACCCTCTTCTGCTCTCTCAACCACGCTCTTTTTATTTCCACACCTCTCTCTTACCCTTACGTTACTCACTCGATCAAACCACCTCACACCACACATTGTCCTCAAACATCTCATTTCCAGCACATCCATCCTCCTGCGCACAACTCTATCCATAGCCCACGCCTCGCAACCATACAACATTGTTGGAACCACTATTCCCTCAAACATACCCATTTTTGCTTTCCGAGATAATGTTCTCGACTTCCACACATTCTTCAAGGCCCCCAGAATTTTCGCCCCCTCCCCCACCCTATGATCCACTTCCGCTTCCATGGTTCCATCCGCTGCCAGATCCACTCCCAGATATCTAAAACACTTCACTTCCTCCAGTTTTTCTCCATTCAAACTCACCTCCCAATTGACTTGACCCTCAACCCTACTGTACCTAATAACCTTGCTCTTATTCACATTTACTCTTAACTTATATATATATATATATATATATATATATATATATATATATATATATATATATATATATATATATATATATATATATATTGTTCCCTGGAAATTATTCTTCCATTATTAAGGCCGCTAAGAATATATAATTCAACCAGATTGCTGTATTTATGTCTGGTAATGTTTACAATCGGTATTTCCATTGTTTCCTCTTTCAAGCAATGATAAGAATTATTGTGATATATCTCCTCCAGTATACCTACTATTACTCTTTATAGGCTATTTGGTGAAAATATTGTTCCGTAAAGGATATCTACTACTTCTCGAGGTGTCCTGTGCCTTCACTGACTCACACGGACGGGACATTGTCTAGACTTTCTGACACTTTACGGTTGCCTGGTCGCACACACTCACTTCAAACCTTTGAAGACACACAAGTAAACTCTCCCAGTGCAAACACGACGGTGTTACATGTAGCAAATCTTATAACTTGTGACTTACTTAAGATAATAAGACCAGAAAAGCAAGTAATGGAAGTTTAACAGTATACGTCAAGTGTCTGGGACAAGCAGAGTTGGTCAAAAGCAGATGACATATATCCCTTAAGGGATGTAGTCAGTGTTTGCAACCATATGTCACCAATGCTTCACCCTGTACCACCCTGGAAACGACAATCCAAACACTAGTACTGATATGAAACTCAAGATCTGTATTCCACGTCTGCATTGCAAGGAAGAATATCATGTTCTGAAGCCCATTCAACTTACCTCGTCTACACAAACACCACACTGAACGACTTCCCTAAGGAATTATCACCGCTCTGAAACACACCTCGATTGGACTGCCGATGCTGCCAATCAAATGTCAAGTTGTCTCTATCTATGAAAATGGATTGATCTTGTCACTGCAGTTATGTCAGTTAAGGCTAGTGTTATAGCCAACACAGGGGCTTGGTAGATTATTCCATTTCCATCTCTTTCACAGTGATGGATGGGGTGGGGTGTAGTGCTATTTCTGGCATACGAAAATTCGTCCTGGTGGAAGTGTTGAAATTTCAGGTGTAGAGGTGACGTAGGTTTCTGCACAGTACTGTACAACCACCCTTACCAAACTGCGTCCATCGCTTATTGTGTTCTGTACCATCTCCGCTCCCCTTACAGATGAAGGTACAGTGAGCCATCTTGTGAACATCATGGATTACATTGGTCAGGTAACAATAAGCAAAGTTAGAAACTCCTCAACCTTGACGCCACCTTCCTTTCTGCTGCCTCATTATTATTATTATTATTATTATTATTATTATTATTATTATTATTATTATTGTTATTATTATCATTATTATTATTATTAATTATTATTATTACTATTATTATTATTATTATTATTATTATTATTATTATTATTATTATTATTATTACTATTATTGTTGTTATTATTATTATTATTATTATTATTATTATTATTATTATTATTATTATTTATTATTATCATCTTTATTATCATTATTATTATCATTATTATTATCATTATTATTATTATAATTATCATTACTATTATTAGTTTTATAAACCCCAGGATCCTTTGCAAAAAGTCTAAGGGCTCCTGTGGGTTCAAGGCTGCGCTCCACTCTTAAGCAGGGACAGGAAGAACTACTTTGAAGAGAGATGTTTCGGCTGCTGACGACGATACAACCTCGCCAAAGGTAACTTTTCACTCGCTGTGTAACCTCGAGAAGGTAGAGTCCGGCAACGCCTACGACACTCATTGACTAACAATATATATATATATATATATATATATATATATATATATATATATATATATATATATATATATATATTCCTATGAGTCCACGGGGAAAATGAAACACGATAAGTTCCCAAGCGCACTTTCGTGTAATAATCACATCATCAGGGGAGACACAAGAGAAAAATATAACAGTCAGTTGATATACAGCGAAGAGACGAAGCCAGGACGCCATTTGGTAAACATGCGATTGTGTCTCTTTTGTCTCCCCTTAATGTGATTATTACACAAAAATGCACTTGGGAACTTATCGTGTTTCATTTTCCCCGTGGACTCATAGGAATATCTTGATCACGCGCAAAATTGTGATCCTTTCCAATATATATATATATATATATATATATATATATATATATATATATATATATATATATATATATATATATATATATATATATATTATCCCTGGGGATGGGAGAGAAAGAATACTTCCCACGTATTCCCTGCGTGTCGTAGAAGGCGACTAAAAGGGAAGGGAGCGGGGGGCTGGAAATCCTCCCCTCTCGTTTTTTTTAATTTTCCAAAAGAAGGGACAGAGAAGGGGGCCAGGTGAGGATATTCCCTCAAAGGTCCAGTCCTCTGTTCTTAACGCAACCTCGCTAATGCGGGAAATGGCGAATAGTATGAAAGAAAGAATATATATATATATATATATATATATATATATATATATATATATATATATATATATATATATATATATATATATATATATATATATTTATTTATATATATTCATTTATTTATTTATTTATTTATATAACTCAACACAGTAGGACCAATCACATATAATCAGAGAGGCACATGTACACTTGAATTATACATAAACACGAGCACTATTATCTAAATGCAAACACAAACGTACCAAGAACTGCACAAGTACACGCATGGAAATAACGAACTCGGTATATCCACACGCACACTCCCTCTCTCTCTCTCTCTCTCTCTCTCTCTCTCTCTCTCTCTCTCTCTCTCTCTCTCTCTCTCTCTCTCTCTCTCTTGGTCTCTAACATATGTTGTGGGGCTTAGCCATCCCACCCCACCACCCCCCACTTCTGGCCTTCCTCTGTACACCTATAGTGCGGCTTAGGCAGCCAAGGAAAGATAAAAAACACAAAGTAGGAAGACAGGGAGAAAAGGAGAGAGAGAGAGAGAGAGAGAGAGAGAGAGAGAGAGAGAGAGAGAGAGAGAGAGAGAGAGAGAGAGAGAGAGAGATGATACATGGAGGAAGGATGTTTTTGTTCCGGACGAAGTAAATTTATGTTGATCGGGATGGTAATCAAGATGAGTCTGATGGCAAAGTTTCGGTAGACAACCGCAGGGACGTTGTGAGAGCGAGCTGAGTCTGGCTAAGGTCCAGGACAGTATAAAGAAGCTTTTGAATTAAGAAATTCACAAGACAGATGCTATACACGCCAGGTGGATTTGCACATCTTGTTAGAGGAGAGTGGTCCTTACACACACACACACACACACACACACACACACACACACACACACACACACACACACACACACACACACAAACCTGCCTCCTCATTCCGCCCCAGCTGCTAGAACTGGATCTCTCTGCGTTACCTTAAGGAACTGGAGAAGGGGTGTGCCTCTCATGATGCCGATCTGCCACGTAGGGTAGCTGGCGACGGCAGAAGCAAAGGAGCTGAAGGGGAGCATCTTGGTGCTCACGGTGAGGGAGGATGTGAGACGCGCTGTATAGGAAGCGTACAGGATGACACACGAGAACCAGAATAGCCAGAACACGGCGCGACCCCTGTAGGTGGCCGGCATGGTGGGCACTCCTGAAGGACAAGGGCCGAGTGATAAGTTTTGGGTCAGGCAAGGGAACCGGGTGGATGGCACTGCTGGAGGACCAGGTTTGGGTACATTTGAGTATATTAGAAACACATAACAAAGAGACTAGTAGCCTAGAACGAAGTTCCCTGTGGAGGACAGTAATATAGAAGGAAATAGGACAGTGAAGGAGAAGGTTACTCCCTCAGACACCTCTCCTGCACACAGCCAGGGAAATAGCTCTGACGGAAAGGAGTGGTTGAAGAGAGGTGATAGTTGGAGAACTGATGAGGCGGCTCTATACTGGGGTGAATAAAATCCCTGTGGATGTAGAACAGCTACTGACATGAAAACTAGTTATGGTACATACAGAACACTCCCAGCTTTTGAGATGCGGGGTTTTGTAATGGTCGATACGTGGGTTCCCAGGATAGAGTGCAGGATATACATGTGCGTAATATGTTTATGATATTGTGAGGTTGAAATGCTCTATCTTGAAATTTTAGCTGGAGGCGAATGAAAGTTATCAAAAGAAGTAGGGAGAAACGGTTTTTGCACTGCTGAAATGAACCAGGTTACTACACTACCATACGGAGATAATAAATAAATCCGCATTAAGAGGAGATATGTTCAGTACGAGAGAAAGAACGTATAGAAGAGTGCGGACGGGATGATAAGTTGACGCATGAAGCATAGAATCATTGGTGTTAGAGTAAATTGGCTAGAAGTCGAAGAACGAATATCGTTAATGAAAAGAAAGAGGATAGGCGATGAGACATAACCCTTAGGGACACCACTGTTTGTTCAGGTAAGAGGAAGTCGTCCCATTAACGACTAGCACAGTGGACCCACTGCGGAGGGAGATGTGTACCAGACAACCAAAGCCAAAGGAAGGAAGTCTAGATAGCAGACATGCCATACACCACCAGATGTTTTGGTGACGTCGAAAACCACAACAATACAGTTTCATCAATATCTGAGAAAGAGGCGCACCAGGATTCTACGCGACTGGGAATTTAGGAGTTAAAAAGTTTCAAAACCTTTGGATTTTTCAGAAGTGAAAGCAATGGGGCAATAGTTGGAGGGATTAAAACGTCGTCTTTTCTTAGGGATGAACTACACTAAGGTCTGCTTCCAAGACGTAGGGAATGTTTAGGTTTCAAGGCGAGAGACAAAATAGGCGAGCGAGGATCGGAGCTGGTTCAGAGGCACACTCCCTTAAGACTCGAGAAGGTATCCCACATGAACCATAAACCTCGCCTACTCGTAGCTTGAAGCTTACTTAAAGGACCTGGCCTGAGACAAATATACAATAGGTCATAGGTTCAGTGGGAAGAGGACTGGAAAAGAAATCCTTAAAAGTTAGAGGAGAGGAACGAACTGAAAAGGGCAGCTTTATCAGCAAGTGAGGAAGCTACACATTGATTAGAAGGTACAGTATCATCATGGGTTACCTCGGCAGGGGGTAGTACTGTGGGAGTAATATAGTTGAGGTGCTCCTCCAGGGTGGTGTATCAGTGAAGGTCAGAGGGTAGGCGGGTAGCATGATTGAGGTACAACAAGCGTGGGATGCGGTACGCACTCCCGTCCTCAGATCATAAAGACAAAGAAACACGAAGCAAGAATCCAAGAGACACGAATACACAACCTAAATTAAAGTAACATATTACGAATAGCGACCACAGGATTAAACTGAAGAAATTTCAGGACTTGAGCAACCGAACAAGTTTAAAATTATGAAAAAGATATATATATATATATATATATATATATATATATATATATATATATATATATATATATATATATATATATATATATATATATATATATATATATATACGTATACATTTATTAGATAGCTGTGTGCGTGTGTATATGTGTGTGATTCCTCATCAACTGACTTACATAAATTCAGCAGATAACACAACTAGGTCATAGACCCTTCTGATATCTGTTATCTCTATGCTGATAGGCTAACGCCAGTCGAGCTACTTGATCATATCAAACACCAGTTTCTCATAAAGCATGGGGAGTGCTTGGGTAAAGAAGTGGTGCTTTAGAATAAATTTTCCAGCGTTTTATAGCCACAGATTCAAATGCCTCCTGAGAACTGATATATACAGCGAGAAACGTCTGTCCGAACTCAGAATTGCAATCAGTAGAGAAAGATAGAAGATAACGATCAGATGGACTGTCCACTCAATGCCATATCAAAATGAGGTGATCTCAAAGCCCGAACGTCCATCCCATCAAAAGGAAGTGTTGCTAGTATCATTATTATCATCATCATATTCACAAAGTCTAATGACCTTGTGAATATCTCAAAGATATATCTAACAGTGGCAACGCTTCCTTTACACTGATTGGACGCTCGGGTGAGAGATCACCTGATTTTGTTTTCGCTTTCTGAACACTCGGCTCTTATACTTAAAGATTTGACAGTTCATTTGATCTGTATGCTTCATTTCCCTATTGATTCCAGTGTTGAGTTCTGACTGAGTCTTTTCCTGATTATCACATTAATTATTCTCATCATCGTCTCAAGATTACGATAATTACTTTAGGTTAATCATCGGCAAGTGTAAAGTTGATCTGTCTCCTCCCTCAGGAGTTCATAAGCCCGTAGGACCTTACCTTGTTGGACGACGCAGGAGAAGAACATGAACAAGATGTTGAAGAAGGTGAGGATGTCCCAGGGGACGAGGTTCTTCTCGTGCTGGTTGATGAACCACAGGGTGAAGGTGGCAGCTGCTAAGAGGGCCGCCGTTCCAACCCAGGTGTGTGGCTGGAAGGATTGCACGTACGTCCCCCACCTCCAGACACACACACAAAACAGTTGAGTTACGACAGGTGATGTCCAGGACATTTTGGGGACGTGACAATATTGAGGGATGACTCTGGTATTAACAATCTATATTAGAGTATCATAAAGTCATCTAAGTAGACATTCTATTTTCTATAAAGAGACATAATGATGAGAGATGCTTTCAGTGTGTGTTTCATTATCATTTACTCTTGTGTTAATTAGACTGCCCAGCTATCTTGTTTTATTATATAACGCAGCCTTGTGCCCCTGATCCACCTCATGCACAGAGAGACAGAATTGAGGCTGATGGAAATGAGAGTATTTGTAAACATTAGATTTCCGAGGATGGAGGAGAGTTTGGTTCGTGCTTTGTACACCGAGTTCCAGCCATAGCAAGCCTCCACTCTACATGTGATGCTTCCAGATTATCTCTCGAGACACGTCAGGTTCCACTCAGCTACTTTCTCCAAACAATTACTATTCAGCATCTCCCCCTCACACACGCCCCTATACTCACTTCCATCACCTTCTCAGTGATTCATACGCCACTAACTCCTTTCATGCGAAGGCCTTTCACGATCTTGCTTTCCTTTTTTGTCTTTTTACCTCCCTCCAGTATAGATTTTCCCATCATCACACAACTCTCCTCTTCCTACTACTGCACGTTCTTCAGAACATTCTCAACAGTTCCAGCAACTCATAACTCATAATCTTTATTCCCGATTCCTCACCCGATGTTGGACAGTGTGGCGTTGGAGCGGATGTAGAGGTTCCTGAAGAAGTACTCGACGTAGCCAGAGAAGTCGATGTCCATCAGTCGGTCCTTCGATATCGAGAGGCTGGCCAGGGCGACCTCTGCCTCCTACAGGGCGACACAAGGGGCTCATTAATCCTTGAGTAATAAAAAAAAAAGTCATTCTATAGAAAATGTTACGTTTTTTTTCCGTGCTGATGTTCAATTAAGGCGTGTCAAATCATTTACCATAAAACCTTAGAGTCTGCAAGATCGAGGAAAAAATATGTAGAAATTTTGTGTTCCAAGCAACGCTACATTCAAAATAGAATCTTAACGAAGAGATTCTCCCAGTAAACATTCGATCCAGCGGTACACCGACAGGTTTCGGGAAGAAGGCTCCTATGGCTGTATGGAAACGTACTACCGTTGTTTTTAGGAACAGCGAAGAGCTTCGTTGTCATGAGCCCGGCAAGTTATCGTAACCCTCGGAAATCTGCTGGTCTTTTGTTAAGCTGGACCAATATAATGCTGAGTAACTGTCCGGCGTAACCTAGGTGCAATTTGCTCCCCTACAAAGTGAAAATTTGTACAATAACTCGAAAATGAAACCATGAAGAGATTGGAATTCTGTAACAAAATCCTTGCAGTATCAGGGTCGATAATGTCTTTGTAAAACAAGTCGATGTGAATTTTCAAAAGGGAACAGAATTTCCCCATATGTTCATCACAGCGAGGTGAGGAATAGGTGCATTACGTAAACTAGAACGCAAGTATCTATACCCATACGAGAGGTACACAGATAAGAAGGTATTCGTAGCGTTACGGATCAAACATCTGAGGAACATCTTACAATAAGGCAGAAAGTTTACCCTAGAGTACAGTAAAGAGGTGTCAATTCCATTTGGTCATCCAGTGGGGCTGGGAACCCACCTTCTGAAAAAGAAAATAGATTCTCCTAAACTTGCATGTATTTATTAGCTCCGCATCATGTAAAAGGACAGGGAAATTATAGATAAGATTGATAACGGAACCTTGTATCAGCGATAATGATACGCGTATGACAGGGAGTTCTAGATCCTTAGTCAGAGACTAAAATATGAAGAAAGTTTTCGGTGTTCCATCCAGTGCAGGATATCAACTCAGATGATATGTGAACTGAACTGAGGCTTCGTTGTGCTTCGGGTTAGTCTCACTCACACCGAGGCTTCGTTGTGCTTCGGGTTAGTCTCACTCACACCGAGGCTTCGTTGTGCTTCGGGTTAGTCTCACTCACACCGAGGCTTCGTTATGCTTCGGGTTGATCTCACTCACCTGCCTGAAGACCATGCCCACCAGACCAGAGTGGTTGTCCGACGCGCCCATCCCGAAGATGTAGTCCCGCCGGTGGTGAGGCTGCAACACCCGGTACCTGCAGATATACGATGTCGCTCAGGATTGTGTTCATTGGTCGACAGGTGATGTACAGGATGTAACCACCTCCCAAGATGGGTCTGATACCAAGGTGATCAGACGGCCATGATACTAGCATAGCCTGCATCTCATTTCCCCTAAGAAAATACGAAATATTCAAGCTAATTGGTTGACATTTTTACAAGTGAAAAGCCTGCTTTTCATTTCCCTAAGAAGACACGAAATGTTCTAAGTGGTTGACATTTTTGAATGTGAAAACTCAGTGGTTTCGGTGGAAGCGAACATATATTCAGTAGTAGTGTGAAGTGTTCGGGACTGTTGGTCTGCCTTTAAGAAAGCTGTAGTTACAAGTTGTGTCGTTCAATATGGATCGGTCTTCTGTTTTGCGGTTTGCGTCAGAGTACGTGGAGTGTCCCCCACCACGAGATTTCTGAATTCACATAAAATTTTAAAGTACGTTCGTAAAAAGAAGAAAAAAAATCCTGCAGGGAATATTAGGGTACAGATTTTATGGCCTTGAGTATGAGGTCCTGATGCAGTGGTCTATACATTGACAATGAAGGAGACCTGATCGTAATGCCAAAGTGTCTGAACGACAGCTAAAGAATAGCAAAGGGTGTCTCTCTTGACTGCTGTAGAGAAGGACAGATCTTTGGGAGTTGAGGAACTTAGGTTTATTGTAGAGTTCCTGGGAATCTAGCGAGGATGAGAAAGATGGAAGGCGTCCATAGCTCCTGGGCCAGAAAAAAAAGGTACTTCACCGTCATTCAACCAAGACAACTTATCGACAGAAATTCTTCGATTCAGTAAGAATGAGTCAGTGAGAATGATTCAGTAAGAATGATTCTAGGATATCAACTTTGGCATTACATTGAAAAAACATAAAATACGTTGGCCTGTCCCTCTATTTGTCTATATCCCTCTCGACGATAATCAATGAGAGTGTCTCTGGCCATATCAACCAGGAGAACTCCCTCCACAACCTCTGCTACTCAGTACTCACGTGAAGTTGAGTTTCTGGGCCAGGATGTTGAAGATGTCCAGGAGGTACCCAACGTACACCTCCTCGTTCAGCTGCCTCCTGCAAGTACGGCTGGTGTTAGTACCAGTGATGTTATAAAGCTGGTGTTAGTACCAGTGGCGTTATAAGGCTGGTGTTAGTACCAGTGGCGTTATAAAGCTGGTGTTAGTACCAGTGGCGTTATAAGGCTGGTGTTAGTATCAATGATGTTATAAAGCTGGCAGTTAGTATCAGTGGTTATAGAGCTGGTGTTAGCACCAGTGGTGTTATGAAGCTGGTGTTAGTACCAGTGGTTATAAAGCTGGTGCTAGTACCAGTGGTTAGTAAAGCTGGTGCTAGTACAGCTGGTGTTAGTACCAGTGGTTATAAAGCTGGTGTTAGTACCAGTAGCGTTACAAAGCTGGTGTTAGTATCAGTGATTATAAAGCTGGTGTTAGCATCAGTGTTATAAAGCTGGTGGTAGTACCAGTGGTTATAAAGCTGGTGTTAGTACCAGTGGTTATAAAGCTGGTGTTAGCATCAGTGTTATAAAGCTGGTGGTAGTACCAGTGGTTATAAAGCTGGTGTTAGTACCAGTAGCGTTACAAAGCTGGTGTTAGTATCAGTGATTATAAAGCTGGTGTTAGCATCAGTGTTATAAAGCTGGTGGTAGTACCAGTGGTTATAAAGCTGGTGTTAGTACCAGTGGTGTTAGTATCAGCGTTGTTATAAAGCTGGTGTTAGTACCAGTGGCGTTATAAAGCTAGTGTTAGTACCGGTGGTTATAAAGCTAGTGTTAGTATGAGTGGCGTTATAAAGCTGGTGTTAGTACCAGTGGCGTTATAAACCTAGAGTTAGTACCAGTGGTTATAAAGCTGGTGTTAGTACCAGTGGTGTTCTAAAGCTAGAGTTAGTACCAGTGGCGTTATAAACCTAGAGTTAGTACCAGTGGTTATAAAGCTGGTGTTAGTACCAGTGGTGTTCTAAAGCTAGAGTTAGTACCAGTGGCGTTATAAAGCTGGTGATAGTACCAGTGGAGTTATAAAGCTGGTGATAGTACCAGTGGAGTTAATGCAGTTGGTGTTAGTACCATTGTGTTATAAAGCTGGTGTTAGAACCAGTGGTGTTAGCGAAGCTGGTGTCCATACCACTGGTGTCAGTACCAGTGATGTTAGAGCATTTGGAGTCAATACCAGTGGTGTCAGCACAGCTGGTGTTAGTCCAGTTGGTGTTAATACCACTAGTGTTAAAGCAGTTATTGTTAGTACCAGGAATGTTAGCACAGATGGTGTTATCACCAGAGGTCTTAGCACACCCGTTGTTGTCAACAGCTGGTGTTAACCTAGCTGGTATTAATAAGTGTTGTTGGTGCAGATGGTGTTGATAACAACGGCGTTCGTTCAGCTGGTGTTGATATCATGAACAAAGTCATGTATGCCATTACAAGCATGCAGGTCTGTTTGAAAATTGTTTTCATCCCAAGAAAACTTACCTTTGGCTACGGTCATATGTGCCTCTTCTCAATATCATTATGAAGTCTAGTAGTATCCTAAGTGATCTTATCTATATCAACCATTCATTACAATCTCACTACAGATGATGGCGTGTTCCGTCACACAGTGAGGCAGGGAGGCACTCATGACTCAAAATCTTTTTCCACTCCATCCTTCCATCTCGTTTGGTCTCCCTCTTCTCCTTCCATCTATCTCCTCCACTCCTGATACATGTATCCTCCTTGTCAAGCTCTCCTCACTCATTCGTACCATATGCCCATACCATTTCAGCATACCCTCTGCAGCAGCTCTCTCAATCGCACTTTTCTTATTCTAGGGAAGACAAATTAAAGCATTCGTTTTTGTCTAATGATGTGGCAAGAGAATGAAGGAAAGAAGGAGCCCCGAGCTCACTAAATGAAGTACGAGCTACCTCCACCAACAGGTAATGATGAGGTGAGGAATCTGAAGGAGGGGGGGGGGGGTGAACAGGGGACTAACACAGAGCACTTGGTTCTCACTGAGGGCGGTGGGTGAGGCAGCGGGGGTCGTAGTGGTACTGGTCATCACTGTGCCGGGTGCAGTTCTCGCCCAGCATCACGTACGGTGGATACTGCAGGGCGAGTGTAAGGAGAGAAATACACATTACCCAATGTATACACGTGGGAACGTGGAAAGAAAACTTTCCCATATTTGTTTCTACGTTACTTCATCCCTGGATAATTTTCGTATTGAGAATCTGTACAAAAGGGACAATGATTCATTGAACTTATGCTATTTATAATTCATCATTTCTAATAAAATGCAGTGAAGTGCTTGGCCATGAAATATATATACACAGCAGGGTTAGGGAACTGGCTCATCTGTGATAAAATGTGACGAGGGGTCTCAGGTGAATTTCAAACTACTGTACTTTCTTATTCACTGTCTTCAGGATCTGATAATTGGCAAGGACATCGACAGTCTGTTCAGTTTACAGTGAGCTACATTGTCTAAAGAACAGAAACTTGCTAGCACCAGTTTCCTCTGTTGCCTACGTACAGGCAATCCCTCCCTAAAAGGTGCCATGTTCTGCGTTAACACAGTGAGCTTGGAGTTTCACCAGAGTATAATGCAGACGTACGGGGAATGAGGCAAGGGTGATGGTGTGGCCATGGAAGTCGAGAGGTCCTTGGCCCGGTGCGTGGTGCAGGAGTAGGCCGGTGGTGGGTATCCAGTTGCCGATGGGTTGCACAACGCTCTCATTCGAATCACTGAAGCTAAACACCTCTTGGACCACCACTTGCTTCGTCGCCTGCACAAAGTACGTTGAAAAGATAAAGATTATAATACCATAATAACTGATTCAATGATAGAAGCATTTCACCTATGTGTATCTGAAACATGAAACACAAAAGCCAGCTACAATGAGGTTACGCAGCCCGATTTCACAAACGAGTTTATGGTCACCTGGATATCCGGCGTCGCCTTCGTAGTAGCAAACACGGGCGGATATAGGACAGGACAGACGGGTTTGTCGCTGCCCACTGACCTCAACAAAACTGATCTGAAGAATAAGACTTATCGTGTTGAATGGACAAGGCAACAACTATTAAAACATATCTCGTTGTGAACGTTCTCTATCATAACTCATTACCTGATTCAGTAATACAGTTCCTTCAGTATGGTCTTCAAATACCAACTTTTCGTATAGGGTAGTAACTCCAAGAGATCTTTGGCACACTCTATTCAGACAGTTTTTTCCCTTGGACCTTTCTAAGGTGTCACTGTTATACTATTAGTCTTTTTACTTTTAACTGAAATGAATGTAATATTTGATGGAGATTTGTGTACTGATAATTTTTTAATAATAAGAAGTCGTGTTGTGCTGTGAAGCTCAGATTCCAGTAGGCAGGAAAAGTGGTAACTATTGCAATTGGTTCACCGATCAATTGTTATTGCCCTGGCAACAGATGACGCTAATGATGAATTGCATTATACCACCACTCGGTCGAAACGCATGACCAAAATTGAAGCATTCATATATATCAAGATAATACTCGTTCAATTCATAGCAAACTAGGCAATCCTTGCTGAGTGTTCCCAAAAATTAGGTTCGTGTCGCATGCTTGGCTAACTTCGTCTGAGCACAGGACACGTAAGCAAACAATGTGACGCGAGATGCCTAGGCTGAGCGTGTTTCCTCGCTTCAAATTACGTGACTTCTTGGTTCGAGTACAACATAATCTTAACCGGAATGTGCTTCATTATACATGAGATCTATCGAAAAAGTCATAAGAAAATTCAAAAATCGCCTGACATAGCCTGGAATTTCACTTTGTTAGTAATGTTTGTGTGAATATTTATCCTAAAGCCACGGAGGTAGTTTGATCTTACGAGTATCGTTGAAAATAGTATTGCACATTGTTTTTCTCACCTTGAGCAATGGGATCGTCCTGTTAAGTATTTGTAGATCATTATAAACAGCCCAATACTGAGTCGTACACCACAGCCTAAAAAAAACTTAATATTAGTGGTCTATACAAATTGGATAACTTTATTGTTGATAAAAATTTGTAAACAATTCACCCTCTTGTCCACATAATAAATTTATGATACGCTCGCTTTCTGTCCTGGACAATCACATGTTTACCAAATGGCGTCCTTGCTACGTCTCTTCGCTGTATATCAATTGACTGTTATATTTCTCTCTTGTGTCTCCCCTGATGATGTGATTATTACACGAAAGTGCACCTGGGAACTTATCGTGTTTCATTGTCCCCGTGGACTCATAGGAATGTACTTGATCACGCGCAAAATTGCAAAATTGTGATCCTTTCCAATATATATATATATATATATATATATATATATATATATATATATATATATATATATATATATATATATTCTTTCATAATATTCGCCATTTCCCGCATTAGCGAGGTAGCGTTAAGAACAAAGGACTGGGCCTTTGAGGGAATATCCTCACCTGGCCCCCTTCTCTGTTCCTTCTTTTGGAAAATTAAAAAAAAGAATGAGAGGGGAGGATTTCCAGCCCCCCGCTCCCTTCCACTTTAGTCGCCTTTTACGACAAGCAAGGAATACGTGGGAAGTATTCTTTCTCCCCAGGGATATATATATCTTTCATACTATTAGCCATTTCCCGCATTAGCGAGGTAGCGTTAAGAACAGATGACTGGGCCCTTGAGGGAATATCCTCACCTGGCCCCATTCTCTGTTCCTTCTTTTGGAAAAAAAAAAAAAAAAAAAAAATATATATATATATATATATATATATATATATATATATATATATATATATATATATATATATATATATATATATATATATATATATATCACACATTTCTGAAATAATTTTAAATTAATGAGTGCCAGCGATTGTGAGTAAAGAGAATTCGTTCACCTTGGTATATGAAGCGATAAGCCAGGAAGCTACGCTGGACATCCCCTTGTTGGCAGGTGTCAGGTCCTGCCCTACCACCACCTGGGGAATGCTACCACCTATCAGCCCGTACTGATCCACCATCTGGCTCACAGTCTCTTCCAGGTGGTCCCGGGAGGTAAGGTGGACCATGGCGAGTTGGCGATTCCAGCAACGGCTTCCAGCAGACAGTCCGAAGCCATTCCGTTGGCTACAGCGGGAGGTTGGCGCGGGTGGGGTTCCGTCGCCACACGAGGTAGGAAATACTAGGCTGTGGGCCAGGGCCAAAGCCACGTTCCTGTACGCTTCCTTCACACCTGCAATTGTACAAAAACATCTGATAAATCTACCATATTTTGCAAAATGTTAACTATGTTCAATATTAATGTTACATATAGCAATATAATGCTAAGGATTGTACTGACAATGATCACTGTAGTAGTGATTATCATAAGCAATACTATCATTTTTTCAAAAATTATACCGACACCATGAATGGTACTATCAATTCTATCTTAACTAACACTGACAACATAAATAGATAAAAATAAGAAATACACGATGCAACTAAGTTCTTTACAACTCAAAAGATGTCTTTTTATATGGAGACAAAAGGAATGTTGCTCCGTACTAGAAACGTCGCACAAGTAAAGTGTAGTGTTCTTTTTATTAACCAAACATTACTGTTGATGTTGCTTTCAAAGTGAGGGATGCGGCGTCCGCGTACCAGATATAATCGGGTCGAAAAGAGGTGACTTCCGTCATATACTATATCCTATATATATATATATATATATATATATATATATATATATATATATATATATATATATATATATATATATATAATATATATATATTTATATATATATATATATATATATATATATATATATATATATATATATATACATATGAATTATTGGGTTTACTCTATATATCTAAATATCGCAGTCATCTCTATAAGAGATGTTTCGCAAGGCTGAAGCCACTAATGAAGCATAAGAAACGAAGGACACGGACAAATCCCCGAAAAACAAACCTTTGCCGACCAAAACTCAACAAAATTAATTCCTCTTCAGAAAATTAATTTGTTTTACAGTGGGACAGCGAACAAGGATCGGGTGCAGAAGGTATACGTGAGTTGTAAGGGGAGGAGGCTAAAACGAACCTTAATTCTAAAGGTCTTGCACGTAGACCCGAGGCACCCTCCTGGTTTGGGTTGCGTGACCCAAGGCGACGCAATCTACACACATTCCCATTTATTCGAAAGGAACTGAATAGACAAAGTCTGATGATGGCTTTCTGGCTGCACCCAGGATCCTAAAGACAGGTACTGAAGGCCCCAAGTGTCGCAAGATGGCCCAGCCACAGTGTAATTGAATATCTAACAAGTATTGAAAACAAGTCGGTCGGTACGAAGATATCAATGCTTTTTCTGTCTGTGTGTGACGATTTTCACTGCTTTTGTATGACGATGTTAACACTTTCTATGTGTCTGTAACACATTAAAACACTGCGCCTTAGTATGTATAATATCAACGTGATGTGGGTCGTATTCGCAATATCAACGTTACGTCATAGTCTATATAACAATACTCACAGTGAAAGGGTTTGATTAAAGATCATATTTCTTATACTGCGTCTAGGATTTATACCACCGTCAATATTCTTTCTATCTTGGTTCCTTTAATGATATGATTATTAAAGTCTCAGTCTATATAACAGTGCAAACACTCCGTGTGGGAGCTCAAAACATCATTCTCTTTCTCTGTTTTATCATTCTCTGTTTTCCCTTGGGTCTCAGTGATATAGCAACGTTTAGGTGTATATCACAAAAGTAACCTACTAAGTTCGACCGTATGAAATAAAAAAAAAAGGACTGGTTCACAAATATATACGTGTGCAGACAATGTCCAGGTGTAGAAATGTATGATGACATGGATTCTACATCAGGTCTATGTAGTAAATATGAGGTTTAGGTCTACTATTTCAGCAAGATAAGGTGTACCATATAGATGTGTACAAGGATGAAGCGAGGTATACTGGCCAGGGTACAGGCGAAGGCGTTATATACTGACCGAAAGACGGATGAACACACACAGAAATCATGCTGACGTGTAAGCTCCGCGCTAGGTCGGCGATGAACCTCCCCAGGTTTTGCAGATCATTCGAGGTCAGCCTCATGTCCGACGTGGGCTGGGCAGACTGGCTCATCCCTGGTATCGGTAAAGTTAAAGCCAGGCAGACAACCAAGGAGAGAACGGTCTTCATTCTCATGACGCTGAAGATGTCATGAATATCTAGGTGGCCGGCCACACCTCAGGAATGTACCAGGTAAGAGGGCATTCTGGCGTTCGTGGAGAATTCAGTCAGGGACGATGGAGCAATTCTTCTTCCTGCAAGATAATGGAACAAATAACTACATATCCAGAGACGCAGCACCTATCACCGGCTCTTTTGCCTCCCTTGAGCAGGACTCTACAACCCTTGGGTATGATGGCGTGGCCCTCCACCCGACCCTCGAGTGTCGGATCAAAAGCCAGGCTAGTGACAACCAAGGGTTGTACCATCGTGTTCATGCGTCGCACCCAATTGTTCAAGGATCATACCGCCGTGCTCAAGGGATTCAGCTTTAAGCACTATGGCTGGTATACCAACACTATATAACACCCGGCGAGCTAAAAGGCAAGGCTTAAGACTGTCTGTACAATACATAACATACATTTTGCTTTCATAATTTCCTGTCTGATCAAAGTATTAGGAATACCGTCATGGACAAGAACCTCAACCGTAAGGAGAATCCCCTCCAGAGCTCTCACTTAGTTTATCAAATTACCTGTAAAGAAAGAGGCTGCAAATTATAACTTAAGACGTATCACCATACATCTCTAACATGGCGTACCCAGGTTATGTATGGAAAACCAACAAAGAATCAGCCTACCTAGAAAGCAGATGGTACATTCAACAAGATAACAGATACATGAAAAATATCAAGCGTCTTCACGTTACAGAGTCCCTCCTTATCAGTGACATGAGACCTTCACTCAAGCCACAAAACACGAGACAAGATCGCACTCTACATCTCTTTAACAGCCTGTCAAAAATAAGAATTCACCTGGCTGTTGGAGTTCTTCCTTGTGTCTGTCCAGCCGCGTTGTTTTGGGCCTCCCCGAGTACAGGCAGCTACTTTTGCACTCGCTGAGCCATTTGCTTCTCCTACACATAATCCACTGAGATTCAAAACTGATACATGTATTCATATATCAAAGGAATTCTAGAGTCAGATCACCTCACCAAACATATTCAAGGTAGTCATTCGGTACAGTCCAGTACCAATTCACAGTCTATATACAAGAGGTCCAAATAAACTCATGCACTTCTACCTACCAGTCTTCGGCAGACCGACCGAGCCAATACTGGGCGGACGGAGCTGCAAGCGCACCCTTACCTGTACTCATATACAGGGCGTAAATAATTCCCAAACGATTGTGACGCACTCCTCATGCCAGCTGACACACACACACCCAGTTTCGACAGCATGGTAATGTGTGACGGCTTCCACAATGATGCCAATCTCTCACAAAGCAGGTTCAACAAATACAAGTTCAGGCCTAAGAGACGCTGCATGTACGCTTCCCATGTACATGGCTGTTGCGTGAAGCTGAGAGCATTGGGGTATTAAGATGAGGGATGGTTGGACTACTCCCAGGGCCCGATAGTTTGTGGGGCACTTAAAGAAATATACATTTTCTTTAAAGCATCCTAGGGTCCGAATCCTGAGGTTGGGGAGGGGAGAGTGCTCTTGAAATGAGAAGGTCCGATTTGCCTTAAATAAGAGTCCTTTAGCCAGAGGAGCGAAGAGGGAGGTGCTGAAAAATGAGAGGATCCTATCTTTAAGATATTCCTACGGCCTGGTAATTTAGAGGAGCCCCTCCAAATGAGAGGACCCAATTTCCCTTGCAGTTATCATTGCTGTCATGATTTCATGAATGTCAAGATTCCAGAAATTTTGTATGGTGTAAAGCTTGCATAATCATATCTAGAGGTACACACGGCATAGATCATATCTGGTTTCATTACATTATTTTCCAAAATCTGCCAAGGAGGTAGAGAGGCAAGAATGTATTGGCCCCAGAGCCCCATAAACCTCAAGACACCACTGGAGCTGAGCATCACATGGGTCATGGTTCTGTTTGGGCCCTGGACACAGCCTGCTTCTGGACTCTAACCAGATCTGGACTCTATCTGGGTCTAAGAACTACCCGACTGCGACATTGCAAAGTTCCGGTCATTACGTGGCATGGAGTTGGACGCTTCCTCAGCCCTGACTCTCTCTTACGTTACACTCTCTAATTAAGTAACCTTCAATACTCGTCTTCCGAACGAATTGCATACACTTGCTGAGTAATTACGTTAGTGTATCACCCTGGGACATCAAAGCAGCTGACAATGTCACCAGTTTCATCCACCATTCCAGACGCCCTTTGCGCGGGAAATCGATGTAATGTGCCACCAGTCTTCATTTCTGTCAGTGAACCCCTCCGCACGCCACCAACCCTTGGATATGTTGTGGCTAAGGTTGCCTTCTATACCATGTTTCATCTGACTGAACACTATTTCAGGGTATTCATATCATACCTGCAACATTATTAGGCAATTAAAGATGCAGACAAGCGTCTGCACTTCTACCCTAGTATGTTACTTCCTTCAGGCGTTTACTGGCCGACAACTCTCACTTGGCCGCCACTTCAACATCTAAGGTTAGCTTAGCTCACCAATTATATCATCAATTGTTTGTCTTCCTCCCTTACACGTTTGCGGGCAGCTCATCTCGAACGTTGATTACTTAATTAAGTTGCAAGACCCACCAACTGCAAAGATAATGCAACCTATCGCTAAAATTTGTCAAGTTTCCTGATATTATTCAACGTGTCGATTCTTCCATACGTCCATACGAATAAATAAGTTAGATATTCTTCCTGTAAATACATAGCTCCCCATTTCTCAAGTAGGAAAAACGCGACGCGGTCCGCTACTAAAGACGTGAAATATTTGCAATAGTAATCACTGGTCTCGGCGACTGTAGCATGACTGCTGTGTACACAGGCTGTCCGAGAAATTCAAATAGTCCAGCGTCACGCCGACTTCCGCTGTGGTTCTGTTTACAAAAAACCGTTGTGCGATGACGCTCACCTCAACATTTTCATCATCCTAAGAGAAGTTGTACCACGCGCAAAAGCCTGAGCCTGCCGACCATTGTTATAAAGAGTGACGCTGAGGTATCTTACTGAAAGTTTCATGATGGAGAAGCATTTTCTTGGAGGTAGTCCTTCCATCATGCCTTAGCAAAGCCGCAGTTCCCGGTAATATGGGTGGCCCCACCGCTGGCTAGCCTAAGTCAAACTAAGAGCGCGTTATTCCAGCTTTACACAGCTCTTCATGTTTCATGCGTGTTTCAGTGTAAATCTACAAACGTCAACTTAAGTTTAATTACTTCTGTGTTCAAGAGTCATTATGCATTGAGACCTTTCGCTGTTTCAAGGTAGGAGTGGAACATTGACTCTGGCACATATCGTTGCAGTCATGTATGTAAACTTCTGTATGTATGTATTCACAGATATGGATACTTGTACGTGCGTGTGATTGTTTGCATAATCATTAATGTAAGAATGTTTGCTGTGTGTGTATGTACTAGTGTGTTTGGGTATGACTATAATCTGTGTTACGGAAAGAGAATTTTTACACTCGTGTTGCTTTGTCTCGCCATGTGTAAATGTACCGAGTCTTTACTCCCATTTGTGTATACAAAGTCATTCCCCAGCATAAACCAAGTATCCATTTATCGGCCAACCTGAGGGAAAAATGAATACCCGAGTTACGTGTGGGCCAACTGCCGCGCCGAGGATTCGAACCCATCAGGGTCTGACCCCTGACGTGCCCGCTCTGTCTCAAGGTCAGTCGCTTTAACCTTTACACCAAGAACACTATGTACATATATGATTGTGTTTTATACGGAGAGAGTTTGACATTTGTGATGCTCCATCTCATAGCCACGTATATATGATTGTCCATATCTTCACTCATGTCCACACACACACACAAAAATAGGAGTAAGGACATCGCACTAACACACACAATTAGGGACACAAGAGCATAACACTCTCCTGGTTAACACAAATAATAACCCTGCCGAAGACAGGTGAATGTGTGTAAAATTACTTATTTGTACTGTACGGGGAGGGAGGTTTACTCTCGTAAGACCTACCACAGTATTTTGTGTTACAGGGAGAGAATATTTTGACCCGCGTTAATCCATTTATCATTCGGTATTCACTCGAAAGGCATTCACTTTTTTACTACAGTGATTCCGTTATCACAGTGACACAACCGCAGTCTATGGAGACGATTATATTTCAATACTTAATACCCTTACGATACAGCTTTCAGCCCGTTGGATCAAACAACAGCTTGTGGTATCTGGCAACTGTTTCTCGAATGACGATATCTTGCATTATAATCTCGTTCAGTAAATATTTTGATACATGCACGAGTTTTTCCTTACGTCTGGGATATATTTTACGTAGAACTTTATAAATCGTTATATAACATTAAAGAAACAGTGCCACGGAATATAAACTGCAATGGAGGGTTATTCATTCTCCTTTGCACAGTCTGTTAATACATCGTACAAGATTTTATTTACGGTTGAAGTGTGTTCGTAGTGGCTTTTATATATATGATCCTTGACGTCAATCTAACATGATAAACTAACTTCAAAAGTCATCATCATTCACATTAAATGCACGGCAAACTGAATCTGAAAGTCATGGTGTTTAAAAGACAAGGAATATAGTACATGGGATGTTTATTCTTATGCGACCTAACCTTGTGGATTCTCGTAAATATTTACCTGCTACTAAAGGGACATCTGTTCAATACATAAGCGTAAATGTTTTGCATTTTCTGAAGGCATCAGCATTGCCACTGGTCTTATGGCCATTAATACAAGATTCTTACTTGCATGATAAGTTTGGCTATGATATTCTAATGTACTGTTTAAGTTGATTGTGTTTGCGCCATTGTTTTTCATCTAAAGAATTCATGTGGGCAGAAACACAACAAATAATGGCCGTAGTTCATGGTTATCGCAACTGTTCGAGATTCCGTAATAGTTTGTTGGAATAGTAATGGGGAGATAGTTCTACACTCATGGTGGCCCCATCTCTAAACTTTCTTCATCGTCCAGCAAGGTTACATCTCTATTAACTTCTGCATACTGTCAGTATTTACATTGTGGTCTTCGACTAAGTTCGTTCTGTTCATTCTCAACTCTTGAGTTACTTTGTTACATCTTTTCTAACAGGTTCCTCTCCATAAATTCTTTGTTGCTCTTTCTTTGCACCTCTGAGAGAACTCTTCGCTGTCGCCGACCTGAATATGAATTAGGAATTTGAGGTTTGTGATCCCGTCTTCCTTCTTCCATGGTGGCCAGATTTAGACCTTTTGATTCTCCATGTAACTCAGGTCTCTTAGTTCAGGTACCATCCTTGTTGACCTCCTATATACCTTCTCTATTAGATCTTCATGTTTAAGTGTCACAAACAAACCTGAGCTACACATTGTAATATAAATTATTGACAGTTAACTGAACGTAATTTTATCCATGTGTTAAAATACAATTCTAATATCAGCCAGGGGATGATTTGCCTCCTTAGCATTCTCTTCTCGTGGTGTTCTTGCAGACCGCCAAAGCCCGCGTACACATAGATTCATACAGCTTGTTTCCTATTAGATTATGGATATATATGGCCCTAAATTCCCTTTTCATTTGTTTCAGTTAAATTTCACGGACAGCGTATCACCAACACCTACGCTGATTGTCGAAGTCCTTTTGCAGGTTGATGCAATCCTCGTCTTTCCTCTCTCTCGTGACCTTGGTATTGTCCACATATATATTCAAGTACGAATCGAGTCCCTCGGGTAAGTTATCAACTCCATTAATAATAATAACTGCCCTATGGTCGAGCCTTGTGTCATACACACCAGTGGATACTCCATACTACTGGCAGGTGGACTTCCCTTGTCTTCCCTTGTACCGTCGTGTTCAAGGAATGTAACGTCGTATTCCAGTCCATAAATTCCACCTGTTGTACAATATGTAGCAGCAACCCTTATTAGAAAAATGGGAGTCGGGTCTATGTGATTACGTTTGGCGGACGCAATACAGACAGTTCCAGCACCACTGTCACTACCACCCTACAGATGTAGCCACTAGGATTATTAATTGCAGCCTTAGAATGTCCCTTTCTACACTAAAGCTACCAGAATGATGAGAAACATAAGGTGACAAGAATAGATTTTGTTTCTCTGAGTCATGACCATACGAGACTCATTTAGTATACAAGGGTATCTGAAAAGTCCAGCCAGACTCGTGGGCTGAATTAACTATTTACCATAAAGTTCAACTAAATGTTCAGATGGCATGACATGAATTATCGTACCCATGAATTCTGAAGTACTGCATCAAGGAAGAAAAAACTTATTTCTTAATTACGCAGTGCTTTCACGTGTCATTTGGTCCTTTAGAATATCATATAAAGTTGTGAGGTGATAGTAACGTCTTGATTATTACCGTCGGACGTTCATTTCCTGTTATGTTGCGTTCATCAAACAGAATCATTACACCATCCGTATACGATATAACTTCCTAAACAGAAGAAATATACTTTGACACCCCTATCATATAGCCTATATGTTAAGGAATTTCCGAACCTGTTCAAATGAGAAAATAAGACATGTTGATAGTCTTTTATACTTACGCAGAGGCGTTATATATCAGCTGATTTATGATCTATATACACTGTACAATCATAGCATATGATTCAGTGTGTGATTAATGTTTGTGAGCACCATTTGTATGTGTTACCACTATGGCTCAACCTTATATATCTAAACTATTTCGTTGCTCTTATTGACACACACGCACAAGCTTAAGCCTAGTGCCCATTTAGCGATCAGCCCCGAGGGGAGGATGAACACCAGGGTTGGGTGTAGGTTGACCGCCTCACCATGTGGGTCCGACCCCGGGCCAGCCTATGCTGACTCGTGGTAACTGTAACCACTTCACTCTGGAGGCCCGTGTGTGTGTGTGTGTATGGGTACTTTTAGGTGTGCATGAGCGTGCGTGTTGTGTATTCATCACACGCCCCTGAATACATGAGATGATGATTCACACGCACTTAAGAAAGATATACACCGACGGCTTTATAAGGACGAAGAGCGAGTGCTTTTAAATTCACTCCTGAAAAAATACGACCAAAATTTATGACGTTTTGAACAGCAGATAATTCAATTTTTTTACGTGAATATGCGAACATGCTGGACTATGTAAACGTTATATTCTGCATTAAACTGTTATATGCGAACGTTGTGTGCTGTAATATGTGTACGTTAGGTACTCTAACATGCGAGGTGTATACTGTAAATATCTATAACTATTTGAACGTTACTCACAATAGTATATAGACGTTACATATGGTAATATGCGAACGTTACATATTGTAAAATGACTGTAACAAAAGGGTACAATTCAACTATGACTGTCAGTAACAAGCCCTTGTTAACTTGTCTTCTGCAGTGAGTTCCTGACAGCTTGTATGGCTACAAGTCTTCATCGTAACTCAGAAATAAAAAGACATTGTTATTACCTTTTTCTGATTTACAAAATGTCATATGATATGTGTGTTAGGCTACACATCTCATATATTATCATTCCTTTGCACTATCTACGGCAGTAATTATTCAAAAACACGTCTTAGTGCAACGTAAAAAGGTGCTTAAGATTTTTTTCTGACTAGTTGAAATTTTACGATGACGTCCATGCCGTCAAGGCCAATTAGAGGGAATTCCCTGGGATCTCAGAAAATTTGTATTCATCTCTATTTATTATGGAGGGAGTAGAGGAGCATAAGGCCTCAAATGCAGAAAATCAACAGAGCGCTCCACTCTAACCTTCTCTCACCTTCCATATCCTTTGTGGGCTTACAGCTCTTGGTATATAACCGTAGCGGAAAAAAGCAGGATGACTAATGGAGAAGGGAAGAGGACCCAAAAGCAACTTTGCACCCCCTTGATAAAATTCCTCTCAGGGGCCCTGCTTATGAACATGGCAGTCGATAAGTCCAAAGCCTCGCATTACCAACCATCGATCATAGATCTACATCGCTTAGCTTACACCAGTAACTTTTCTATGTACTTTTTGATACACTACTTTTTGATACACTAATAACCTCAACAGACGGTTTTGACGGCAGTGAACATCGTCTAACCATCGTATGATAGTCGCGAATCACGTTGCTACCTCTTTTATTGAAGATGTAAGTCTTTTTCGTTACTTTACCTGGGTATCACATTATCTTCACTTAAGACACTTCACCACCAGGTGGCCTTAGCCAACACACCACCACCACAGTAAAGGAACACCACGAGAGCAACCCAACAGTCACGACGGTTTGGGGGCGACTGACTCAGCCAATCACAGACAGCGTCTACGACCCGGGTTCCCGCGGTCACCAACATACTAAAACATATTTTGTTTCGTCTTTCCGTCTTCCTACCTTTAAGGCTCGGCTCTAGAAACACCTGAGGACCTCTGATTCATAGCTTAATCTATTTTCTTCTCATAACCGGTCCGCCTCTCGCATGACATGGCTAGTATAACTTGGTCATGTTTTCGCATTGTGTTATGTCAACCGCTACAAAAGGCAAGGAAAAACTCTCTTCTCAGACAGACCCGTACTTTTCTGACTTTACGTTCGTCTAGGCTGTAATCTGAGACTGGCGATTTCAAAGCTTTCAGAGAGGAGCTGGGGAAAAAAAAAAAAAAAGAGGGGGAGGGGGGGACAGACGTGTCAATTGTATTATACCGTTCAGCAAGTCCTCCCGTAGTTCATCAGTCCTTAGCAGAGTGTATTTACACTCAGGTAGTCACCTTTTAAAAGCCACTTTATAATCCACACGTCTGTTGAACATCGTGTATAGCGACCACAAGACGTATATCCCGCGGTGCTCAGTACCTCATCCTGGGAAATAACCTTACGACTTAGTACCATCCAGACAAAAGATCATATCGGTCTCTCGTCTGATCTGTAATCAGAGAGCAAGAAGCTGTCGGGTATTATGCTGGGCCAGCCGACGTGATCCTAGAGTGAAAATTACATTTGACATAACCCTTGCTTCATGCGGGTGACGATCCCTTCGCATTGCCACGCTGGTTACATAAGGTACATGTCATAGGAGGATGAAGGTACGAAAATGCCTTAGTGGTGTTTTCTCTGCCCAGTGGCATCCTGTGTCCTGACTCTCTAGCCTCTACGTCTGGCAGCCTAGATGGCTCCCTCATCCTTCGTGGCCTTATTATTGGTGTTTTACTTCAGTTCGTACTTGACTCAGAAGCAATTCATATCATAAACCTCAGGACGCTGTACATGAAAATGCAAGGTCTCAAAGGATTATCACCTTAGCTTTCCCATGGAAAGCAAAGTAGGGTTTGCGTCTTTACCCGAGCTGGCCATTCTTTTTGGGTCCCTCCTCTCGCTCGAAGTGTGTTTGTTCACCTTCTCGGTATCGCGTTTTCAGTCTTTGTTAGCCACCTCATCGAGTCTCTCCGTTGGTCTGGTTTCTTCTGGGAATCATTCGTCAAGATTCCCTAAAGGTTTTCGTCTGCCTCCACTCAGCAGCTCGAAATCAGTGAAGACAGTAGAGAAAGTGCACCAAATTTGAGGTCAGTCCTTAAAAATGTTGAAGATCATCAGGATTCAAGTGGTCGAGTACTCAAGGAGGAAAACTAGATAAGTGAGAATCAGCTTGGGTTCTGAGGGAAGGGGATCTTGTCTAGCGAATCCTTCGCATGCCATTGATAGGATAAACACAAGAAATAGACACAAAAACGATTGGTGGGTGAATTGTGTCAGTTGACATTCAATATCGTCCTACACAGAATTGAAAAATAAAAAAAGGTATATTTTCAGGCAGGCACATGAAAAGGAGTCTAACAACCTGATAATTATCAAGAAGGCAGGATACATCTTAAATGTTCTTGTCCAAGTAAGAGGAAAAATTGTATTCTACAGTGTTTAATCTTGGGACCTCTACAATTTCTGATGTAAAACGACTCATTTCCTGAATAAATTTGGGGATTTCAGTATAGCACTCACACAGAGGCGCATGTAAAGATCTGTAATAACGTGGTGGGAGAGGACACTGAAATGTTCTTTAGAAGACATACAATCACCCTGAAGGCTGTGCTGACTGCAATAGGTAGAGAGACGTGCGCACCCACCTTAGCTTATGGAAACTACGTTAGCATTCCAGGGACAAACAAACGCCCGAAAACACACACACAACTTACAATCACCCATAAAAATTAGGCAAAAAATTGCACATTTCCACAAAGGCAAGAACACGGGCCTGAGCAAACACACCACAGTATACAATGGCGAGACGCGGGACCTAAGCTACACAAAGGCGAAAGTGGGACAAATTAATTTCTCATAAATAGCGGGGCGAGGGGGTGTCCCGTAATGGCTTCCAAACCTATCATTAAGTTCCGAGAGCTTTGAATCTGAGGCAACACATGATTATTTTGATCGAATGACGTGCACACTGTGAAGAATGATGCCATACCTCGACGTGTGTGCTGGGTCATTGCATGTTACTTTGGTCGGTAATTTCCCTGTATTTTCCAGTCATGTGTCCCTCTCGAGCCAAGATATATATATATATATATATATATATATATATATATATATATATATATATATATATATATATATATATATATTTGTTTATTCATTAATCAATTTTGCTTTGTCGCTGTCTCCCGCGTTAGCGAGGTAGCGCAAGGAAACAGACGAAAGAATGGCCCAAACCACCCACATACACATGTATATACATACACGTCCACACACGCAAATATACATACCTATATCTCTCAACGTAAACATATATATACTCACAGACATATACATATATATACACATGTACATAATTCATACTGTCTGCCTTTATTCATTCCCATCGCCACCCCGCGACACATGAAATAACACCCCCTCTCCCGCCTCATGTGTGCGAGGTAGCGCTAGGAAAAGACAACAAAGGCCACATTCGTTCACACTCAGTCTCTAGCTGTCAAGTATAATGCACCGAAACCACAGCTCCCTTTCCACATACAGGCCCCACAGAACATTCCATGGTTTACCCCAGACGCTTCACGTGCCCTGGTTCAATCCACTGACAGCACGTCAACCCCGGTATACCACATCGATCCAATTCACTCTATTCCTTGCCCGCCTTTCACCCTCCTGCATGTTCAGGCCCCGATCACTCAAAATCTTTTTGACTCCATCTTTCCACCTCCAATTTGGTCTCCCACTTCTCCTCGTTCCCTCCACCTCCGACACATATATCCTCTTGGTCAATCTTTCCTCACTCATTCTCTCCATGTGCCCAAACCATTTCAAAACACCCTCTTCTGCTCTCTCAACCACGCTCTTTTTATTTCCACACATCTCTCTTACCCTTACATTACTTACTCGATCAAACCACCTCACACCACACATTGTCCTCAGAAATCTCATTTCCAGCACATCCACCCTCCTCCGCACAACTCTATCCATAGCCCACGCCTCGCAACCATACAACATTGTTGGAACCACTATTCCTTCAAACATACCCATTTTTGCTTTCCGCGATAATGTTCTCGACTTCCACACATTCTTCAAGGCTCCCAGGATTTTCGCCCCCTCCCCCACCCTATGATTCACTTCCGCTTCCATGGTTCCATCCGCTGCCAGATCCACTCCCAGATATCTAAAGCACTTTCTTCCTCCAGTTTTTCTCCATTCAAACTTACCTCCCAATTGACTTGACCCTCAACCCTACTGTACCTAATAACCTTGCTCTTATTCACATTTACTCTTAACTTTCTTCTTTCACACACTTTACCAAACTCAGTCACCAGCTTCTGCAGTTTCTCACATGAATCAGCCACCAGCGCTGTATCATCAGCGAACAACAACTGACTCAATTCCCAAGCTCTCTCATCCACAACAGACTGCATACTTGCCCCTCTTTCCAAAACTCGTGCATTCACCTCCCTAACAACCCCATCCATAAACAAATTAAACAACCATGGAGACATCACATACCCCTGCCGAAAACCTACATTCACTGAGAACCAATCACTTTCCTCTCTTCCTACACGTATACATGCCTTACATCCTCGATAAAAACTTTTCAGTGCTTCTAACAACTTGCCTCCTACACCATATATTCTTAATACCCTCCACAGAGCATCTCTATCAACTCTATCATATGCCTTCTCCAGATCCATAAATGCTACATACAAATCCATTTGCTTTTCTAAGTATTTCTCACATACATTCTTCAAAGCAAACACCTGATCCACACATCCTCTACCACTTCTGAAACCACACTGCTCTTTCCCAATCTGATGCTCTGTACATGCCTTCACCCTCTCAATCAATACCCTTCCATATAATTTACAAATAATACTCAACAAACTTATACCTCTGTAATTTGAGCACTCACTCTTATCCCCTTTGCCTTTGTATAATGGCACTATGCAAGCATTCCGCCAATCCTCAGGCATCTCACCATGAATCATACATACATTAAATAACCTTACCAACCAGTCAGCAATACAGTCACCCCGTTTTTTAATAAATTCCACTGCAATACCATCCAAACCTGCTGCCTTGCCGGCTTTCATCTTCCGCAAAGCTTTTACTACCTCTTCTCTGTTTACCAAATCATTTTCCCTAACCCTCTCACTTTGCACACCACCTCAACCAAAACACCCTATATATATATATATATATATATATATATATATATATATATATGTATATATATATATATATATATATATATATATATATATATGTATATATATATATATATATATACGTATATATAAATATATATATATATATATATATATATATATATATATATATATATATATATATATATATATATATATATATATATATATATATATATATATATATATATATATATATTCCTATGAGTCCATGGGGAAAATGAAACACGAAAAGTTCCCAAGTGCACTTCTGTGTAATAATCACATCATCAGGGGAGATACAAGAGAGAAATATAACAGTCAGTTGATATACATCGAGGAGACGAAGCTAGGACGCCATTTGGTAAACATGTGATTGTTTCATTTTCCCCGTGGACTCATAAGAATATCTTGATCACGCGCAAAATTGTGATTCTTCCCAATATACATACATACATATATATATATATATATATATATATATATATATATATATATATATATATATATATATATATATATATATATATATATATTTCTTTTCTTTTCTTTCAAACTATTCGCCATTTCCCGCGTTAGCGAGGTAGCATTAAGAACAGAGGACTGGGCCTTTGAGGGAATATCCTCACCTGGCCCCCTTCTCTGTTCCTTCTTTTGGAAAATTAAAAAAAAAAAAAAACAAGAGGGGAGGATTTCCAGCCCCCCGCTCCCTCCCCTTTTAGTCGCCTTCTACGACATGAAGGGAATACGTGGGAAGTATTCTTTCTCCCCTATCCCCTATATTCATACTACTCGCTATTTCCCGCGCTAGCGAAGTAGCGTTAAGAACAGAGAACTAAGCCTTTGAAGTAAATCCTCACTTGGTCCCTTCTCTGTTCCTTCTGGAAAATTAAAAACGAGAGGGGAGAATTTCCAGCCCCCCGCTCCCACCCCTTTTAGTCGCCTTCTACGACACGCAGGGAATACGTGGGAAGTATTCTTTTTCCCCTATCCTCAGGGATATATATATATATATATATATATATATATATATATATATATATATATATATATATATATATATATATATATATTTATTTTTTCAAACTGTTCGCCATTTCCCGCATTAGCGAGGAAGCGTTAAGAACAGAGGACTGGGCCTTTGAGAGAATACCCTCACCTGGCCCAATTCTCTGTTCCTTCTTTTGGAAAAAAAAAAAAAAAAAAAAAAGAGAGCGGAGGATTTCCAGCCCCCCGCTCCCTCCCCTTTTAGTCGCCTTTTACGACACGCAGGGAATACGTGGGAAGTATTCTTTGTCCCCTATCCCCATATATATATATATATATATATATATATATATATATATATATATATATATAATATATATATATATATATATATATATATATATATATATATACAAGAACGGGTCGCAGTATGTGTGTATTATTCTGACACCGGTAATGACTTATGCAGGTAATCCATATCACCTCCGGCTACCGCCAATACCCGAAGTGAATAGCATTTTCTCCCGCCTATTAGAAGACTGCAGAGAAGATGGCCGGGCATAAGGGGGTTGGGGAGAGTGGAGCCGTCTAGAGACAAGGACCCATGAGAGACTGAGTTCTGCCAGCTTACAGTCAATGCTTATAACACCAGGCAATTTCTGTGATGCTAAACCCGCCCATGAAAAGATAATTTTCCAGCTTTGGAAACATAAATGAACCTCCTTTTCAACGATTGGAAGTGCATTTTTTTTTCCAGTATTTAGCCGATCACGGGGTACAGAGTTTACGGTTGCTGTAGCGGTTATCATTGCTGATGGTGACGCATTCACTGGTCGCCCGGGGTCGAGCGCAGAGCTTTGAATCTGGTTGTGGCAGTCGTTCCAATGTGAACCCAGCTGTTCATCTTTCAACTAGTGGCTGGTTGATAAAATGAGTACCTACCCTAGGCTAGATGGTGGTGTGCGTTACTAATATGTTGCAGGAGGAGTGAGGTGTTCACAATATCTTACAGGAAGCGTAGGGTGTTACCGCTATGTTGCAGATGTGGGGCGTTACGAATATGATGTAGAAGGTAAGGAGCGTTACAAGTATACAGCAGAGAGTGTTGGGAGTTAACTAGTGTTACCAGTCTACAGTGAGGTTGATACTAGCTGTGTACACTACACCTGTCGTTAATTTTGTCCAGGGGTCACCAGTTCACCCCCAGGGGAGGCTGGTGCGTTACTGTATGAATAGGCTTCTCCAGTTTGCCAGGCGGCGGACCACGGCCGGACCCCAACACCCCTCCACCCGACCCGCCTCCCGTCCTTCATATCGATCAGTGATTCGCCTCAACATTAGATCCTCCTTTAATTACCTTCGTGAAATATAGACGCCATGAAATATGTAGACTTTCTGTGGCACACCTGGAGAGGCAAATTCTCTGTAAGTGATGTAATGGCGGTGGGATAGCCAGGATATTGATGAGCAGCTCTCCTGACTAGGCTTGATGAGCAGCTCTCCTGACTAGGCTTCATCGCTCGTGTTCCGGGAGTGAGATATAAGGTGTTGTTGAAGGTCATGTCTTGACGACTATGTTGGCCCAACCCACCTCTCGAGGCTACAGAGGGTTCGCCATACGTTCATCCTGAAACTTCTCAGTCTGGTCGTATCACACATGTCGTACCGTGGGGTGTACCAGTTCGTTGGGTGTGCTGTGTAGGGCAACTTGGGACAAACGTGTCCCTGATGGTTTTAAACGAATGCCGTGTTTTTTTTTATATATATAAATGTGCCTATATGCAAATGAGTGTGTGTGTGTGTGTGTGTGTGTGTGTGTGTGTGTGTGTGTTTGTGTGTGTGTGTGTGTCACAATATGAAATGACACCCTTACAAGCCCTGGACAGTGTCATTACCACCCACGGATAATCACCAGACTAAGTTCTTCAACACGTACTAAAACTTCTGTCAAACATTAAGCTAATTACAAAGAAAAGACAATGAAATGATAAAAAAAACAATGAAATAATAATAATGCAACGAATGTACTCCAGCTGAGTGTATAACTAGACAGTTACAGCTGATTACTTGTACTGTTCTCGTTTGAAGTCTTGCACGGTATATTACCACAATTATTGATTATCCAGAACGATAACGCAAGCTCATAGTACCCAAACTATGCGACAGTCTCTCTCTCTTTCCCACACACGCTCACCAGTTCTTCCAATACCCATCATATTTACAGTCTCTCGTTTCTCTCCAACCATTTCTGGCTCCATCAGTCAATAAGCCCTTTAAACACAGCATTTAAGATGTGACGTCCTGTTCAGATACCGGAAAATTCTCTTCTGAGCAGCTGAACCTATCATGCCAATGACTGATCTGTCCTGGTATGTATGGAGAACTGCTCTCACTTCTGAGGAGGTTCCAGCTCTTCAAACGAACTTGGCAGAGTCGAAAGCAGTCAGAGTTATCAATTCGCCCAGTCTAACCTCAAAAATTTGTCCCTCTTGCCCTATGCCGTAGTGTTGGTCCGCTTCTGTTGATTTTACTCTGATTTCTACCCCAAGTAATGGCTGCTTGCGAACCCCCGCCAGTTCGTCCTACCTCATAGTACTCGTCAAGCCACTGCGCCGGGTGTTTACAGTGTGGCCGGTGGCAAGCTCAAGGGCGGGTAATTGTGGTGATGCTTGTTTTTGCTTTTGTTTGTCCATACCACTTAGCTTTGGAATTCTTTTAATATCCCCATGTCTTTCCTACTAGTTAGGACCTGCACTTCCTTATAAAGTCGTTATCTCATTTCCTTAAAAAATAAAAGATTGACTGTCCCTCTTTTTTGTATACATCTCTTCAACCTTATTTATGTCTTATATAAGGCTCGGTCTGAATGAGGACTTTGGTAATTTAGCTGGTTAGTTGACCTAAGAACTTCTTAACCCCCTACGGTCATTAAAGATGTCAACGTAAAGTTATAACCACCAGCTGATATATATATATATATATATATATATATATATATATATATATATATATATATATATATATATATATGGATGGAGTGAAAAAGATTTCGAGCGATCGGGGCCTAAACATCCAGGAGGGTGAAAGGCGTGCAAGGAATAGAGTGAATTGGAACGATGTGGTACATCGGGGTCGACGTGCAGTCACTGGATTGAACCGGGGCATGTGAAGTGTCTGGGGTAAACCATGGAAAGTTTTGTGGGGCCTGGATGTGGAAAGGGAGCTATGGTTTCGGTGCATTACACATGACAGCTAGAGACTGAGTGAGAACGAATGTGGCCTTTCCTATAACTACCTCGCGCGCGCGCGGGGAGAGGGGGTGCCATTCCACGTGTGGCGGGGTGGCGACGAGAATGGATGAAGGCAGCAAGTATGAATATGTACATGTGTATATATGTATATGTCTGAGTATGTACATTCACGTATACGTTGAAATGTATAGATATGTACATGTGCGTGTGTATATACATGTGTTTGTGGGTGGGTTGGGCCATTCTTTCGTCTGTTTCCTTGCGCTACCTCGCTAACGCGGAGACAGCGACTAAGTGTAATGAATTAATAGAATTAATATATATATATATATATATATATATATATATATATATATATATATATATATATATATATACATATACATTACTTCAGCTCAAAATGATAATAATAATGATAATAATAATAATAATAATAATAATAATAATAATAATAACAGAGGAAGTGCAGACACATAACTGATTGCCGGTTGTCTGGGCCTTGGATCTATTAATGACCAGGGTCATTAAGGCTGTCATCGTCAAGTCATAACCACCGTCCGTAAAATCTTCGATACCATCTTCAGGCTGTTAAGGATGGATTCTAAGACCACTTGCAGTCTCACTATGCATGTGGCCCGTGGAGACACCTGGCAAGTTCAGATGCATGAGCACCCAGCTACCCGCAGCATCTACTGCAGGAAGAGTTATTGCCTGATTCAGATTAGATATTACCTTGAATTTGTTGTTCATTTTAAAATCTAGACATTGTACGTTGTATCTTTTTTTAACCTTTTCTGCATGTACAATGTTATAAAGAATGTTACCGAATGAATAATCTGATAAACTGCTTCACATTTATCAATTCATATTTTTTGGGGGGTTTTGTTTATTCTCTATACCTTAATGTATTGCATATATATATATATATATATCAAGCCAGTTTATCATATTCATGTTACATTCAGCTACAAGTATGTTATCCTCCGAGAAATAGCTACTTGGTAGAACTTATACATTTCACAATTCTTAGGTAGGGGCTATGGTTGGCTGAACGACAAGAATTGTTGCTCTGTTGGTAGCTACTGTGAATGAATATCATATTAACCAACACAGCAAAAAGTTTTCAGCGATCCGCTCGCAACATTTAATGGTTGCTGTGTAATTTTGGAAAGAATGTCATCTATCGTCATGATTGTTATAATTCAAAGACCGCTTAAGAAGACATATATGTGGCATCTTCATTATGCTCATGTTTGTCTCAGTATCACTGTAACGCATGCCATTGGTAAGCGCACAGTCTGGACGTCCTCTACTCTCACTGCATACGCTGTGATCTCTTGGCTAGACTATAACTAGGCTATATCTCTTGATTCTCTTTAGCAGGCGTTTAATGGCCCTAGAGTATGATGATCTAGCCTCTAACCCTCCTCTCGCGAGCCAGGTCAGGATGTCACATCGCCATACCCAGAGATCGCAACATAGTGCTAGAAAAAAAAAAAAAAAGGTCGTATCCTTGCACTCAAGAGGTCGCTCAAGAGATAAGAGTTCCCGCACTTCTGGGTGATCAAGTCACTGAGAGCGTCTGGGGCGGTAGAGAAGTCCAAAGGCCTCTGGCAGACTTTGTCACTACAGCTTGAGGTGATCACGTCCAGTATCCAGGCCTTGTACGGATCAAACCAGACCCAGGCGTCGATACCGGCGTCAGTCGTCTTGTTCTTGTTGTATTTCTTAGGTTGACCTTTGTTCTTTTTCTTCTTGTCCTTCTTGACTCTGTCTGTTCTCGTCTTCTTCCCAACAGCCTTTCGTTTATCCTTGGCGGCTTCCAGTCTTGCTGCAGACTTCTGTTTAGATTCGCCCTCAGCAGTCGCCAGTTTCCGTACAGACTTCTGCTCCCGTTCCTTATTACTGGAACCCCTGATCGAAATGTTTTACTGGAAAATAAAGACTTGAGTCTTCGAGGAGCAGCTGCATATACAAAGGGACTTTCAGATTTAGGAATGATAAACTCCCGTTCCAGCGACCACCTGTGTAAGTCATTACACCAGAGGGTAAAATAGCTAATGTATAAGAACTGCACTAGTCACATTCGCCTCATGAAATCTGAAATACTCTGATTATCTATTCTTTCATTCAGCGTTTCTTAATATGAAGAACAAATAGAATCAAAGGATACACAAAGAAGGAAGGTGGGTGGAAACATTCATTTGAATGCGTCTCTGTTTCCCTACGCCGCTAACCTACGGAACTCTTTCTTTACCTCTTCACATCTTTCTTCACAGCTACGACCTTTTTCTAAAAAGAAAAAGAAAAAATGACAGCTTCCGTCCCACAAAATTTCTTAATTTCCTTATTTTCTTCCTCTTCTCTTTAGCTAACTGTATACTTCATTTGAGGACTGGCCTCCCCAAAGACTTCTACCTGTAACGGGAGCCGTTGAAAAGATAAAACTATAAGTGCAGCTCCCAGAGCATTTTACGTGTCTTTTATCCTCTCCAGGAATAAAGGATCTGAAAATCATGATCTGTTCATCCAGTTGTAACACTACATGTATCAACACAAACTCTGAAATTTTACATGACTCATTTACCCACAAATCAACGCGTGAAAAAAAAAATATTTTCCAAATTGAATTTTGTACACTGGTGACAACATGGGGAAAACAGATACTGGCAAGTGAGGTAGATGGGTAAACTAGGAGGCTTGGATGACTTCTTGTGGGGTAATTGGACGAACTAAGAGGTTTGGATGGCTTCTTGTGGAGTAGCTGAACAAACTAGGAGGTTTACATGGCTTCTTATGAGATAATTGGACAAACTAGGAGGTTTAGATGACTCCTTATGAGACAGCTAGACAAAGTAAGAGGTTTAGAAGACTTCTTATTGGGTAGTTGGACAAATTAGCAGGTTTAAATGACTTATGGCTGGACAGTCTAAGGGGCTTAGATTTCTTCTTAAGAGGCAGCTGGACAAATTAAAGGGTTAAGATGACTTCATCATCTTGTGGACAGATACAAAAATTTCCTGTAAGTGAATCTAGTGGTCTTAGCTAATGCAAGGCATACAGACTTGGAGGTGTTGTGGGAGATGTTGCTGTTGGTCTTGTGTAGGAGTAGATGCTGCTGTTGGTCTTCTAGAAGAGATGTTGCTGTTGGTCTTGTGCGGGAGTAGGTGTTGCTGTTGGTCTTCTAAAAGAGATGTTGCTGTTGGTCTTGTAAGAAAAGAGATGTTGCAGTTGCCCTTGTAGGAGAGATGTTGCTGTTGGTATTGAGATGTTGCTGTTGGTCTTGTGAGAGGTGTTGCTCTTGTTCTTAAGTCGGGGTAGGTTGCCTCGTCCTAGTCCATCCTTCCTAATTTTCATCAAAATCCTGTTGTTGGCCGTTTGATCTTCTCGGCAGATTATGCACCATATAGGGATAGTAGGTCAATGTCATTAAATTCAATACCCTCTCTTGTATTCTTTCTTTCTTTTTCTCTTACTTTTACTTTCAGCTGTAATCAAATGGGCCTCATACTCCCCCACCCCTATCGTCCTCTGTGCACCCTACTGTCTTTTGCTAAGAGTGTGGCTGCCCATGTAAGTGGCTTTGTTTCAACCTTGTCCTTCTCCATATTCTCAGTTTTGCTTTACTTGGTGTTTCTCTAATCTCTCCTTGTCTCAAACACGGCTTTCTTTTGTAGCTTCTGCTCTGTTTCTTAAATTCCTTTCTTATTAACGATTTCCCTTCAATCTTTCCTTATATGTGACTCTTCTTTACCTGACGTGGTTCCTCCCTTAAATTTCGGGTTACCTTCCTTCGTCCTTTACGTTTTGCATCATCGTAAAGTGGCATATTTTTCCCGTGAACTCAGTAAACCAATGTAGGTCAACTTTCCCTTCCTCAGAACAAGGGAAGAAGATATTATCCATAGGTATCGTTCGTTGTGAGTTCCAAAGGCTTTCTAGCCATGTTGCAGAATCAACTGCAGCCTACACGCCCTCACTCAAACCAATCTAAATATCATTTCACCTTTCTATGAACGCATTCTCAAGACTGGTTTACTAGTATGTATCTGCCTGCAAATCTGAGGCTGACAAAATACATACAATCACTCGCTGATTTTTAAGATGGCTCACAAACCTGTGACAATGTTCCACACAGTTTTAAGAGATTTACTGGCACAGGACCAGTGACATCTGGTATCTCGTTTCAGTGCCATAAATATTTATTTATCGGTTCTGTATGTCTTTCCGTGTTTAGATGTTTTAGAAGCTGCTGACCTTGTCGTGTGTGTGTGTGTGTGTGTGTGTGTGTGTGTACGTAAAATATTTTTTTTCCCTCTTTCTAACGAAGACGCATTCAAAGATGGAGATTCAGTCGTTGCGAGTTCGTGTACCCTCTGGCACAGTTGAACTTGACGTGGTTTTGAAAGTTTTACTGATCGGGTAATGTATTAACAGAATTTATTCCGTCTTTTATCTTCCTTCTCTTTCTTTTTTTTTTTTTACGTTGGAAGCTCCAGTCACGGACAAAAATCCACATCAAGGCCGGGTCTAAACTGAAATATAGAGACGTTAATGACAGGGAAGAAGACGAGACTTACCTGATAGATTGCTTGTGGTCGAGTTTGTTGGCCCGGCAGACGTGGGTGGACTGGCAGAAGAGGACGCAGTTGTGAAGGATGTTGGCCCATTTGTAGTGACTGTTGTATCCGCTGCTGTTGCTGTGAGACCAGGACGCTGTACAGACATGAGAGAAGGAGCTGCAACAGAGTCACATGACGCAAGAGGGACGGACGGTCAAAGAGTGTGTGCGTATTGTATCATCGTGCGTAATAATGCCTGGCCCTCAGGCTGGGAGAATGGAAACACCTGCCGAAGACTTCCATTATCCGAGATAATGCGAGACAGTAAGTACGTCACTGAGCTAGGCCATGTCTCAAGCATGACCAAGCCACAACAAAATGTTCTGTGCTGACAAGCAAGGTACTACAGCAGCTGAGTGGATGGAAAGATGAAAGAGTAAGCTAAGAAATCACATACCTCAATCCCAAGTACTGGGCTCCGTGGAGTATATATCACCTGGTGGACTGTGTGTGGGCAGAGGTGAGGTTCGGCAGGATAGATGGCGCTGGCGGCGGTGGCCGAGGATCTGCTACTGCAGCTGCTGGTACACACACACACACACACACACGGAGAATCATGGTGTGTTCGCGGTTCTTGAGTCGCAAGGGTGCTGTGACCCTCTTGTCCCCCCAAATCCTCTAAGGTTGAATCATAATCTGCCAGGCGAAGAAATGATCATGACCTTGATATGGAAAACTCTTAAAAGAAAACGAGTAATTAGTTTTATATCTTCTTTTTTTCCTTTTGAAAGAGGAAGAACGTCGAGAAAGCTAAAGGTACCTAAAGTGTACCTAACTTGTTCGCCAGAGCCCTGCCTTGAAAAAGTAAAGGGACTAACTGTCTGCTGGCAAATATTAGAACTGCGTTCATATAAATGGATGTCAAGCCAAAACTAGAGCATGCTTCTCACGCTTGGTCACCGCACTTAAAACTGCGCAAAGATGTATTAGAAAAAGTTCAAAGGAAGGGAACAAAGGGGGTACCGGAATTAAGAGTGGTGACTTAGAGAGAGATGTTATAGGTCATCAATGTGTCCACCATGGACGAGACAAGACAGAGGGGAGAATTAATGACAGACTTTGAGTTTCTCTACCAAACAATTGACTCACTTTCCAGGCTCTCTCATCCCTAACAGACTTCATACTCGCCTCTCTCTCCATAACTTTTGCATTCACCTCCCTAACCACCTCATCCATAAACAAATTAAACAATCATAGGGACATCACACACCCCTGCCGCAGACCGAACTTCACTGGGAACCAATCGGTCTCCTCTCTTCCTACTCGTACACATACATGCCTTACATCCATAGTAAAAATTCTCACTGTTTCTAGCAGCTTACCTCAAACACCATATATTCTTAAGACCTCCCACAAAGCATCTCTATTAATCCTATCATATGCCTTCTCTAGATCCATAATTGCCACATACAAATCCATCTGTTTTTTCAAAGTATTTCTCACATGTAATCTTCAACGTAAACACCTGACCCACACATTCTCTACCATTTGTGATATAAGTCTTCAGAACAAGAAGAAATAAGTGACGAATTGTACCATACAGCACTGCGATAAATCCCAAGAACCACCACGAACAGTTTATGAAAGAAACTGCATAACTGACCAGCTTCTGCCCACGTGAAGGTTGAGTGTGTCGGGCATTACCACCAGAGGTCCGAAGAGCTCCTCTCTTTTCTTGTACCTGAGAATACGGCAAGGGTCATCCATCAGAGCAGACGGGACCTTCCGGCATGCGGCGTTCCTGTAGACTACAACGTGCAGTACTAGCCCCACGCTTTTCTACCAAATACACCATTTCCTCCCTCCCTCCCTCGTAAATCACCCAACCACCTCTCCCGCACCCACACTACAAGGTCTGGCGGGCACATGTGTAGCCGTCAACTTGTCATGTACAAACCTCATTTACGTGATAATATCTCATCTCTATAGATGTCATGCCTGCTATCACGTATATCTCGATCGCGTGTACCTGTCGGATGAAGCCTATCACTTATTCTTTATGGTGGCTGTTGCTTCTTCCGTCCACTCCCCAAACCCCAACCACGTCGAAAGTGTGGACCGCAGCAGCGGCAGCGATGGCAACAGAGTGACCAAATATGCAAGGCTTACATTACTCCAGTGTACTACGTCAGACGAAGCTGGTCTTGTCGCCAAGGTGTCCTTACCCACGACAATGAGGTGCTTCATATGCTAAGAAACAAATGGCTAAATGGCCTGAAATATCTGGTTAAAGCTAATCCTGTTCAACAAGACTTGTTTAACGTCTCCTTCTGGCTCTTTCCTTCACAGGATTCTGGTGTCAAAATCTTTAGGACCCCGCGAACACAGGCCGACATGGCATTTGAAGCCAGAGACTAACTATAACCTTCGTGGTGTAACGGCTACCTTCGCTGACCATGACGCATTCCCGGGCCGCCCGGAAATCGAGCGCATGGGTTCGAATCCTGGTTGCGGCAATCGGTCCACAGTCAACCCAGCTGTTCATCTTACCCAAGCGGTTAGTCGATAAAGTGGGTACCGGCTCAGATTCCTGGTGATTACTTGCCTCTTAGTTTGTTTGTTTTTTATGTTTCATGGTGGATGGTCACGTTTTCAAACACCTACGGTAATTAGTTTCGGATCGTTTGATTCTCCGAATCGCAATAGATTCTGATCGATTTTGTTGTAGTAACCTTTACCTAATTCGCAGCTTGATTTTCTTTTATGAGGAACCAAGTCACGGAGTCGTGTGTGTGTGTGTGTGTGTGTGTGTGTGTGCAGGAGGTCTTTTCCATCAGAACTCAGTCCTTCGGAAATATGAGGACAGAGTGCATCCAGGACCTCGACTGGCTAAAGAACGTCTGCACTAACGACACCAGGACGACCCACCATCTGCGTCTGGGGCCAGTCGAGGACGACCGAGAAACGACCGTATCCTCAACCAGGAGCCACCATGTTCGCCCAAAAGACGGCCTATAAACAGCCAAGAAATAACGACCACTTTCCACGACCGAGTATAAGGCCTACTCGGGACTAAGAACCACTACGCAGATCCGACCAGCACTACCCAGGATTGATCTTCACGACGCAAAAAAAAGAAAAAAGAAAAAAAAAAGAGACCAGCACGGACACACGAGCGACCACAACCAAGAAGTAATTATGACTACAACCCACGACACGACAACAACCATCACCGATCCCGGAGTGATCACGAACGCTAACAACTGAGACTCACCAGAGCTACCCAAGACAGCCCAAGACTACCGTGAAACGATCAGGAGGACGGGGCTTGCTTTGCCGACCAGACCAGACCCGAGCCATCAGGAGGACGGGGCTTCCTACCAGACCAGACCCGAGCCATCAGGAGGACGGAGCTTGCTTTACCGACCATACCAGACCCGAGCCATCGGAAGGACGGGGCTTCCTTCACCGACCAGACCAGACCCGAGCCATCAGGAGGACGGAGCTTGCTTTACCGACCAGACCAGACCCGAGCCATCAGGAGGACGGGGCTTCCTACCAGACCAGACCCGAGCCATCAGGAGGACGGAGCTTGCTTTACCGACCATACCAGACCCGAGCCATCGGAAGGACGGGGCTTCCTTCACCGACCAGACCAGACCCGAGCCATCAGGAGGACGGAGCTTGCTTTACCGACCAGACCAGACCCGAGCCATCAGGAGGACGAAGCTTGCTTTACCGACCAGACCAGACCCGAGCCATCAGGAGGACGGGGCTTGCTTTACCGACCAGACCAGACCCGAGCCATCGGAAGGACGGGGCTTCCTACCAGACCAGACTCGAGCCATCAGGAGGACGGAGCTTGCTTTACCGACCAGACCAGACCCGAGCCATCAGGAGGACGGAGCTTGCTTTACCGACCAGACCAGACCCGAGCCATCGGAAGGACGGGGCTTCCTTCACCGACCAGACCAGACCCGAGCCATCGGAAGGACGGGGCTTCCTTCACCGACCAGACCAGACCCGAGCCATCGGAAGGACGGGGCTTCCTTCACCGACCAGACTAAACACGAGTCATCTCACAGAAAGTAACCATAGCCTTGCACAGCCTCCTTAAAAGAGAAACTAATCGTAGAGAGAAATTCAACCAGCTTTCAACCAGATCTCGACCATCCTCCTCGACCCGTTAGCAAAGGAAGATTCGCCATACGAAACTGGACCAGTTGTAACCGGATCGGTACAAGTGTCGGGGCCCTAAAGGTGTCGCGGTATTGTATTGCCTCACTGACCCACAGGTAAATGACAGATGTCCCCACACCTTGCCACGTCCCCCGGGTACTGTGCCGGGTATGATGATATTATAGATTCACCTGCTGGTGGAGGAGTATTGTATGTGAGCAGCGACGACAGCAGTTCACTTTATGATAGCAGAAAACATACGTACACAGTGAAAAAATCTCTCTCTCTCTCTCTCTCTCTCTCTCTCTCTCTCTCTCTCTCTCTCTCTCTCTCTCTCTCTCTCTCTCTCTCTCTCTCTCTCTCAGGTATAGAAAGTGAACCTGCCCGACTGATCGACTCTGGCGGAGACAATTTTCTCCACTAAACCGTCATGGTGTCGACTAGGGAAGCTAATAAAATTGATCTAGTTCTTGCGTCCAGGGTAACCAATACTCGTGTTGGCGAACATGTAGGTAAATGTGGCCATAACAAGGTTTGGTTCGATATAAATCTTGAAACTGACTCCCCTAAAGAAAAAAAAAATTATTACCTTAACTTTACAAAAGTGGATTTTAATGGGTTGCACGACGCGTTGAAGAGTCCCACCCTTGCTGGTTCATCCCTAAAGGTAATGTGAACATATTCAAAACGTTAGTTTGTCTACCAACAATACATATGCGTTCCCATACACGACAGAAACAATAAAATTAACAACAGGCCTGAACGGGTACTTCCCAGATACAGCAACACCAAGAGCTATAAGGCGCTTAAAGTCGACAAGCTTATAAGAATCAGGCAATTCACCCTAAATCTTAAAACGTAATATAATAACGCTAGGAGAGACGTAAATGACTTACCAAGCAAGTCAAGAGAGAGTAAGAAAAGAAGTTATCAAGATATAGCACTAGTGATCCTAAAAGATTTTGTAGATGTATCAATAAGAAACATAAGGTATGGGATAAGAGCCTTAGTAAACGGAGATTGGGAACCCATTATTTTTCAGCTCTGTTTTTACACCAGAAAAGAGCAAAATGATTTTGAGATCGAGATAAACAGAACACAACATCATCAGACAAATATCACACAAGAGATAAGTTGACGACTAAGAAAAACATCGAACATGAAACTAAGCAAATCGTTAATCTATATTGTCAATAAATTTCTCCACGATGGAATAGTACTGGAGGACTGTGGAAACTAGCAGACGTCACTCCTATATTCAATGAGGGGAAGCCCTGAAATGCTAGGCAATTACCGGCCTATTAGCCTCACAGCAAAATCGTTGCTTATCTTGACCAACCCAGTCCGATAGATTTTTCAGTACCCACGATAATACTAAAGCAACAGACACTATACTTCTGGACTTCCAAAAAACATTCGACCAAGTCCTCCAAGATAACCCGAGGCATAAAACCAAGGCCATAGGGACTACTGGTGGTATAGGAAACTGGAGAGAAGTAAAAGCAGAGTCGCTATGAATGGTGAAGCCCCCACCGTGGCCCCCAGTTACTACTGGGGTACAGTGGCCAAGGGTGTCCTGGAACCTATACTTCTCATCATCTATAATAAAGACGTTGATGTAGTTCGCAGACGACATAGCAAATGACGAAGTAGTCTAAGACTATTATAAGTGGATCTAGATGTAATTGCTGAGTTGTCTAGAAAATGGCAAATGCCATTTAACGTCACAAAATATTGTCGGAGGGAGTGGAGGGCGGGATGAGTCTTTGCTTTGGTATCCATTTCTTGCACTGCTCTTAAGCGAACGGCATCTATTTCAGTGGTAAGACCAGACCACCTCCCATGAACCTTGGGTGTGTGTGATCTGTGCATGTAACACACTCTCTCTCTCTCTCTCTCTCTCTCTCTCTCTCTCTCTCTCTCTCTCTCTCTCTCTCTCTCTCTCTCTCTCTCTCTCTCTCTCTCTAAACACGAAAAACGGCCTTATTCGCTCACATCCACTTTCTAATCATCCGGCCCATACGTCCAAACCAGTGACCTTTCTCTCCTCTTCTTATTCCTTTTCCTCCTCCACCTTCTTCACTGAGCCCGTTCACTGACCTTCATAAGGTACCAGCTGACTCCTGGCAACGGTTTGAGTTCAGGGACGCTCATGGCCACCAGCAGCGGCCGTTATGTAAGACCAAGTCATAGCATATTGTGCTGTACCTTGTCATGGATGTATTACGTATTACCTTGTCATGGATGTAATCTGTCTTACCTTGTCATGGAACTGTATTACGTATTACCTTGTCATTGATGTATAACGACACATACAAGCCCCAGCGGCGTATAAACATAACACTAGGTAATGTCTGGGTGTAGCCCATGTAGCTTTTTCTAAAGACAACTGCTGCCCAAGGCTGCGTTATTTCCAGGAGCAGGAGAGCGCATACTCCTTTGTAGTGAAAGGTTCTTCGACGAGACATGACCCTCATTGATACAGCTTCGTCTATGGTGAACTAATCCACTAGCGATTTTACCCAGAGGGAGGAAAAGTTCAGTGTCGTCCCAGATGATGTGGACAGGTTTATTGAAAAGTTTCCTGGTAATTTGATCTTAAAGTCTGTCCAGACAGGCATGAGGCCATTGGTCATGAAGGGCCAGCAGTCATGGGTATTAGAAATGCAGGGTGTTGCGTGGTTGGTGGGTGTTGTAGTGGTGGGTGTCGCAGGGGTGGGTGTTGTGGTTGGTGGGTGTAAAAGTGAAGACTTGTAGCGCACGTGGGTGTTGTGGTTGATGGGTGTTGTGGCGGTGCTAGGTGCAGTGGTGAAGACTGTTGTCGTGGTGGGTGTTGCAGTGATGGGTGTTGTGGGTGTGAGTGTAACGGAACAACATACCCATAACAAGACGGGCTGGGGGGGTCACCACGCTTGATGCAAAAGGTCAGCCTTTACATCAGGGTTGTGCTTCCTGTGTCGAGAGAGAGAAAAAAAAAAAAAAGGTCAAGCGTCAAGCGTCCAACGAATAACATCTCGTCACGCCTCAAGGTTCTCAACTCAAGCGTGTCAAGCTTGTGAAGAAACAGGCTCGTCGAGAATCAAGCTTGTCACACGACAAGCGCGTCGAAATCAGTGATGTCCAAGAAACAAGCTTGTCATGAGTTAAGCTTTCCATTAGTTAAGCTCGTAAGCTTGTTAAAAGTCAAAACTCAAGAGACTTGAAAGTGAAACTTATCTGGAGTTAAGCTTGTCAAAAGTTAAATGTCAAGAATAAAGCTTATCAAGGGTTAAGCTCCCCAAAATTTAAGCTTGACGTGATCCAAGCATTAATAAGGAAACTTATCAGGACAAGAAAGTGACAAGTAAAGCTTTTCAGGAGTCGAAGTTTATCAAGTCAAGCTTGTCATGAGTTCAGCTTTTCAAACTATCAAGAGTCAAGCTTATCACGAGGTAAGCCTGTCTGTAATGTTGCTTGTCAAGAGTGTCGGTCAAGCTTACGTGAGACAACCTTGACAGTAAAGCTTGTCAACGGATATGCTGGTCGAGTCAAGCTTGCCAAGAGTTAAGCTTTTGAAAAGACAAGTTATCTATCTGGCAACAGTTATGCTAAGTCATGAATCAAGCTTGTCGAGAGTCAAGCTTATTTGTCATTGTATCTGTTTATCGAAGTGGTCATCTAGAACTTGGGAAAAATAAGGTGTGGTAAATAATAATAATAATAATAATAATAATAATAATAATAATAATAATAATAATAAAAATGGTCGATTGATCAAGCCAAAGGCTGAAAATATACAAAGTACTCAACATTTTTATAAAGTTTAACACTAAAGAAAATGGGGCTATCAATGGCAGTCCATGGTGGTTGGGATGGAGCTGTCCCTGTGGTGGTCTGCTCGAAGATAATGTGGTGTCGAACTGCATCTTGTGGAAGAGGAATATCCGGTGACAGGAGGTGATAATACAATAGCTTCTTTCCGAAATGCTGGACGATGAGGTCCAAGTGATGGTTGAGGAGAGGCGCGTCGAGTTGATGAATGGTGTAGAAGGGAGCGAGGATGATCTTTTTACACCTTTTTTTGCCGTAACCCCAGTTGTGTTGGTAGATGGCGGGGAAGACCAGGTTGGGACGCATTGGTGAACTTAAGAAGAATAAAATGGGTGTAAATGATGTGGAGTTCAGATTCAGGGAGTCCAAGCGTCTCGGATCGACGAAGAAAGTAGAGACGATAGCTGGAGGATTTACTCTTAACAACAGACGTGTTCCTTCCAGCTTAGTCCATCGTCCAGTGACATCGAAGTACTTGATGAACTGATGAATCTGGAGGTGCTGGGGCCCTTGTGAGACAGTAGGAGGTGGGATAGGGCTGGAAGTGAGGTTCATAACGCTGTCGAGATTTAGTTCTGGAGGCTGTTAAGGGTTTTTTTCTGGATGGCGATGTAGTCTGGAGTGATGGTGTCAACACCGATACCAATGGCAGAGTCATCTACTTATATCGAGCAGGTGTAACCATCAGAGAATTACTTGTAAGGATGAGAAAGCACAGGGGTCCTATCATTGCACCCTGAGGGACGCCACAGGTGAGGGACTAGTGGGTGGTGCAGATGACCCCCTTTAAAAGTCCAGTTCTGTGTTGGCCAACATCAGAAGAGGAGAATGGTTGGGAAGTATAGGAGTGTATCATGTAATCAGTATCTGTAGCGAGGGACGGAATGATGCAACCCCTAGCGGCTGCGACATCTGTGGCTGCCTTTCGTAACGTCAGGTGAGACCCCACTCACTACACCCCCTGGACACCCTACATACTTCATGACCCTCTCCGTCGACAACCAGTCTACCTCTGTGTGCAGTAATAGCTGTGTGCGCTTAAACACTATGCTTTCGCACAGGTGAGCATTAAGTGGCCTTGACTTTATGAAGGTGATTGACGCCATCATTCAATATCCCATGCAACTCTGAACTCATTGTTTTAGTTGCTAATGATTCTCTATGAATGATGCAATGAGTCCACTCCACATCAGGATTTTCCTTCTTAATCCATGCAACGAGTCCCTTCAATTTCCCGGTCATGGATGCTGCAGCGTCTGTGCACAAGTTAATGCAAGATTTCCAACTAAGCCCTTGTTTAGAGAAAAACTGATTAATGACATTGAAAATGGCTTCCCCAGTTGTGTTCTAATTTTTTGAAAAAAAAAGTACATGTTCATTAAATCATCTCCATCAATGTATCTCACAAATAAGACATGTTGAGCCTCTCCACTAATGTCAGTCGATTCATAAAGTTGAAATGAAAAAAAAACTGACTTGTTTTCAGCTTAAGCACAACTCTATCAATAATATCTGTCCTCATTTCATTTACCCTCCGAGAAACAGTTTAAAGTGACAAAGGAACAGCCTTTAGTTGGTCAGCTTACTTTTTATCTTGCATTTTTTTTTTTTTTTTCTGCCATCACAAAGCAGCTGCCAGCATCAGTTCTTCAGGTACATCAAATGGCTTTTTAGCTTTAGAAGCTAATAAAGATACAGCTAAAGATCCTTCCAGAGATTTGGTTCATGTTGTGGAGGCTTTCCCTATTGTTGTCTGGGAACACTTAAAGTCAGAAAGTTTTCCTTCTATAAAAACTCGGCAGGTTTAACATGACACTGATGTGCGTTCAGGTGACGTTGGAGGTGAGCTAGTTTCATACTACTGTTGGCCAACCTCTCCCAACAAAAGCACAAAGCTTCCGGAAGATCAGAATTCGTAGCAGTAAATCCAAAAAGCGTATAATCTTCCTTGTATTGCCGATATATATAGGTAGGTCTGTTTTCTTTTTCTTTACAGCTGCTTGATTCCTTCACTTGCTGCTGCGGCTGCTTCAGCTATCACGTTTTAACCATCTATCCATACTTCTTGCTGTTAAAGAAATAACTGTGTCTGTAAGCTTACATGTGAATCTGAAAACGAGATGTTCACACTTTTGCCCCTAAGACGAAACTAAGCTAGCGTCACTGTCCCGTTTCCTCACCCTCCCCACTACTCCCATTTCCCCTCAATTTCTTTCTCGTTCATTATAATTCTTACTCAGTTCTTTTATCATTCAATTAAGTTGAGAACTGCGTACGCGTTGTGGCTATTCAATTATTCTATATTCTTAAACTCACACACGCACACATGCACATGCTCAGTAAAGTTACTGATCCAAGATGCCGGTATGACCAAAGTGTGATACAGTCTGAACTGTTCCCTCCAGTACACCCACTGAATTGATTTGTCGAGGTCCTATGATGTGCTGCGGAAGGGTGGAGACGTTGTCGAGGTCGTATGATTGAGTTGCAGGAGGGAGGAGGCGTAATTATGGCCTGGCTGAGGGCACGTGGTGGCTTGATACGGTAGTTGAATGGCAATGTTTAACTTATTAGGACACGGGGCACAGCATGGGGGTAAGTATCGTTGGGATAGTGAATGATGATTGCAATATGGAAGCGACGCGTCATTAATGCCATCTTGTAAGTGAATTATGACTGCTGGTGGAGATGCTTTGTGAAGCAAATCTAAAGCTGCATAAAAAGCATCGGTATCACTGACACCATCTTGGGTGTGATGTATAACTACAGGCCATGTGGCTGTGTATAGGCAGAACGGTGGAGGCGTGGGGTGGGGGGATCGTGTGATTGCGCAAGGCAGCAACGTCCCTCGCTCCAAATTCCTGCCATGTCGAGAGTTCCCACAATGAAGGACGCCCTGAGCAGTGAGGGATCTCCCAGATTCTTCACTACTTTGAGAAAATCATCTTACATTTCATTGTAGTTGTCATTAATATACTGATGCCATCTCTCGGTGATTTGCTTTGAATATGATCCAAAGTAGAGACACTTAAGTGAAATGAAAAGTTTCACGACCTGGCAAGGATGAGTCGATTAGCCATCCGCTGAACCACTTGAAATACATGAGGAAAGACATGCTTCGTATATAAGGTGCCCTCATTAGCGAAAATAAGATATGAGGAAGGCTAACAAGTTGCGAAAATGCTTTAAAGAGGTAAATCGATGCAGAGTATCAAAAGGCAAGACAAAGCTAGACAAATGACAGTTTGTCTTTTCTAAATCAATATCGTTTGGAAATCTTAAATGAATAACCAATGAAACTGACTAAACAAATTGATGTTCTGAGATGGATACTATTATGTATAAGAATTTACAGAAAATAACCAACACTTTGCAAGTTCCACTTACAATGTATGAGACATGAGGATAACCAAGAAATGTTGAAGATATAGCCAAAACAATGTCTTACAGGGCATCCTATCTGTGAAGATATCTTGGTAACTGCCGTTTGATTGACGAGTCCTTATCTTAAATGTCTTTAGTGACTCCCGGCATAGCCTTGATTCTTGACAGTGCTTGTTACAACCATATGCAATGCAATAAGTCCCTTGCTGACTTAAAGTTCACGTGTTGTACTACGCTCTTCCTTGTTTTCTACAGTTTATCAATAACTGTGGTGACCTTGTAGTATGGTGCTAAAAACCACGGGTTTCGAGATCACTAAACACAATTAATGAAATGCTCTACCTTTTTTTTTCTAGATCAGTGGGCCGTCAACTTCAATTAGTAACCAATGGTCGAAGACTCTTGAACCTATTTTCAGCAGGTGTCCAATACAATTTTAAGTTAATGCACGCCCTCATTGTATTTTCTGTATCTTAGTACTGTTTTCAAGGTAGCGCAGGAAACGAATCCTTGAGAATATGTAATAAAGAATTTGAATTTTTTTGTAACTGTAACTCATATCATTCAATGAAGCTTTTGTTTTTTGTTGTCTTCAGGTTACTGGAAAGTTTCTACGTCATCTATGCTTGGACAAGAAAATCCACATCAACATAGATAATTGAAATCCTGATATCTGGTGGGACCTAACCCTTTGTTTACAATTGTGTAAGACTTACTGGAACGCTAGTAAGACGGAAAACATTATGACCAATATTGATGATGTCTGTTTGATAATTAGTTTATATTCTTTTTACTAGATGGCGCTAATGCTGCTTTAGGCAACATTGACATATTTATTCGTATAATCATGTTTCATTGAATATATTTTGCGAAAGATGTTGCTTTCTCTAAGATGAAAATAACTTTGCAACATGCAGTACCCAAAATACACATTCTTGTTTATTTAAAGTCCGCACAGAGTTATGGCAATGGTATAACTTTGTCAGCGTCTGCTATTCTGTTTACCTCGCTATCAGTGGGTCCACGTATTACGTTGTGTTTACACTTCTAACACAATGTAAGATGATATCATGAACCTTATTACCGTAAATCCTCATAGTTTGACTGTGTCTTCTATGGAAATGCACATTTATCACTTAAATTCCAAGTCTTAATTACAGGGTTGAGATAAAGATGTTCTTGTGTTGGATATACACAAGCCCAAAATAATGTAATGTACATGTACCTCCTTTTAGTTTTGTTTTGATTTGTTAGAAAAAAAATCCACTTTCTTATCAAACTGTTTGATTACACCATATAGTCCTATAGTACATTTTATGTAATTATGGTATTATATTGTTTAGCTTTCTTCTATTATTGTTCGATGCATATCAACATATCAAGTGTTTCTATGTAACGCAGTATTCACACTAAAAGTAGGTAGATTGTAATAGGTAAGTACATATTAAAGCAAATTGTTTCTTAACACAAATCTGCAGGTAAAGTACTACATGTGCTAATTATAAATATATAGATAAAAGATATATTTTTGTTGCACCCTTGGATATGAAGGTCATTGTATAGGAGCACCATTTTTATTACAGATTCGATTTTGAGTGTAAAAATCTCTCCCCGTAAGACACAAATAGCAGTCACTTAAAGCTGGTGGGAATGACATTTTTTAATAAGGCTTTAAAAAAAATCTACTCGCAATCATTTAGAGCTCACATGAATGACATGGAAAGACATATCTACACAAAGATGTGGACAAGATCGTTACCCACTTTGCCTTTTTTCTAGAGCCACGAACTTTTAATAGACATATGAGACTACGAGACCACATTATTAAAGTCACCGTGTGTGTGAATAGAAATATTCGTTTTCCTTCATTTTCTCCAGGTGTTACGTAGCCATCACCCTGAGAGACCAAGGGATGCAAGATGCGGATCCTTGTAGACATCTAGTCAAGCCTCCTCTCACTTTGGTGATCACAGGAGAGAAAAGAAAAATAGAACTTAACCTGATTGGACATTAATGAGCGAAAGGAGTGTAATACTTTTCGTAAAAATGATGTCCAGGTCTTCAGTCGTCAGGTATTTTAATGGTAGGTCATTGTCATCCTAATGATATTCCGATAATGATGTTGACACTACCAACTTGTTTTATGTATTAATAACGTTATATTCATGACATTGCTTCATTTGAAAAACGAATAATTGATCAGAAGTGATATCGATTGTAAATAAGTAAGCTGTAAATTGCACTAATCACATGGGATATAATTTTCTACATGTAATATCTTGCATGAATTTGTAACCTGTGGAATTATTGATTTATTTACTCTCACTTATTGCAGCTTTACAAAAATACTAATTTGGAATGATGTAGAGAAAGTGAAAGAAGTTTCACCCTTTCGCTGATAATCAGATTTTATGAAAAATTCTATTAGATTCTATAGTGGCCTGGGGGAACTTTACATGAACATTAACAAACTGAGTTCGTATGAGATTTTGTGATAGTATGTATGAAGTTTTAAGCTAGGAAAAAAAAAAGGTGATGAAGTTCACTTGCTGAATGATGATATAAGGAAAATATGATTAAAAATTGATATTCATGAAACGTTGAACTCGAGTTTCTTCAGTTCCAGACCCTCAGAATTAAAAAATCCTTGCTGATTTCACAGAGACTCTAACAGGGACTGGTTATGGCAGTACTGGAGGAAGCTATGAAGATCATGGAAAGTAAAAGTATGTGAAACACATGCTCAGATTGACAGAAAAAAAAGCAGCATTATTGTTGAGGGAAATGTGTTTGTACTGGCTTCCAGTTTTGGGCTCTGTGTATGTTCATGTGCACAAAACCACACTCATTACATGAACCACCTTAAGCAAACATTCTTCACTATGTAGCAATATTCACCAGATGATATTGTAATGTCACTGATATGCTTCAACTGTGTTGAAAAAATAAGGTAAGTTTTGTCGATTCTATGCGTCTCGCCTAAGTTTACATTAATTAGAACTACATTTTTTATGATCTTCATAACCCTCCAAACTATCAGTTTATAATCTTGGGATAAAGAAGAACATTGTCATCATGAAATTACCAGTGATGAAATCCTGTACACTGATTTACCTGAGAGAAAGGTGTTGTAAGAGATTCATGATTTTTCAATAGCATAAAGTACAGCATAAAGATATCATTCCTCTTCAGAAACAAGTGCACATGCTATTCATAACTTATTAAAAACTGCGTGTGTAAATTTTTATACATTTCTTCTGTACAGTTGTTTCAATTTTTCTGCTTCATACATAGTGTGCAGAGAAAAAGCAAGTAGGAGTGGGAAAGTCCATGGTTCACTTTACCACACTGTTCATTAGTTGAGTAAATGTGTTTTTTGGGACAGAATGTACCTGATTCCCTGGAATTTGGAATGGATAGGTCACTTTTAGCTGTTGCACACCACTTCCTAGTAATTGTAATGAATGTTTCATATAAAGATAATTAATGCATTGGTGTAAAACATGTTTTCAAACCTTTACTTACATTATTTTGCAGTCGAATTTCCGTTATGCATTGGTGTAAAACGTGTTTTCAAACCTTTATTTACATTATTTTGCAGTCGAATTTCCGTTATCATTTTTTCAATTACATAAAAGTTTTAGTGCGTTACACATGAGCTAGAGAATGGATGCGAGCGAATGCAGCATTTCTTCATTCCTGGCACTACTTCATTGACACGGGAAACAGCAAACAAATATGAAAAAATTGAAGTTAGTTTAAGACTTTGAAATTTAAACAAGATTCCTCTTTCTAGGTATGCTGTCTCCTTTATCCCGTAGAATGGCCTCTTCCTCAGCATCCAATGATGATGACTCCAATAAAAGTACACTTAAGAAGGCTAAGACACCAATTGGTCAGTAATTTTTGTAATATCCTCTTTAACTTTTGCCACTACAAGAGAGTGATGTATATAACTCCTTTTCTTTAGCTTCTGCACTTTTCAAAAGATTCATACTTTAAGACATCCCTTGCTGTCATATTCTCCCACCTGTTTTCCTCCCACACTTTCACCAGTTCTTATCTCAATTAGTCCCTCTGTGTCTTTGAAATACTTAATTTTAGTCATGTTGCCTTCATCCATTCTCTTCATTTATCAGTTTCCTCTTAGGATGCCTTCTTACTCTGCTGACTGTTCATGTTTCTCATTTTCCTCTTCCCACACTCACACCCATCATATGTTACAATTACAAAATTCACCAGCATATTGTTGTGCATTTTGCAGCATTCCTTTAGCACATTTTACCACTGTTTGCTTTCGTTTAATTATGCCTCACATACAAATCATGAATCCTTACGGAATTAACTGTAACTTGTTAATAGAACATTATTACATCCTGTCTTTTCTACTCACTGTAGTGTTGCCTTGAAACTGTAGCAGCCCCTGGATAAGGGGTCCTGGGGTTGTACAAGTAATAATAATGTTAAATCTGAGTTTTACTTCTCATAATATCTCATCTCTAACTTTGACTTTTTTATCATACATGCTTCTGAATTTCTTATTAGTGGACTCAAATTTCAGCACAGTTATCTTGTTCCACTGTCTACTTTTTTGTACTTCAAAAAGCTGTTTCTGACATCATACTCATTTATTATTTTTATATTATTGTATCTTCAAAAGTGAAAGGATTGTGTTAATTAACATTGTCAAAACTAATCAGTAATACTATGTGAAAGTAGCTTTCATGACAAGGGCTGGATCAACACATCAGTAAACCATTTCTGCAAACATTTTCATTTTTAAGAGGAAATCAAGTTGGGGTTGTATTATAACATCAGTTGAATGTTTGTCATAAAAAATTTCAACAGGCATTTGAAAGGTGATTTAAAATATGCTGTGAAAGAATAAACTTTTGCAGTTTTTAATTTCATGTACATGTGGCTTCTTTAAATGCAGCCAAAACTGCCCTAACGCAAGCAGTCCACCATACTTTAGTGACTCGTAACTATGTTTACAGAAAAACATATCAAGATTGAAATATGATAAAGTCACAGGATTATACTACAGTAAAACAGCATTATACAGTACATACCTCAAAGTGGTGGCTTATCAGCATGCATCAAATCAAAATCCTTATCAATGTGTGTTAGTTTTGCTGGTATTCACTATGAAGCACATAATTCTGGACTAACTTGTTCGAAAGGGGAAAAAATGACTGCTGTCCAGTAAAGGTTCATCAGTCACTTTTATCCAGCAGTGTCACAACAAAACTTTTTTCAACATAAATAGGCATTCGAGACTCAAGTAGTGATTAACCTACCTGATTGTTCATAGCACTTGTTTTCCCTTCATTATAAAGTGAAAAAGATTTTGAAACAAGTACAGCAGTGTCACTACAAAACTTTTTTCAACATAAATAGACATGCAAGGAGACTCATGTAGTGATTAACATACCTGATTGTTCATAGCACTTATTTTCCCTTCATTATAAAGTGAAAAAGATTTTATCAAAACAAGTAAATTTTTAGTAGAGGAAGAGCCCCAATATGAATTCCTTGGGCCAGAGCAGCATTTGGAATTTGGATTTTATAGGATTATATTTAGGTACTGTTTTTTATTTGTGATACTATCTGTATCTCTGATGCCCATTCCAATTGGAACTCCCTCATAGTGGTGGCCAAGGCAACAGTCTCCATAACTAAAGAAGCCCAGTGCTGCTTCTTAGCCTTTAGTGCCTCACCCTTACCATGGACAGAGGGCAAGTCTAGTGCAGTGTTTGCAAAGGCTTCTACCTAATGTTCTAAATGACTACTTCTATCTAATGCTCCTACCTACTACTTCTGCCTAATGTTTCTACCTAAAGCTCCAGCCTAAATGTTCCTACCTACTACTTCTGTCTACTGCTCCAGTCAATTTGCTGAAAGGCAGGGCTAGTGCATGGTGTTACTGCAGGAAATTCTAGAGTTACAATGAATCATCTGCATGAGTTAAGTGTTAAGTATTACAACTGACAAGGAGAGATTCTATGTTTGTGGACAGAATGCCAATAGTCCACACGTTAGCGAGGTAGAAAGAAAAGACAGCTACCTAGGTCAGTGTAGTACAACTTGACAGCTACATTGTATGTAATTATTAAGAACACATTTATTATACTTACCCAGATTTCTTCTGTCTCTGCTTTCAAAAAGTTGCACAGTAGACTGAGACAGACTTCAGAAATTTCATGGAAGATGAAGTGACAGGGGTTGGACATCATAGAGGTACCAGAAATAACTAGTGGTAATCTTAGCTGTGCAGACATTCCAATTTCAGGTCTTCTGATTTTAGGTGTTCATTCTGGAGATCTGTTTAATATGTATTTTCCTTATACTGTTACTCATGTAACAGGTGATTATGTTTTGTTTATTGTTTGTGTGTTTCTGGATTGAAATTTTGATGCAGGATGTGCTGTACTGTGATGATTACATTGTATGGAATTCAAGGGGTGAAATTGGTTACTTTTACTTTTAATTGTAACCTCATTTTTCCCATTTCTTTCAGTAATCATAGTTTTGCGTGGTAGGTAGAAACATAACCTTATGAAATTATAAGTGTATCATATGCAGTTTTTTCCTATGCAAATCCATCTAATGTATTTTTGAAGATATTTTAGCTATGTATATATCGTCAAGTCCTCTCTATGGCTTGATTCCTAATAGAAAGTAGTTTAATCCCCCTTACAAATTAATAATTGCTTTTCATTAACTTCTTCACTGCTCTGTATTTTCAGCCTTTTAAGAATATATATCCTAATTGGGAAAAAATCATAAGATGATCTTACATGTCATATATCACATGCAGCAGTGACTGGGTAGATAGACATATGTATGAATTAAACTTTATGATGAATTTTAGACTGAATGAAATAATGTGAATGTTTAGAACAATATCACAAATATTTTAATTTGATTCGCTAGTTTGGAGATAATGAAAGCAGATATGATGTTATAATTAGGGATGCATTTATACAAGTAGAGTTTTAGATTTGGAGCAGGTTGAGATTTGTAATGATTGCTTAGGATCTGTCTTCTGTGTTAACACTGATCATGAAGTGATGTATGATTATGAGATGATGTATGCCGATATACCATTACTGCCATGTATTACAGTGCAGTAATTTGTCCAGAAAAGACATTAGCCACAGCTACTGTAATAACATTTTTCTTTCGAGATGTGTATGTTTATATTTTGTGAAGGATGGTATGGATTTATTGCTAGTTAGTTGTACAAGATTCATTTTAAAACTATTGCTGTTGTACAAGATTTTAGAAGTATTGTTTATTTATCATTTACTTTGTTGAAAGTTCCCAATTTATTAAGATTATACACTTTTGTGTAAATGGTGTAGTATTAGCACCTCACTGGCTTCCAATATGTAGGTAAACTAGATGGTCAAGAAATAGAGGAGGGCATTCATCCTTACCAAGAGAAGGAACCTTTACAACCATTCCCAGACAATGTTAACCCAAGCACTGGTGAGGTTGGAGGACCAAGAGGACCAGAACCAACACGATATGGGGACTGGGAGCGTAAAGGCCGTGTTACAGACTTTTAAGAGAAGATTCCCATTTTGTGCAAAACAGTATATTAAGGTAAATGATTTTTTTTTTCTTTTTACTTTGGGGATAAGTGAGAAAAATGTCTCAAGTCACAGAATACTGACCAAAATGGGTGGGAGCAGAGTTGAAATTCCTCCCGTCCTGAACTAACACTTTCTAAAATAAGGAACAGAACAAGGAAAAAAATGAATTTTTCCTAAGAGGCCCATTGACTGATGCTGCCTCATTAAGGTGGAGAGGTAATTATGTATATAAGAAAAGAAAAAGGAATGCTTTCAGAAATTATGCGAGCTGTTCCTGGCTTTTATAAAACTATGCATGATCTATCTCTGGGATGGGAATGCTATTCTAGACACAGATGGATTGTGCTTCTCTCTATCTCTCTCTCTCACTGGTTCACTTCCAATCTCAGATCACCAAGACACTCCACATCCTCCCATCCAAACTTGTTAGATTAGCAATTTGTGGGATGGACGTGCTGTTTTTTCAGGTCCAACCTACACAGGCAGTTGGGCCCAGAACATAAGTGTCAGAAAAACAATATGTCACAGCAGTTGCTTATTAACCTTTCTAGAGTGGAGTTGATTTCTCCATTGTGCATTTTTTTCTCAAGTTTACAGAAGACATAAGAACGATTGCTTTTCTGACTGGAGTAAGACTAAGCCATTTCTGCTTTAGGAAAACATAATGTACTGGATTGGCATTGTGCAGAAAAATTCATGACATCTTTACTTATGTGATGAGCATAAAAAACTATCAAAATCATGACTTTTCTTATGAACTAAGAGTTAAGCATTCATATTTTATGAAAAACACAATATTTACTGGAGTGGCAAAAGCTAAGTACGAGCAGACAGGGCATGGTGGTCAGTGGGTCCTAAGGGTAGAGGGCTTGCAGCAGAAGTTGCCAAGGGTGGTAGGGGATTATGAGATGGGCACTACAGATGTGGCAAGTCCCAAGAGAAATCATGTAATTCTCCGCTGTGGTTACTAGAGGGTTAAGGAGGCCTCCAGGCAACTCCTGTGATCCATCCTTTGTTTGTCTTACCTTCTTTGGCTTGCTGACAAAGTCTTATCATATGTACATATTTCATTTTTTGGCAGGATATTGTGTTGATTGATACCAATGACACCTTACCACATAAGCATCAGTTGATATTAGTGCAATAGCACTAAAAAATTAAGTGCTGTTGTTGGTTTATTTTAATATCAAGGCATAATTATTTGTGTAGATTCAGTTAGATATATCATTTTTTAGTGTAATAAAGTGTATACAAGGTAGCTTTGTCATTGTAGTATCCTTTTAAGAGATATGCCTCATTTGATTGATAAAATTTGCTGATGAGGTATATGGATCTTGGAAGTATATCAGACTAATAAAGTGTACCTTTATTCACATCTCTTTTAAAGGATTCATAGTACAGGTACTCCACCGATTTTCCGGCAACTGATGGTTGAGCACCTCCTTTAGTCTGGACAAAATTACGTGAGGGAACTTGACTAGTTTACTGGGTGGCCACAGATGGTGTTGTGTGTAGGGCACGCTTATTTACAGTCTTTACACTGCTCTTGGTGGTGATACCACAATTCTGTGAGATTCTTAGCTTATTTTGCTTAAATTTAACCCTAGCTATGGCTTCTAAGACATATGAGAGTGTCAGTCGTGGTGTCAAACGTCAATACCAGTCCATATCAAACCAAGATAAAGTAGAACTGTTGAAAAAAATGGACCATAGTGTTTCGGTGTGTAAGTTGTGTGACATCTACAGTATTGGTTCATCAACTGTTTATGATATAAAGAAGCAAAGGGAGAAAGTATTGAAATTCTATGCAGACAGCGATTCCAAGAAGCAAATGACGATTAGAAAAACTATGAAAGATGGTAATAGCACTGAGCACGATCGAGCGATGATGCAATGGTTTTGACAGGGTCAGAGTGATGGAGTGGACTTGTCAGGTGGCATGATAATGCACCAGGCTAGGTTGTTCCATAAAGAACTTAAATTACAACATGAGCGTGACTGTAGTGAAAGATGGATTCAAAGATTCAAGAAGCGTCATGGAATTTCCATGAATAAAGTGTGTGGAGAAAAGTGGTTTGCCAACCATGAAGGAGCTGCTGAGTATGTGGATGAATTTGCAAAACTCGTAGCTGACAAGCACCTCAGTCCTGAGCTGATATTTCATTTATTTTCTTTACATTTAATATTTGTTTAATTTGAATTTCTTGCAGTCCATGGTATACTTTAGACACATGGGAGATGTATAATTAGTGGGTTAGAGGTGTGTTGATGAATTATTACGTAACAACGGTTGGTCCGGCAAAATGGTTAATTCGGCAAAGCTTTCGAACCAAGAGTGCCGGAAAGTCGGTGGTGTACCTGTATTGCAGTTTTTGCAGTGGTCTTTAGTTAATAAGAAAAAATAATAATAAGACACAATAGGTTTCAGAATTTTAAAAATCATGAAGAGCAGTATTTATACATTGCATACTTAGAAATGGATCCCTTATTAGTTCATTCTTATTATAGGTAAAAGCTGACAGTACAGTATTGAATTACGTGAAAGGGTCTTGTCTGTTTTTGTAGCTTTTAAAGTAACTTTTATAATGCAAGTGTGAGGATGCAGGTATTTTCATCATTGATAATCCTTACAGTTGTACATTTGATAAAAAGTGTCTTTTGAGACAATGAAATATTGAAATAGGTAAGAGATGAGGTAGAAATTTGATGTAGAATAGTGATGAAAGTGATCTGAAATTGCTCTATTCTTGCCTGTTGTTGATGCTTTTGTACACTAGCCCCAACTGATTTGACATGCAGCTATGGTCACAAACCTATAGTATATTTGCTTGTCCTCATACATGGTGCGCAGTTGCATAGATGCTTTCTTTTCATTTATATGAATACTTCTGTAGTAGTTACACAAAGTTCAATGGATTTCTTCAATTTTTCATTTATTCATTATCATAATCATGTATTTATTGTTACTTTCTGTATTGGAGACTATTACCAAATTGCTTAAAGAATTGGTGTTGTACTTCAGGATCACAATTGACCCCAGCAAGGATATCGTCTTCATTGGACAAGGAGTATTACCACATCCATACATTTCGCAACTGGAAGTAGGCTCTTCAAAGAAGTTAATTCATAGTTCTTGAGTTGGAAAGACTCTCTGTCTTCAAGGGATATCAATTCATCCACTGGAGGCTACTGAATGATCAAGAAAAAGGTGTGCAACTTAGCGCATTCTCTGTATGGTTTCACCTTAATCATATAATAATTTTATATCATATGTTCTCATTATAGCTTCTCATTTGACTTTGGAATTCATGTGTCACTGCTTGAGCTACATCTGCAAAGGGTGAAAAAATTGCATCCATTTACTGTTCAGCACTCACTTCATTTTATCTCATATATTCAGAATATTATGCATTCTATAACTGAATATTAAAGAATTTGAATTCGCTGAAGCAGGGGGTAGCGATGCTGTTTCCTTTGGGTTGAGGTGGTACTGGGAAGGGATGAGGGCAAGCAAGTATGAATATGTACATGGGTATATATGTATTTGTATGTGTATGTATATGTGTATTTTTTTTTTTTTTTTTTTTTTTTTTTTTTTTTTTTATACTTTGTCGCTGTCTCCCGCGTTTGCGAGGTAGCGCAAGGAAACAGACGAAAGAAATGGCCCAACCCCCCCCCCATACACATGTATATACACACGTCCACACACGCAAATATACATACCTACACAGCTTTCCATGGTTTACCCCAGACGCTTCACATGCCTTGCTTCAATCCACTGACAGCACGTCAACCCCTGTATACCACATGACTCCAATTCACTCTATTTCTTGCCCTCCTTTCACCCTCCTGCATGTTCAGGCCCCGATCACACAAAATCTTTTTCACTCCATCTTTCCACCTCCAATTTGGTCTCCCTCTTCTCCTCGTTCCCTCCACCTCCGACACATATATCCTCTTGGTCAATCTCTCCTCACTCATTCTCTCCATGTGCCCAAACCATTTCAAAACACCCTCTTCTGCTCTCTCAACCACGCTCTTTTTATTTCCACACATCTCTCTCACCCTTACGTTACTTACTCGATCAAACCACCTCACACCACACATTGTCCTCAAACATCTCATTTCCAGCACATCCATCCTCCTGCGCACATCTCTATCCATAGCCCACGCCTCGCAGCCATACAACATTGTTGGAACCACTATTCCCTCAAACATACCCATTTTTGCTTTCCGAGATAATGTTCTCGACTTCCACACATTTTTCAAGGCTCCCAAAATTTTCGCCCCCTCCCCCACCCTATGATCCACTTCCGCTTCCATGGTTCCATCCGCTGACAGATCCACTCCCAGATATCTAAAACACTTCACTTCCTCCAGTTTTTCTCCATTCAAACTCACCTCCCAATTGACTTGACCCTCACCCCTACTGTACCTAATAACCTTGCTCTTATTCACATTTACTCTCAACTTTCTTCTTCCACACACTTTACCAAACTCAGTCACCAGCTTCTGCAGTTTCTCACATGAATCAGCCACCAGCGCTGTATCATCAGCGAACAACAACTGACTCACTTCCCAAGCTCTCTCATCCCCAACAGACTTCATACTTGCCCCTCTTTCCAGGACTCTTGTATGTATATATCTATTTATATGTATGTGTTATTTATATGTATGTATATATTTGTATATTTGAGTGGATGGGCTGTTTCCTGGCACTACCTTGCTGACACAGGAAACAGGGATTAAGTATAATATACAAATGTACAGGATGGAAAAAGGTGAGAACAAAGGAGGTAAGGGGAGTGGGGGAGGAATGGGATGTATTTAGGGAAGCAGTGATGGCCTGCGCAAAAGATGCTTGTGGCATGAGAAGCATGGGAGGTGGGCAGATTAGAAAGGGTAGTGAGTGGTGGGATGAAGAAGTAAGATTATTAGTGAAAGAGAAGAGAGAGGCATTTGGACAATTTTTGCAGGGAAATAATGCAAATGAGTGAGAGATGTATAAAAGAAAGAGGCAGGAGGTCAAGAGAAAGATGCAAGAGGTGAAAAAGAGGGCAAATGAGAGTTGGGGTGAGAGAGTATCATTAAATTTTAGGGAGAATAAAAAGATGTTTTGGAAGGAGGTAAATAAAGTGCGTAAGACAAGGAAACAAATAGGAACTTCAGTGAAGGGGGCTAATGGGGAGGTGATAACAAGTAGTGGTGATGTGAGAAGGAGATGGAGTGAGTATTTTGAAGGTTTGTTGAATGTGTTTGATGATAGAGTGGCAGATATAGGGTGTTTTGGTCGAGGTGGTGTGCATAGTGAGAGGGTTAGGGAAAATGATTTGGTAAACAGAGAAGAGGTAGTAAAAGCTTTGCGGAAGATGAAAGCCGGCAAGGCAGTGGGTTTGGATGGCATTGCAGTGGAATTTATTAAAAAAGGGGGTGACTGTATTGTTGACTGGTTGGTAAGGTTATTTAATGTATGTATGATTCATGGTGAGATGCCTGAGGATTGGCGGAATGCTTGCATAGTGCCATTGTACAAAGGCAAAAGGGACAAAGTTGAGTGCTCAAATTACAGAGGTATGAAAGAAAGAAAAGAAGTTTGTTGAGTATTCCTGGTAAATTATATGGGAGGGTATTGATTGAGAGGGTGAAGGCATGTACAGAGCATCAGATTGGGGAAGAGCAGTGTGGCTTCAGAAGTGGTAGGGGATGTGTGGATCAGGTGTTTGCTTTGAAGAATGTATGGGAGAATTCTTAGAAAAGCAAATGGATTTGTATGTAGCATTTATGGATCTGGAGAAGGCATATGATAGAGTTAATAAAGATTCTCTATGGAAGGTATTAAGAATATATGGTGTGGGAGGCAAGTTGTTAGAAGCAAGGAAAAGTTTTTATTGAGGATGTAAGGCATGTGTATGTGTAGGAAGAGAGGAAAGTGATTGGTTCTCAGTGAATGTAGGTTTGCGGCAGGGGTGTGTGTTGTCTCCATGGTTGTTTAATTTGTTTATGGATGGGGTTGTTAGTTAGATGAATGCAAGGGTTTTGGAAAGAGGGGCAAGTTTGCAGTCTGTTGTGGATGAGAGAGCTTGGGAAGCGAGTCAGTTGTTGTTCGCTGATGATACAGCGCTGATAGCTGATTCATGTGAGAAACTGCAGAAGCTGGTGACTGAGTTTGGTAAAGTGTGTGAAAGAAGAAAGTTGAGAGTGAATGTGAATAAGAGCAAGGTTATTAGGTACAGTAGGGTTGAGGTTCAAGTGAACTGGGAGGTAAGTTTGAATGGAGAAAAACTGGAGGAAATGAAGTGTTTTAGATATCTGGGAGTGGATTTGACAGCGGATGGAACCATGGAAGTGAATCATAGGGTGGGGGAGGGGGCGAAAATTCTAGGAGCCTTGAAGAATGTGTGGAAATCGAGAATGTTATCTTGGAAAGCAAAATTGGGTTTGTTTAAAGGAATAGTGGTTCCAACAATGTTGTATGGTTGCGAGGCATGGGCTATGGATAGAGTTGTGCGCAGGAGGGTGGATGTGCTAGAAATGAGATGTTTGAGGACAATTTGTGGTGTGAGGTGGTTTGATCAAGTAAGTAATAATAGGGTAAGAGAGATGTGTGGTAATAAAAAGAGTGTGGTTGAGAGAGCAGAAGAGGGTGTTTTGAAATGGTTTGGTCTCTTGGAGAGAATGAGTGAGGAAAGATTGACCAAGAGGATATATGTGTCAGAAGTGGAGGGAACGAGGAGAAGTGGGAGACCAAATTGGAGGTGGAAAGATGGAGTGAAAAAGATTTTGAGTGATCGGGGCCTGAACATGCTGGAGGGAGAGAGGCATGCAAGGAATAGAGTGAATTGGAACGATGTGGTATACCGGGATCGACGTGCTGTCAGTGGATTGAACCAGGGCATATGAAGCGTCTGGGGTAAACCATGGAAAGTTCTGTGGGGCCTGGATGTGGAAAGGGAGCTGTGGTTTCAGTGCTTTATTACATGACAGCTAGAGACTGTGAACGAATGGGGCCTTTGTTGTCTTCCTAGTGCTACCTCGCGCACATCAGGGGGGAGGGGGTTGTTATTTCATGTGTGGCGGGGTGCGATGGGAATGAATAAAGGCAGACAGTATGAATTATGTACATGTGTAGATATGTATATGTCTGTGTGTGTATGTATGTATATGTTGAGATGTATAGGTATGTATATTTGCGTGTGTGGACGTGTATGTATATACATGTGTATGTGGGTACGTTGGGCCATTCTTTCGTCTGTTTCCTTGCGCTACCTCGCTAACGCAGGAGACAGCGACAAAGCAAAATAAATAAATAAATAAATAAATAAATAAATAACTAAATATATATATATATATATATATATATATTTTTTTTTTTTTTTATTATTTTGCTTTGTCGCTGTCTCCCGCGTTTGCAAGGTAGCGCAAGGAAACAGACGAAAGAATGGCCCAACCCACTCACATTCCAGCGTCCAGTATTGTTTAAACCAGCACAGTTCCTGTTCAGCAGTTTGGCTTGGTTAGCATATTGGATGTTTACATTAGAAAGACCTGGCCTTTTTATTTTCATTTTTTATTTTATCAACATCTGCTTTATGAGACAAATACCAAAATACTCACTTGAGCATTTGGTGGCTCTACAATCTGCATTCAGAACTCTTACAGCTATGAGCAGAAAGTGTGTGCCGTGCTCCTAAATCAGCTGAGTAAAGGGATGGGGATGCTGGAAGCACCAGGCTGTCTGGGAAGCACTCATGATCTCTCATTGATCTCAACTTACCCATATTTTTTTGTAGTGTCCATTGATATACTATACGAACTGATATTTCAGTATAAATATTTCAGAAAAAAATTTTGTTCTGGAAACATATATCTGTTTCACCATGAATAAACTTATGTAACTTTAGGTGTTCTCACTGATATTGACTGTATACATTTTTAGCACTGTTGATTAATATTTTGAACAAACTGGTTTTATTTCAAAATAGTCACATCAGAAAAAAAATAAGATATTGAAGCAGTGTCCAAATTTTTAAGTTACATTACAAAATCGTAGCAAGATTACAAACCAATATCTGGTACATTTTCTCGTATTGCAAATTGAATTTGCATCTAATTCTCTTAACAGGATTCACACCAAAGAACAGGAACAGTATCTGTTTGTATTTGTATTATTTGAATGTATTATCATCACTTGGTACAAAGCTGCTGCACAAATATTCATGTTCCTGCTTATTAATTCCATTAAGCCATTCTCTCTCTTTTATTCCATTACAGAGGCAAGTATATAATTTATAAACCAAATATGCATGTATGTACTTATTAAAAGTGATGATTTTCAGCTTTAGTAGATTCCATTTGCTTTTGGTTATGCTGTGAATCACATTTAGCAAGGTTGTATCATCCAAGCACAGTTTCGTTGTAGAACTTCTCTCTAAAGGAGTCCACTCTTTCTCTGCTACTGATATTAGGGCAGCCTTGAAACTTCGGGAGCCACTGTAGAGGGGGTCCTGGGGTTATATTATAATTACAAAGAAATCTGTTCCTGAGTGCAGATGTATTGCCAAAGTTTGCTTTCCTGTAAAAGGTATGATTCTTCTTTTAATTCTTTGTGAAGGATGGTGTGGAATTCTTCAGTAAAATACATACACTTTTCAGGTCATTGGTTCATCACAAACACAAATGAACCTTATAATATCAGATAGGCCTGTTGGGAAGTTTTCATAGATAATTATAAACAAGTTATCTTACACATTTGTTTATCCCATCAGAGTTCTGTAGATTGGTAAATATTAATACTGTGTGTATACTTATACACGAAGGCTAAGATTAAAATGATCTTTGGACACACTCTTCAGAATTTAGAAAGGTATTCATGATCAAATTAGGAAGAAATATGAAAGCATCTGATGGTCTCTGTCAGGATACCAGATATTAAAAGCTTCAAAAGAAGGAGTGTGTGTTGGATATCCTTTACTCTTGGGGAATTTTGTGGCAGGTCTCAGGTAACTGATTCATTGTTGACAAGCCAGATAATTTTAAATTGTCAACTGAGTAATTGACAGCAATGTATCAAATACAGCCATTAAGATATATATGATGATTAAAATTCTTGAATTCTCTTGACTTGATATTCAGAAAAGTAGTAATGTATTTATAAGTAGTGGATGAACTGAAGGCCAGTATCATCAACAGATCTTTAGATTAAAGAGTTTTAAGGGTTGTGTCATGTATGAAATCTATTTAACCCCCTCATATCTCATGGCAATTTATTTTTTCATGGGATCAGTGTACATACGTGTAAATACTGTAATGTGTACAGGTTGACAATATATCATTACAACGATACGTCTTTATAAGCTTTTCTCTCCTTTCCACATTTGTAGCTCCAGCTGTCCCCATTTTATATACTTAAAGCAATGCTCATTCTGATGTCTCTATGTAAGGAGCCTACAGCTGATGACCAAATTAATGGCCAGATCTTTCAGCAAATATTTTAGGCAATGGTGATAGGACTTGTAATCATAAAAGTTTATACCAAGTCAGATAATGAAATGGTTTAAAGCAGTTCTATAAGTGCATGCCATTGTGACCTGAATATGGAGAAAAGCAAACATAATGTGGATGGAAAGAATCTGCACCAAGTGACACAGGACATTCGTTTAATAGGATACTGTTAAGGAACAAGGAAAAGATGAAACAAAGCAGTGAGTTTGTATAGTTTAAAGGTTTCCCATGAATCTTCATGATTCAAAAAATACTGGAAAGCAAATGTTTAATTTTTTTCTTCTAAGAAAGCGTACAATGAAAAAGATACTAGAATATTATTCACATTTTTATAATAATATAAACATGGAATAATTTGTGGGCCTGTGTTGTGGATGGCAAGTGTTGTGTTCAGTATATTAAACCTGACAGCTAAAGAGTTGCTGTGAAAATCAAGGCTTTTGTCTATTTGTTCTTAATACTACCTAGCTAAGGTGGAAGAAGCAATTAAGAAAAACAGAATAATACTATGTGAGAAGGCTTGAAAAAGTTTTTATAACTGTGATTACTTATTTGTGCATACTGTGGGTAATGCATGAAAACCATACTGCACCTGTGCAAAACTGCTAAAGCTGATGGGAAACCTTTGAAAACCATAAAGCCACAAATGGATGTCATCCAGTCAGCAGTAGGGAATCTTTAAGGAATATCTCATTTGGGGAATACAAGTTGAATTTACTTACTATTAATTTTCTCTGTGCTTGGCTTAGAATAAAAAGAACAATATATGTGGCTAAGTTAGTCTTAAATATTTTGCACAGTCAGGTAAAGTTTGACTAAATACTGGTGGCAAAGCATTTTCACTGTTCCTCTTACCAATGTCGTTAGTGATGACACACAAAATGTAATACATACAGGGTTCTTGAATATCTCTGGGTTGTTTCCACTTGAAAGGCCTGTTTGAAGGACATATACCCAAAAGCACCATGACGATGATATCCATATTTGTGGGTATGTAAGTACTCTTTGTCAAAGGCACAACTACCCATAGCAAGTTGGGCATGACTAAGAAATCAGTGTTTCCTTCTGGGCCTTTTTATCCACTAGAAACATTAGGTATGAAAGACTTATTCAGCCCCAGTTTTAGCTGTGAATCAAGAGAGTGCTGTGCATTACCTTCTGAAATTCTGATAGAACCATACGAATATCTTTATCTAATTACTGACCTAGATATAGATCATGCTAAAACTGGAATACTTTTACAATTCAATCTGAAGTCAAGTGTCTTAGGGTCTTCTAATCCAGTGGCACATTTTTGTGTGCTAAACAGAGTCTGCAAGTATATTTATGGATTACCAGAGATATGTTGAATATGATGTTTCTTGCAAATTCCATAAACATTTACTTTGTGATTCACGTACTCTACATACTTTGAAAAGAGTTTGTATACTGCATGCATGGCAAAGTTGTTCAAATAGTCAGATGGCATTATCCACCTTTTTCACAACTGTGGCAACATTACTGCAGGAGATACATCTAGCCCTGTTTCACTGAATTAAAGAATTCATATCCTTTAACCCTTTTGGTGCATAATGAATTTTCTGTGAGGTACCATAAAAAGAATGTCAGCGAACAAAGAAATGAAGTAATTTCCTTAAAATCCATATTGGATTGAGAAACAATTATAATCCACTTCAAATAATGCTAAAAATTTGTAAAATTATTATTCTCCCATAAATGGTGAATTCATAAGCTTGTCACTAAACACCTAAAATCATCTGTCACCAAAAAATCAATCTCAATACCAATATACATATTATAACATCTGTATCTTGTACAAGCAATAAGTGGCAAATAAAAAAAAAATAATGGCTCATATAACTATTTCACTGTAAAGTAGACCAATGACAATGCTTAATGAAGTATTATGTTCATTAAGAAAAATTTGTATCTAAATGAAATATAAAATATAGCTAATAACCTAAATCTAAAAACCGATACCTGTAGCTACATATCAGATCTTTCACATCAATGCTGTCTATATCTGAAAGGTTTTGGCCTAGGCCGTTCTCAATCTTGTGCCATTACATTTCTCATCACTCAAATGCTGTCTACATCTGCCAGGTTTTGGCCTTGGACTTTCTCACTCTTAAGCGAGAGTTTTACACTTAAGCTGTCACGTACAAGAAATTGGCGTAGCTCAACCTGTTCCACCTAAACCCAAATTTACCTCAGGCATCATAAATATTCATCAACCTCCTCAATCTCACTCCCTCCCACAGACACTGCCAAAATGTCCTGTATGAGCTTCATCTCTCTATCTCTTGATACTAATATCATTTAAGGTAAAAACCGAAACATTTTGGAAATCATGACAAAGAACATAAGAAGACAGTTTAACGGCTTATTCTATTATCTTTGGCCTTTAATCACCATAAAAGAAAAAGAAATGCATAACAGTTGCACTCTAGTTAACCTAAAGCCGACTAAACAATCATTAAATCACTATCAAAACACAAGGTGTTAAATGGCTCTCACCCTGTTTAATGTGTCAGCTGATCCAATATAAACACACGATGCATTCAAACAGAAGGAAGGCCTCCCAAACTTTTGGTTTGTACATGCTTAAGGAGGATATAAAACTGGCCTATGTCACAGGATAATCTGTAACTTACCTGCAAATAAAGTTTCAATCACCGTTGACAGGAAATCTGAATGAAGAAACACGAGTGCAAAAACTGTAAGCAGACATAGCTAACCCGTGAATTTTTTGCTAATATGATTAAATTATCCAGCTAAGTAAATGAAAGATGCACCAATTACTCATGATTTTGACCAATCTTTTTCTGCCATCCTATTATGACTATCCATATCATCATTTCGTATGTACATTCGAATACACATGCAATCAATCTTTTGTTGATGCTGTCATATCTGCCGTCTGGCAGAATATACAAGACAACGTTCATCTTCAAGTGATTTAACTGAATAGAACAAGGATACTATTCTTCACAATCCTAATCGAACCGAAATACTGACTATAAGTACCCTCCCACAAGCCCATACAATGCATAAGATAGATTTGTGAATTTGAACCATTTCAGCTATTCTCCTTAAGTCAAAGTTCAGTAAAGATGGTTTCATTATTAGCCATCACTTGGCCATATTTCACCCAATGGTCAAGCATCTTTTTCAGTACAGGACCAGCGCCATGTCTATTTCAAACTTGTAAACTAATCCATTTTCAACTATTCTTTAGGGGTCAAACGTAAATAAATCAATCTGTATTTTTCCTTTTACTTTCATTAAAGATATCTTTCCACATGGCCTCCGTGGTTACGATGTACAAAACAATAATGTGAACACCATTTTCGACTTCTCTTACGGGTCAAAGGTTATCAGAATCAATTCTTTTGGTTAATAATCTATCTTCAAATCAAAGTTGATGCACATATATGCCTTTGGACAAACCCCAGAAAGTGAATGAAATACGGAGGAAGAAAACTAGTCTTCTCGCTTTACCTACTGTCTTAACGTACATTGTTTCTTGTCTCACTACTTTTTGCTTCACCCTACATCTTACCTCACCCTGCGGTCTTGTCTCACCATATCTTGCCTCAGCCTATACCTTGCCTCGCCCTAGGTCGTGAATCTTGCTTGTTCCCGGGTCGTCTCACTTGGTGTATTGCTTTACCAAACTTGGATCTTGACCATAATATCACTCTTAAATATCACGAATTATCAAAAACTACGCTCCCAACCTTACCCCTCTATGCTGATGAGATGTACTGCAATGACGACCCAGGAAAAACGAAAGTGCAGAGTAGCCAAGGAAAACACCAAGTCACTCGTACATAATCTAATCCCGAAGCACCAAAGCCACTCCAAGACTTCTGACCAAACGCTCACTTTACGGACTTCGTTAACTTACCGACACTTGAACACTTCCTTGATCCTTGAAAGTACATAAAAATAATAATGATAATACATGAAAATTAAAGTTATGGTAATGATAAAGGCGCACGATTCAAAATTGTTGGAAAAGATAAGATTTTTACATATGAGTTGTTTACATTAAGGCAATGAATAATCATAGGTCATGAAGCCAAAGTCCACACCATATAAAATGAATACACGAATTATAAATCTTGTCGGTCGAGAGGAGGTGGTTACTAGTGGAATTTCTAGTCAACCGTTGCTTCCGACTCTGGTGTTACACTTGACTCGCTTTCTTCTGCACACCATATATATATATATGTATATATATGTATATATGTATATATATATATGTATATATGTATATATATATATATATATATATATATATATATATATATATATATATATATATATATATATATATATATATATATTCCCTGGGGATAGGGGAGAAAGAATACTTCCCACGTATTCCCTGCGTGTCGTAGAAGGCGACTAAAAGGGAAGGGAGCGGGGGGCTGGAAATCCTCCCCTCTCGTTTTTTTTTTTTTTTTTTCCCCAAAAGAAGGAACAGAGAAGAGGTCCAGGTGAGGATATTCCCTCAAAGGCCCAGTCCTCTGTTCTTAACGCTACCTCGCTATCGCGGGAAATAGCGAATAGTATAAAAAAAAAAAAAATATATATATATATATATATATATATATATATATATATATATATATATATATATATATATATATATATATATATATATATAAGACTGCAGTTTCCCTCAAGGCAAACCACTCAACCACCTCTACCCTATAGTATAGAACCGTCTGCAAGACAGTTGAGAGTAACTGATGTATTCACCGAAGGTGTGCTTCAATGACGACCTCACGCACGGCATCTTCTAACATAGCCAATTGGTCAGGTGTATTGTCCCTTTATTACCAAGATACCGGAGAACAGATACAACAACGAGACGCACTTGCCACACAGGATTACAGTATTTTGGTGACGTTGAGTTGAGGAGGTTGATGATTTTCGAAATCAAATGTTTGATTCCGTAAAATATGGTTGCTGGTGTTTTAGCAAAAGTACCATTCGTTACAAATAAGAAAAAATCTCTGCGTTGGAAATACCAAACAATATCACTACCAAGGTAACATTAATTGAACACACTGAAGGGAAGAAACACATTAAATATGGTAGAAATCATGAGACCGGAGACGCAAACAATATCCAAGGCTTCGATATGAACATAAATTTGGAACGTACCTAGTTCCCACAGAGCCTTGAAGCCCTGAGAGAAAAACTCCAGTCATCCATCGATATACACACCAATCTATTATTGACATAATCAATTCCCTTCCTAACCAACACACGCACCGAGTCCGCCGAGAGTAGATGAATAGGGCATCGCAAACAGGTAGCCGGCAAAACATCCACACATCTCTGTAAAAACCTACTTCATGCACGCACACAAGCCGTGGTTTCGGTGCATTCCACATGACAGCAAGAGTTTGAGTGTGGACGAATGTGTCCATTTCATGTGTGGCGGGGTGGCGGCGAGAATGGATGAAGGCAGCATGTATGAAAATGTATATGTGTATATATGTAAGGGGAGTGGGGGAGGAATGGGATGTATTTAGGGGAGCAGCGGTGGCTTGCGCAAAAGATGCTTGTGGCATGAAAAGCGTGGGAGGTGGACAGATTAGAAAGGGTAGTGAGTGGTGGGATGAAGAAGTAAGATTATTAGTGAAAGAGAAGAGAGAGGCATTTGGACGATTTTTGCAGGGAAATAATGCAAATGACTGGGAGATGTATGAAAGAGGCAGGAGGTCAAGAGAAATGTGCAAGAGGTGAAAAAGAGGGCAAATGAGAGTTGGGGTGAGAGTATCATTAAATTTTAGAGAGAATAAAAAGATGTTTTGGAAGGAGGTAAATAAAGTGCGCAAGACAAGGGAACAAATGGGAACTTCAGTGAAGGGGGCTAAGGGGGTGGTGATAACAAGTAGTGGTGATGTGAGAAGGAGATGGAGTGAGTATTTTGAAGGTTTGTTGAATGTGTTTGATGATAGAGTGGCAGATACAGGGTGTTTTGGTCGAGTGGTGTGCAATGTGAGAGGGTTAGGGAAAATGATTTGGTAAACAGAGAAGAGGTAGCAAAAGCTTTGCGGAAGATGAAAGCCGGCAAGGCAGCAGGTTTGGATGGTATTGCAGTGGACTTTATCAAAAAAGGGGGTGACTGTATTGTTGACTGTTTGGTAAGGTTATCTAATGTATGTATGATTCATGGTGAGGTGCTTGAGGATTGGCGGAATGCTTGCATAGTGCCATTGTGCAAAGGCAAAGGGGATAAGAGTGAGTGCTCAAATTACAGAGGTAGAAGTTTGTTGAGTATTCCTGGTAAATTATATGGGAGGGTATTGATTGAGAGGGTGAAGGCATGTACAGAGCATCAGATTGGGGAAGAGCAGTGTGGTTTCAGAAGTGGTGAGGAAGTGTGGATCAGATGTTTGCTTTGAAGAATGTATGTGAGAAATACTTAGAAAAGCAAATGGATTTGTATGTAGCATTTATGGATTTGGAGAAGGCATATGATAGAGTTGATAGAGATGCTCTGTGGAGGGTATTAAGAATATATGGTGTGGGAGGCAAGTTGTTAGAAGCAGTGAAAAGTTTTTATCGAGGATGTAAGGCATGTGTATGTGTAGGAAGAGAGGAAAGTGATTGGTTCTCAGTGAATGTAGTTTTGCGGCAGGGGTGTGTGATGTCTCCATGGTTGTTTAATTTGTTTATGGATCGGATTGTTAGGAAGGTAAATGCAGGAGTTTTGGAAAGAGGGGCAAGTATGCAGTCTGTTGTGGATGAGAGAGCTTGGGAAGTGAGTCAGTTGTTCGCTGATGATACAGCGCTGGTGGCTGATTCATGTGAGAAACTGCAGAAGCCGGTGACTGAGTTTGGTAAAGCGTGCGAAAGAAGAAAGTTGAGAGTAAATGTGAATAAGAGCAAGGTTATTAGGTACAGTAGGGTTGAGGGTCAAGTCATTTGGGAGGTAAGTTTGAATGGAGAAAAACTGGAGGAAGTGAAGTGTTTTAGATATTTGGGAGTGGATTTGGCAGCGGATGGAACCATGGAAGCGGAAGTGAATCATAGGGTGGGGGAGGGGGCGAAAGTTCTGGGAGCCTTGAAGAATGTGTGGAAGTCGAGAACCTTATCTCGGAAAGCAAAAATGGGTATGTTTGAAAGAATAGAGAGATGTGTGGTAATAAAAAGTGTGGTTGAGAGAGCAGAAGAGGGTGTTTTGAAATGGTTTGGTCACATGGAGAGAATGAGTGAGGAAAGATTGACCAAGAGGATATATGTGTCAGAGGTGGAGGGAACAAGAAGTGGGAGACCAAATTGGAGGTGGAAAGATGGAGTGAAAAAGATTTTGAGTGATCGGGGCCTGAACATGCAGGAGGGTGAAAGGCGTGCAAGGAACAGAGTGAATTAGAACGATGTGGTATACCGGGGTCGACGTGCTGTCAATGGATTGAACCAGGGCATGTGAAGCGTCTGGGGTAAACCACGGAAAGTTCTGTGGGGCCTGGATGTGGAAAGGGAGCTGTGGTTTCGGGCATTATTACATGACAGCTAGAGACTGAGTGTGAACGACTGTGGCCTTTGTTGTCTTTTCCTAGCGCTACCTCGCACACATGAGGGGGGGAGGGGGTTGTTATTTCATGTGTGGCGAGGTGGCGATGAGAATGAATAAAGGCTGATAGTATGAATTATGTACATGTGTATATATGTATATGTCTGTGTGTGTATATATATGTATACGTTGAGATGTATAGGTATGTATATTTGCGTGTGTGGACGTGTATGTATATATATGTGTGTGTGGGTGGGTTGGGCCATTCTTTCGTCTGTTCCCTTGCGCAACCTCGCTAACGCGGGAGACATCGACAAAGCAAAATATATAAAATAAATAAATGAATAAATGTATATGTCTGTGTATGTATATGTATGTATACATTGAAATGTAAAGGTATGTATATGTGCGTGTGTGGGCGTTTATGTATATACAGGTGTATGTGGGGGCCATTCTTTCGTCTGTTTCCTTGCGCTACCTCGCTAACGCGGGAGACAGCTACAAAGTATAATAAAAAATAATATATATATATATATATATATATATATATATATATATATATATATATATATATATATATATATATATATATATATATATATATATATATATTGCTCAACTGTATTTACCCGTCTCCAATCTTTTGCTCCCCTTTTAATTACCCAACTCCAAATATGAATGACAAAACATCATAACGATTCATCCTTGAGTAACCAACAAACTCTCAGCAATGCAGTACCAACCAACCAGCAGAGTCTGACACATATCTATAGTATCATAAGTTATTTCAAAATACTGGGTAAGTACTGGTGAGACAGCAGCACTTACCTAGTATTTCACCCCTTATCGCGTATTGCCACTATTTGGCCAATGTGATTTGAATCTGTAAGTTACCCTCACCGATATAGACACCGCTCTGTTTGGATACCATCATCAAATATTTTTCTTTCGTATGATACTTATTTTATATTAAGAAAATAAAAGAGTCAAGAACAAGTAGCCAACCTATTAGAAAAGTTCGAAAGAGGGATGATGATGCATACATCCAAAACCTCAGTATTGCAGCTGAGTTCACTACGGTGCTCTCAGAGCAGTTTTTACAGGTTTAGTATCTTCCTCTCCGAGTTAATTCAACAAGATTTACTTGCCATGAAGCAACTATACCATTAAGCAACTCGAGATATGTGGTGCTGTAGTTGGTAAGGTAGATATTTCGAAAGGTTTACAGAAATCACGGTGAAGTAGCTACATCTGAAGTGTGTGTGTGTGGTCTTAGAAATATCCATAATACTTAGAAGTGATTTTTTTTCAGGTGGTGGATAAAGCTTGACGTTGACTCTGACGACCCGTAGCACTTAATAAGCATACATCCAATCATCCAACCAACTTCTTTGTTTAGCATAACGTTGTAGCTATTACGAAGTTACGATCCGACCCTTTTCCAATAGGTGCAGGATTTACAGTACCTCAAAAAGTCGAATTATTTTTCTCCTCTCATCATCATCTATCTTCTTTTCATATTTCACGTAAGGCCTGTGGCCTCACTGAGGATTATTATCTATGATGGAACCATCATCTGAAAAAAATCGCGCTAAGTTTAGCAAAGTCACGCTCATCAAGTCATCAAACTCATGCACCGACTTTTCAACATGTCACATGACCTCCAGATTTCTTATGATGTGGCAAACCCGGAGCAGTGTGTCATTCGGAACGGCTGCCGCTGCATCCGCAACTCGTCCACATTTTTCTGTTGAAGCTGACAAGGTCACAGTGCGCACCCAACCAAGGCAAAATATCTCACTAAAACCCACCTATAATCATACTTCTCTCTCTTTCCCTCTCGGCTTTCTGCAAATTTTCATCAAATACACTATCCGGGAGAGAATATTTCATTTCATGTACTCAAATATACAAAAGATATGTAATAAAGTCCATGATAATCTTGTACCAAGAAGTATAATCTCAAAAGGTGTAGCAATAAAGTGTTGTATAAACAACTGGTTAAGCAACTGAAATCAACGCTGTCTCTCAAAAAAATCCAGTCTTCATAAAGCACTGGTGTGCCACAAGGCTCAACCTTGGTTCCGTTTTTTTTTGTTTTTCTGCAATGTATACAAATGACCTAAAAAAAAAAAAGAGGGGGGTTTAATCAAACTGGATATCTACATGGGACATTCGTAATCAACCGTGAGGCAAAGCTAATCATAAAGAATATTGCCTCCCATAAACTTGCCTCTGTGATCATGATTGAATTCAGCCGAAACAATGGCCTTCGATGTAAGCTGTTGTCTATGGTGTCGTCGCATGCGTCTAGCAAGGGCACTTGTGTCTCGTGCAATTCAATATTGGAATTCTATTTTTGTTCATATTCTTTTACTACCTTCTTAAGATGATGGCAAAGAAATATGAGTAGTCGTGCTCGAAGATCGTACGGTCATGCTTCATGAGTTAGCAAATACCACTGGATGTAGAGATAAAATGTTTTTAGTCAAAGTCTATGTGGTGGTAGGACTTGGGACACATTAGGAGCACGACACGGTTGGTCGACCCTTCCTCTGTAACTAACCCAAGTCTCTCATCCAACACTGAACAAAGAGGACAATGGAAAAGACGTCTATAATAACTTTTTTTAATCATTATTATTGTGAGAATACAGGAAAGTGTTCGAGACATTGCACCACGGCAATGAGTCAAGCAGACACTGAGCATTGCTGATACAAATCATACTCATGAATCTCTCGCTGGTGATTCATGCTGGTCCAGGGAATGTGACCTATGTTGGTCTATGGAATGAGACTCACAATGGTTTAGGGACTGTAACTCATGTTCCAGGAACTGACCTCTGCTGGTCCAAGGTGTAACTTGCATCAGTCCAGGGACTATTACACGCTGATCCAAGGTCTGTGACTCACATTAATCCAGGGACAGTGATTCACGCTGGTCCAGGGACTGTATTCTAGTGGCCTACGATATAATAATTTATCACTACATGAGATCATTTGCCCGGGGACTCGATACAAACTCGTACTTTATTCTCAGTTATCCATTAGAACGCATTCGAATGCACTGCCTATCACCGTAAGGCTATCTTTAAATAATGTTATGGAGTAATGCAACTTAATGCATCTTAAAGCTAAGGAGGTGAGGGTTTTAGGTACAATAGACTGCCAGGCACGGGAGGTCGAGTCTGAGGAGAACGTTAAGTGTCTGTTCTGGAGCTCACGTTCGCGTAGGGTGCCGCACGGAACAGAACGCGTCTGGCTGGCTACTGGTGATGCTGAATTTTTTTTTTTCTCTCTCTCTCTCTCTCCTCTCTCTTCGTTACCACCTGCGATGCGATATGCCAGCGGACTCTGACGTGGTCCTGCTTGGTTGCAGTGTCCATGGAATGACTCTGGGATCAACCTCTGGAAGCTTGTAAGATGTGCGTGTACCATTTTCTCGCGTGAACTCTGAAGTGCTTCGCTGTGGCTCGGGGCTAGCCCTTGTATGTCCTTTAAAATGACCCTGTGGGTTACAGACGACCCTTCGATGGCTCCTTGACTTCAGGGTGACCCTGACTATCCCTGATTTTCGATGCCATTTAGGCTCAAATTACTGCAAATATCATGAAGGTGTTATATATACATGTGACCCTGTATTTGGGTACGTGTGATCCAGGTCATCAGAGGGAAAGTTCATGGACCTTAGGTCAGCAGGGAGGTCAGGTACGCTACACAGCAGGTTCGCTCTGGTCGCGCCTGAGACTCCCACGGAAGCTGGAGTCGTCGGGGGTAACGCCGTCGCTGATGATCTCCACCTGCGTGATGTCATAATCCACGACCCCTTGTGAGACTCGGCGACGCACCTCCTCTTCGTCCACGCCCGGCAGTAGGCCGAACAGCTCCTCATCCACGTGCCAGTTGTGCTGCCTGAGGAACCACAAAGCGTCTCAATTTCGATCTCCTGCTCACCTAAAGGCGGCGCTTGAGATAGGTTGGAAACCGGGGATTGTTGGGGATGAAATAGTGTGTATTGGTGGGGATCAGAGATGGTGGGGTGTTGAGCAGGGCAGCAGTAAGGTGAGGAGTTGCTGGTGGTGGGGGTCTATTATGGGATGGGTGGGACAGTGGGCTTGTTCCGCGTTCTCACGGAACAGAAATGTTAAAATCTTATTCTAAATTAACGGTGAATCACTCAATGGCTGGCACCTGAAGATCAACGAGAAACCAAGGTGGTGAGGTGAGACGCAATGTTTGCTGTAGTGTTTAGATGGAGACTTGTGGTAGGTCCTCCCAAGGATAGGAAGTGTGGTAAGGAAGGTGTGGGCGTTGGCAGTGTTACCGGAGGACCGGGCTGGGGAGACTGAGATAACTGCTGGGTATAATGATAGGCACAAACAAGTAATCTAAAAGGGTGTGACCAGATAGAAAACAAAGCGAAGAATGACTGAACTGTACACTCATTATGAAAGTTCATGCATACTGTGGGAGCCCAAAGAGTTTGCAGTAAAAGCGAAATTACATTACAATGAAAGTAATTTGTCTAATGAAATTCTATTCTTGAAGCAAGCGCTGGAGTACACTGGACCAAATACAAACTACTTTACATTTATAAGTTAATTTGCTACTGACAATCAGTGACTAAACTACCATTCGTCATAAAAATAATTAATCAGATGTGAATGTGACTTTCCTAAGCGTAAAGAGCTTACCCTGACTGGCGACAGGAGTCGTGGCTGATAGTGGAGAGTGCCGAGTGGCTGACGTCGGCCGTGTCCAGTAGACGACGCACCTGGAGAAAAATAGAGGAGCATTATATGTATGTCTCATTACTGCCATACGAAAATGAGTGACTGAACAAAAAAAAAAAAAAATCATGAGCGCGAGCCGATGCAAGTTAAAGGTGAAGTAAGAGAATGAAACGTCAAGCCAACTTAAGGTAGCAGCTACGCGTGAAGAGGCATGAGCTAGGTGTGATGTTTGACTCCAGGGAGAGGAAGTGAGTGTGACTCACCCTGCTGACGAACATGTCGTCGATGGTCCTGGTGCGAGAAAGGATGGTGACAGAGCGGCGGTGCAGCAGCCCAGCCCGGTCACACTCGAACACCGACATGTAGGTTTCATAGTCTGTGTCGAACACGATGAAGTCCGCCTTGCCGGTAAGTGCTGCTGGCGAGGAAGGTTACAATTTAGCAAGGTAGAACGCGCATGGTATCGATGATGTTCACTTTGATCATTTTATGAAAATCGCCCGTCAAGTTAACCTATACCCGTACAAAATTTATAACACGTCATAGGATGTCTGGAGATGCAAAGGAAATACTAACTCTAACTCATGAAGTGAAGAACAAATAATAATCATAAACATCAGAAACTTAAAAGCATCTGCTACTGCTAAGTGGTCATGCTTGGTAAGGTAAAAATATGATAGCCTCGCCTGCACTCATTAACGCAGTACAGCTGCTGCTCTTACTATGAACTACCTCCCAAACTTATAATAATAAAACTATCAACAATGACACCCAGTAAAAGATTAAACATATAAAGGTTTCATGAAAAAAAAAATCAATACCAATACACATTATCCAAAATCTAAGAGATCAGATGGTGAGGAGCGCGGTGGTGCAGGGGGAGGGTTGTGTGTGGGCAGGTCGTACCCGACTGAACCATTGCCTCCAGCAGGTTAGGTACACTCGACTAAACCAAATAGGAGACCCAAGAAATGTGGCGTAAGCAAATAATAGATACCGTAATAATGCTGAAGTAAAGCTCCACATATATCAACATACTTGTAATTCATCATTTAAATAACAAATACATTAGTAATCATAATAATGATAAATAATAATAGTAATAACTAAAGAATAATACGAGATGGCAATGGTTAAAGTTACCATCATAACACATCATCATCCTTATATGTGACAATGCAATGCTTAGACTATACCAGTAGGTCAAAACTATACAGTGATAATACGGTTCCAATCCCGCCCGCTTGACTATCATAATGAGCCGGAACTGTCACGAGGCAACACCCAACACAATCCTGCTGATAAACCACATGAAAAACTGCAGTGTTGGGAATTTCACCACCGGTCACTCCCACAACCTTCCCCCATCTCTCTATTTCTCAATATGTCAAAGGAAGTACTCACAAGTGGGCCAGCGGATGCGCATCTTGCCTGGCACCTCGGGGTTAGGGATGTCTACCATAGCGGTGACGGCATGGGTGTGGTCGACCCCCAGAGTATCCAGGACCGACAGCTGTCGCGTCTCCGTCACAAGGAGGGTGTCCGGTATCTCGCCACGGGTCACGTTCCAAACCAAGCAGGTGTTGTCCGTGTCGAACTTATGCAGAACGTACCATCGACCCAGCACCTGTCGTGGATGAGGTTAGGTCATGACAACATAGTGTTGAGGGGGTTAGAGAGGGCGTTGTCTACAGAAGTAAGGCTGACACTGTAAGAGAAGGCGCTGTGTAAACGTATTTTCGAAGGGGAGAACTTTTTAATAGGTAAACTAACTGGATGTGGGAACGTATCAAGATAACAGGCGTTAACAAGACTGTTAGTATATGATAAAAGAAAACAAGATACTACAGAGTGGTGCAGCAGATGATATCAAAATGAATAAAATAAAGCGGGGATTTTAGCAGATGTAAGGCGTATATAGCAATTAACTGATGAACATATATAGAGGTGCAGCCGTTAGCGTTCCTGACCGGGACGCATTCACGGGCCTCCAAGGGTAGAACCCTTGGTGCAGCAGTTGGTCCACAGTCAACCCAGCTGTTCATCTACCCCTAGGGGATGGTCGGGCTAGGATATATATATCTACATAAAGCAGTAACCGCTGTATGCGATGAAGCCTCGAAAAAAAGACGTCGATGAAAACCTATGATGACATTGGGAATGGAAACCATGGGAGAAACAAAGGGAAACCTTGGGAGATACAAATGGAAACCAAGGGAAACATAGTTGAAAGCCTCGGGCGATACAAATGGAAACTTCAATAGGCAGATGAAAGCCTCAGACGAATACAATGAGGAGCATGCTTACTGTGGGGACGGGCAACCTCCGCGCTGAGTACGCGGAAGCCTCTTTGTTGCACTTCTTACCACTCCTCCAAGGACGTTATCACCTGACACGTCAGTCGCTTGTTTATACCTGAGTAGTGCTGATGTACAGGGAGTGGCTTTTTGTATATGTGTATGTGCGTATGACTTGCAACACTGTGTGTGTGATTATCATTTGTGTGTTACGAGGAGAGACTTTTACTCTCGTGTTACCCTGTTTCTTAACCTTGTATAGATGTACCGCGTCTTATCTACACACATATTCACAGACCTAAGCAAGGTACCTACTTATCGACCAGCTCCGAGGGAGGATAAACAGCTGGGTTGCCTGTGGGCTGACTCCCCGTGCTGGATTCGATCCCGTCCGGGTCCATCTGTGACTCATGGTCAGCGACTAAAACAACAACACCAGGTTAAGGGGGGAGCAATTACCTGGAATCACCACAAAAAAACAATCCTCTTGGACGTTATTTTTTGCTCTGTTGACTTGAATGGCTAGTCACCTTTACACGCTCAATCTCTCTCCCCTTCCGTCTCTGTCTTCCTCTCAGTGCAACCAAGCAAATATTTTACCGATATCAGTGTGTGTGTGTGTGTGTGTGTGTGTGTGTGTGTGTGTGTGTGTGTGTGTACTGTATCACGTATGCTGATATTTGTGTAGATTCTTACACGTACATATCAGTTCGTTAAAGACCTATATGAGTTCCTTAAACAATTGGTGTATAAACATGTATGGTTGTTGATGCGTATGTTTCTGTGTAACTAAAAACCTGATGATGGGTATTCATATATTCCTATTTCCTTATAATGTATCATTGTCGCGTCACTGGCAGCTGTCCAAGGCCGTGGTACAATGGCGTTTGTGTCTATGGAGCAGGTATGGTATACTGCGGCCGTTCAAGGCAAACTTGACAACGGAGTCGTGCAACTCTCCTATAATTCACATTGGTAATGGTTGTCGGGATGACTAAGCGTCTCATTCTGTCATATAAGATAAGGTGCTGGTGATTTTGTTGGTACGTACCTTGTCCACGGAGAGGTTAGGGAAGGGCAAGACGTCCGGGCAGGTTCGGCCCAGGTGCAGAGTATGGCCCACGGCGCCAGCCACCATAACCGCCACCATTACCAGCCTGCAAGAGTACGGACCCTCGTTACTACTGCATATGGACACAACCGTCTCTCTCTCTCTCTCTCTCTCTCTCTCTCTCTCTCTCTCTCTCTCTCTCTCTCTCTCTCTCTCTCTCTCTCGTATAGAAACACATACACACTAGCGAGGGAGAAAAGCTGTGTCCTAAACGACGTAATTGTCAGTAATGATGAACCATGAAACCAACAAGAGCCCACGAGCCAGATGGCGTACCCTACCTGTCATGTATATAAACCTGTGTACGGAGACTCTCTGCGCCCACTCCTACTTACGGCGTTGATTAAATGTCCACTCAAAGTAAGTGTAGTGCCAGTCGAGTGGGAGGGAGTATATGATACCGTTTTGGAGATGGGACGCCGCAAATTCAACACTCAACTATCATTATAACTGACCACTATCGTGCACTAACGCACTGGAACAATGAAGAAGCAGGTTCGGGTATACTTTGAAGAAAGGATGACACTAACGGCATTGAAGATGGTCTCAGTTGATGAGACAATGTTCCACAAATCTGGTGAAATTAAGCACGTTGATGTTATAGGCAGGGCTGGGTGGGTGGAGCGCATGACTCACAACTGTCATGAGGATTGTTGACATATTCCCTACATCCTTCATCTGTCTGGAAGACATGGAGGAACACGAGAGAAACGTTTTCGGAGTGAAGGAAAGCACTTGCCACAAGGCTTTGTATTCAGGGCGCCCTTGGTCTCAACACGTTCAGCACGGTCGAAACTATTGGCCAGGGAAGGAGGGTAAATAGCACCGCGAAGTGTGGTCCATCTCGGGAGGACTTGGGTATCCTGCAACACTGGTCAGACGGGTGTTTGATGTATCCTGCAACTCTGGTTAGACGGATGTTTGATGTGTCCTGCAACGCTGTGAGACGGGTGTTTGATGTGTCCTGAACACTGGCTAGATGGGTGTTCGATGTGTCCTGCAAAACTGGTGAGACGGGTGTTTGATGTGTCCTGAACACTGGTGAGACGGGTGTTTGATGTGTCTTGCAACACTGGTCAGACGGATGTCTGATGTGTCCTGCAACACTGATCAGACAGGTGTTTGATGTGTCCCGCAACACTAGTCAGACGGGTGTTTAATGTGTCCTGCAACGCTGGCCACACAGATGGGTAACGGGTCTTGGTCCTTCAACAGTGGCGAGATGGGTGTTTAATGTCCTGCAACACTGGTCGCACAGATGGTTGGTGTCCTGCAACACTGGTTACACAGATGGCGGTGAATGTCCTGCAACGCTGGTCATATAGATGGCTGATGTGTCCTACTACACTGGTCAGACAGATGGTTGTGTCCTACAACATTGGTCAGACACATGGCTGTGTCCTTCAACACTGGTCACACATATGGTTTTTGTCCTGCAACACTGGTCAGACAGATGGTTGATATCCTCTAACGCTTGCTCATAAAGATGGTTCATAGTCTACAACACTGGTCAAATAGATGGTTTACGTCCTACAAAACTTGGTCAGGCAGGTGGTTCGTGGCCAGACAAGTGGCTGTTGTGATTCACTCGTCAAAACAAGGTAACGAAAACCGCCATAAATGAATTATATACAACTTCCCAGTCAGAACATGTATATAAATCTACTCGTATATCCTCCACGCTCGCTGAAAAATACATGATGCATAAAGAATCCCACAAAAAGGCGCTATTGCAACTGGAGGTTAAGAATCAGAGAAACTAAAGGAAAGTCATTTAAAAAAGATACCAAATGTCGATGGGAGACAATGATAAGTGTTTTCAGGGATGTCACTGACTTGATCTTACTTGAACAGGTACATCTCTTCCCAATGATTACGTCCAGAAACTTGGGAACGCACCAAGGAACCAGAACTTGGGAACGCACCAAGGAAACTGCAACAGATCATGTTAGGTGCTACGAAATACTGTCCTTCAGTTAGAAGCAATGAAGTGAAAGACTCACACGGCCTGAGTGAGGAACGAGTTAAATGCTGAAATCATCATAAGATCTGAGTGCAGATATGATGCGTCTGTAAGAGACAGGCCACCACATAATCTGCACACACACACACACACACACACACACACACACACACACACACACGGTAAGACGTCAGAGGTAATGCATGAAAACTACTAAAAACAAGATATAAAAACTTGATGCAGAGGCTACCCGCGGGTAGGTCCATATCTGCACAACTGACTTACACAATCTTCATTGTAGCGACTCCTGGGAATTATTCCTCTATGAACTTGTGTACACTAGATTTAAGTAGAGCTCTTCCGGCGTTGCTTGGTAATATATGAAGACTCCTCTCTCGATCTGAGACTTTTCGAGACAAAACAATGAGTACGTCCGACCACTGCAACCACTGCCTAGTTGACTGCCTCGCTCACCGCTGGGCCCTAACTTATACGGCTTCTGCCCCCGTGACGTCGTGCATCCGGCCTTCTTGGTTGGTTGGATGTTTATGACGTCACATATTTTCCTACAAACCGATTGGCCGCCAACGCCATGACGAAATATTACTGGAACAGGTACCTGTGTGGCCAGGAAGGTAAACGAAAGTCACTTGTGTTGACGACGTGGGATGATCCTGGAGGAATTATGTAGGCCACTACTTAACGGGAGGGTTTGCCGTGTTTCTAGGAAGTTAATGGACACGTTCAACTTCAAACTCTTCATATTTTTCAACTTTTATACAGAACTGTTAAAGTTAGCTGCAAATCACCTTGGATCTTATCGATAAGCGGGGAACTTGTGTCTCATTCTGGTTAAAAAATCTCGTCATTCTGACTTCAAGAATTTATAGTAAATAATGGGATTTTCAGTGAATAATAATGAATATGGTCTGCGTTCATTCTTACTAAGTTTATGGATACATTTGGGTAATTACCTATCAGTAGGCTACGGGGGATGAGTTTTACACTCTTGGGGCCTTCTCTACTATCATACAATTTTTGTACAACTTCTGAATGATATCCGCATTTAACATGTTTGTATGTTCTGTGTCAGCGTGTAAACAAAACAATACCGACCATAATGGGTTACTGAAGTACAACCAAAACCGACAATAAACACAAAATGTATGCACAACGAAAACACAAATTGTATGAGCCACGATAAAAAAGGAGTGCTGTACATATGGGGTGGGCCTTACACCAATGGTATTTACACAAAATCAATGGAAAAAGGAAAGGCTGGAAGTCCATATACAATCTTTGTCGTCGATGATGAGATGGGGCTGTTCATTTACTAGCTTGCAAGAGCTCGTATGGATACGTTACAGTTGTGGTGTCGAACCACAACCTGGGAAAGAGGGATCATCAGGTGGCAGGAGGTAACAGTGGCGAGAATGGCACAGGAGCTTCATTCCAAACTGTGGGCGACCATGCGAGGTCCAGGGAGAAAGGCAAGAGTTAATATGTCGAGCTCCTCTTGACCGGTGGCGAAACCACGGTGATGATCTTGGATGCTCATTCCCGCATCTTTTCTCGTCGCCCTTATTGTGTGCTAGATAAGGTGGGAGACTAAGCGGGAGGAAGCATATGTGATTTTGAAGATGTTAAAGATGTTATTAAGTTTAGGCGCCGAGGTTCCAAAGTGTCTTTAGCTGACGAAGAATGCAGAGACGAGAGCTGAGGGGTTTGGCGAATCTGCTCAGGTGCTCCCTCCACCTTAGTATGTCCAAAGTGACACCGAGAGTCTCGGTGGACTGGTCAATGTGGAGGTGGCACAAGTGGATGGGACACGGCTGGAGGCGAGGTTAATAAGTATGTATGATCATGGCCGATCGTGATGTAGTTGACGATGGTCCAGTTGTGGTGGGTCTTTGAGGGCGTTGTAAGGGGCACTGTAGGTAGATTTCCTTGTCAACTGCTTATATCAGTGGTAGAGTCGTCGGCGGTGTGTGTGTGTGTGTGTGTGTGTGTGTGTGTGTGTGTGTGTGTGTGTGTGTGTGTGTGTGTGTTCGGCATATCTGTAACTCCATGATGTTCATAAACTTGGGTTGACGAAAGTCGCCACACAGATCGGTTTGTGTTCCGGAGACCTAAGCAAGTGACCGACTTATAAAAAAAAAAAAAATTGAAATGCCTTCGTAATTTTGTTTAAAAACCTGGCTATGTTTGTATCAAACTCCAACAAAAACCTCCGAAATAAGATTTACTCTCTTTATCGTTTAGAGTATTAAACCTGACGCCATCCTAACGGGATCTGCGGTTGTGAAGAATTCCCATTAGAAGGTTTATGGCCACGTCTATCTTTTATTTGAAAACTCAGGAACACTAGGGTTAAAACGTAAACTCCAAGTTTACCAGGACGGTAATAGTGAAGTTTTTACACCATGTGGGACCACAGGAATTAGAGAAAAAAACAGAAATAATTCCCTACTATGATTTTTCTCTAGAACCTTTCTGGTTCCATTTATACTTTGACTGAAGAACGTCTATTATGTAAAGATTACATTTTTTCCCCACTATGTCGAAAGCTCCACTCACAGACGTAAGTCTTCAAACAACGCTAGGCCGTAAGTGAAATAATAGGATAAAACATAAAAAGAGAGGTAAAGAGGGAAGATGAATAAAGATAATCTAAGACAATGTTTTCCTTCCAAGTCAATACCCATAGCTTGTTCGCAATCCACCCTTTCCGTCAGGCTCCCCGACTTCGCCTCCTGCCGCATAGCCACATCAGGTCACGTTTTCTCTTCATATTCTTCCCCCAAAGAAACCTACTGGCTCACGTTCCTCTTCACAGCCACTTCGTGAGCATCATCAGCGCCTGACTACCCTCCCTATCCACAGCGGGCTTAACTCAGCTGCGCCTTTCACTATCGCATCCATCATTCCGGTCGTCTCTCATTTCCCCTTTCATCCCATTCATTCAACTCGCCTGTACTCCCTAATATGCCCCGCCTTGTTACATCAACCCATCCATCGCCAGTACCTTCTCTGTAATGGTTGTGACTCAACCATCCGCTCCTCTGACAGTACAGTGAGGTTCCAGGAAGGCCGCTGGGGTACACACTGCCTGCCTGCCTGGTCTGGCCTTGACTAGCCACGCTGTTCTTCATCTCATGCGATCTCTTGAGGACGACTATGCGAACCCGTGAGTACGACGGAGCGAACCCTTGGGTACGATAGAGTGAACCTTTGAGGACGACAGAACGAGCCCTAGAGGACGACAGAACGAACCCTTGAGGACGACAGAGCGAACCCTTGAGGACGACAGAAAGAACCCTTGAGGACGACAAAGCGAACCCCAGAGGACGACAGGGCGAATCCTTGAGGACGACAGAGCAAATCCTTGAGGACGACAGCACGACCCTTGAGCAGAGATGCTTACCCCCAGATCAGGACGTGCAGTCACTCAACGTCGGTAGAACATCTCATGGCTCGTTAAATATATGCCACTGAGCCAAAAATTTCAACAAACGCCATGAGGCGGCCTCCTGAGGGTTGAGGAATCACTCGTGACCTAACCAGAGTTCCTGAATTTCCCTTCAGTTAAACTGCTTTGTCTCTTCATTAACTATTTCTTCTAGTAAATCCTATGATACGGGAGACTCACTATATATATATATATATATACATATATATATATATATATATATATATATATATATATATATATATATATATATATATATATTCTTCAGACGGTAAAGTAACGGATTACATAATCCACATGTCTAATGCCATCTACGGTTGACAACAGATACACGTCTGGCACCATCCACGTGTCTGTGCACCATACACATCGACGCACTGCATACACCCACACTGCTCATATCTGGCATTGTTGACACGCCTGGGTCACATACCAGGTATTGTACACGCCTCAGTGCCACGGGAACTCGGGTTAGTTTCTTGGGAGTGAGTGTGAGTGACTCAGCCGTAGGGCCGTGTCCCTCAACCGAGGTCTTCCCCCTGCAGTAGCGTCCAAGTCCCGGGTCTACCTTCTTGTTGATCTTATCTCCACTAGTCCAGTTACCAGAAGGCTGGGATGGGTAGGTTCGGGGTAAGTCCTGTGGCCTCCAGGGCCGTGGCTCGGCCCCTGTACCAGACCTGCCTAGTTACTGGTGGGGGAAGGGGGGGGGGATAGGTGGGACCGGGGAGGTAGTGGGTGTAGGAGTGGTGGGGTAACAAGTGAAGGGCGGCCTCACCGTTGTGACGCAACTGTGCCAATTGTCTGCAAGGCCAGGCAGGCGGACCTTGCACTTTCCAGGAAAGGTCGGCGATATTCTGATACAGTACAGCGTGCCTCCAGGCTCTCCTCTGATCTATATACGTCCCTCTTCCAGCACATCAATATCTACAATCAATCATAACAATAGTCAGAGAGTACAGGAGTATATCTTTCATATCATGTGCTCAAAACTACATGGTTAATCGTTTGAGACAAACGAAAAACTATTTTTCCATCTCTATGAGAATATTGGTCTCACCAGCATTCTTTGGGTGTTTTGTAGCACCCAGTCCTCACAGTCGTTCTTGGATTCATTCCTTTAACTAAAAAATACTTCAAGAATATAACACACACACACAAATATATATATATATATATATATATATATATATATATATATATATATATATATATATATATATATATATCTTTCTTTTTTCTTTCAAACTATTCGCCATTTCCCGCATTAGCGAGGTAGCGTTAAGAACAGAGGACTGGGCCTTTGAGGGAATACCCTCACCTGGCCCAATTCTCTGTTCCTTCTTTTGGAAAATTGAAAAAAAAAAAAAAGAAAAAAAAAAAAAACGAGAGGGGAGGATTTCCAGCCCCCCGCTCCCTCCCCTTTTAGTCGCCTTCTACGACACGCAGGGAATACGTGGGAAGTATTCTTAATCCCCTATCCCCAGGGATATATATATATATATATATATATATATATATATATATATATATATATATATATATATATATATATATATATATGCTCGCTTGTCTGCGGTTACCCATTTGAGAGCATCATCTGTTTCCCTCTTTCAGAAAGTTAATAAAAGAGGAAAGAAATTCCCGACTCCTGCTTTTCGGACCCTTTCTTTAGTCGTCTTCCACGACAGGCAGGGGTTACGTGGGTAAGGTTTTCTCCCCTCTGCCGTGTTTTTCTGAGGAACATTTAATTTGCTAATGAATGGAACTCAGTATATATGTCTGCCTGTACAGTTTTTAAACCTTCCATTTGTTAATTATGTGGGAGAGTCATATACAGTAAGACGGTCAGTGACTAAGAGGGTTACTGCCTGGAAACTTTCATCCTCTACAACTTATCTTACTAAGAATCTAAACTCCTATGATATTCGCGAAAAATCATCATTCGATATCTCTTTTTTAATTTTTTGTCCTAGATACGAGTTCTAGCAACGCGTCGTCACTCCGGGGCGCAGGAAGTGCTGCCCGAGAGCGTCCAGCAAGAGTGACCCCGGGCGACGGGAGGCCCGGCCATGACACATAGCACCGCCACAGGTCTGTCTACCCCGTCACCCAGCGTCCTAATTTGACTGAAGCCATCCGCAGCCAGCCGTATACGGCTCGTTTACATAAGAGTCGGACAATAATTTGATTTGTCGTCCTCTTCCGTTCCATATTGCGTCTGCCATTTCAAAATATCCCAGAAAAAAAATTCGGTGGTAGCATTAATGCTCTGAACAATGCGTAATTCCAAGAACCAGTAGCAGTAGAGTTAGGTTTAAATCACTATAATTTCACTGCAAAACTATGAAAAATGATGACAATCAATTCTTACCTCCAAGGACAGCATCAAGGAAACAGGTTACGTTGTCAAGCAGCCAGGTAGGTTCTATTTGATGCATCTTACAATCATATTAACAGCGGATGCTCTGATATCAACAGTGCAGTAAAGATATGCACTAGATTACATTATTTAGAGCTCTTTAAAATATATATTCATACAGTAATTCGGTTCGGGAGTATAAGATACGATGGTTCAAAATTGTGATCTCGTAAACTGTTGGTAATGACGTCACAAGGAGAGCTTCCGCGCCACCTCACCCCCAGCTGCTTGACTTGGTAAGCAGTGTGATTCACGTTTCTTGCATGCATACATATTAATGAGGCATGTTACGTCTCTTGGTAATATGAACAAAGTCATATGATTTCAAGGACAATTTAGCTAGAGAGATGAAACAAAGTGCGTTGAACTAATGGCCAGCATCACCAATCAACATGGTCTGTAAACAACTGGAAAATATAATCAGAAAACAAATGTACGAGTACATGCAGGAGGAGGAGGAGGAAACCTACGTGTCAGGTAGCACGGGTTCAAAGGCAGTACGTCGTGCATAAATGATATTCTGGACTGCGAGAGTAAACACGAGCCGAGAAACACTAGAAAATGTGAAAATTATACTTTTATACCAATCTTACCGAAACTTCTTTATGGAACAGCGAATGTTTAGAGCATTAAAAAGTTTATGGAATTTCACAAAACGATTATAAAAGTAATTGAAGTTATACGTGTAAAGATAATTTCTCTCGCCCCTTAAGCGGAGAAATACAAATAGTATATCTTAGTGCAAAACATAAACATATCAATTCCTAGTTCAAAACATATGATAGCCTAAAGTACAAAACACAAACATTGTAAAGTAGTCAATAATAACATACGCGTGCTCGACCGATGAAGGTAGGACAAGACCACTGTTATTATTTGTTAAGACCAGAAGCTCTGAGAACACTTACAATATCCAACATGAATCAGCTGCAGTATAGCAACTGTACGACGAAGTATCACCACAATTTAGTGGGACACGTGGGAAGGTCAGTTCAAAGTGATCACAGTTGGAGCGAAAAATTGATCGACGTTCGTCCAAGACGTTCAAATGAAAGGAAGGAAATAGGGCAACTGACATGGAAGTTTAAGTTTCCGAGATTGAACGAAAATGAGGGAAAGTAAGAAATATAACTATACGATGGGAATACTTGTACATTACTTTTAGATCGAATTATAAGTCTTTGGGTCGCGATGGGAGGCAAACTTGCCAGCAAAAGTTCCAAGAGATAAGAAAAAAAATACAGATGTGGTCTAATGTTTTTTTTTAAGCGATTATCATATAAATTTTTGATAAGGATTACCACCTGATGCATCATTCTACCACCACAAAACATTTCTTGAAACCAAAACTCAGTCAAATTTTCTCAAACAAAAGCAAGTCGTAATGTGTCTTTTGCGTGTGCCGTCCGCCTCAAGGTCACAGACATAACGTCATTCTAAAGAAATTACTACCTTCTTCTTGAGAACTTCACGAAGCAATTTCGAGATCGAAGATAATGTCTTGATTTTCGTGAAAAAAAAAAAAAACTTGATATGCACGATGTGTGTGTCACGCCTGATTCGCAGAGTGGACGTCTTGTTGTTATGTGTCCTTAGTTTGATGTCACACCCGGATGTGAATGTGGGTCGAGGTTGAGTCGGCAATATTTGTTGCAGTGGGGGGAGGGGGGGAGGTAACAACTTGAGTGACACTTTAGATCGTAATGGACGTGCTTGTGGGTGGGGGCCTAGCATGAGCGACAGTTTTGATCAGTACTAGATTCGGTTGGGATGGGTAGTTTACAGCTTGAGTGGCAGATTAGATCGGTATTGAATATGGGGAGCTTCCAACATGAGCGGTAGTTTAATCGGTATTCATGTGGGGAGCTTCCACCATGAGCGGCAGTTTCAATACACCAGCAGGCCTGCTAACCTCGTCCTCAGGCAGTTACCACATCCATGCATCATTAAGACCTTCCGGAAAATGCTACAGCCACCGGTTACTCACCATGGTCGAGTCATCCGTCCGTGTTACTTAAGTGTGGTCCGGATACGGGAAGTCTGGATATGACCAATCTTGGTGCGGTGGGTAGTATCAAGCCATCAGTCTCAAAGGGCCAAGTTTCGAGTACGAGACAAGGCAGCCACCTCATGACGTTCATCCTTTGAGACTGGTCGATAAATGGGTACCTAACATAAGCTGGATATATATATATATATATATATATATATATATATATATATATATATATATATATATATATATATATATATATATATTTCCCTCCTGACAGCGGAATTCTAACCGCTATCATTTACACTGGTAAAAAGAAGTAATGCATAAACGTAGTTAAGAATCGGAGCAACAAGAGTGTAAAAGCTCTTTCCCCGTAACACGAAGCTGGAATAAACACAAGAAATCCTGAGCTTTTGATGAATGGGCGCCGTAACGTCAGAGAAAATTTCCTTCACCCGCCTAATTAATATAAAAGTTGTTTCCGTTAAAGGCGTTTAAAAAAAATATCCCTATGAATAATGATATTTACCTTATTTTCGGCCCCTTAGATCACCGAGACCTGTTCTTGTCAACAACAGGATAACCTTTTAAATCTGTCCTTTGAACACGTTTTAAAACCAGTCACGCAAACGCAGACTTATATCCGTTCATTTGACTCCGTCATTCCTTAAAAGAACCGTTTACAATCCTTCTGTTGAACGTAAACCAATTAACTGCGCAATTTCAAGTTGAACCTTTCAAATCTGTTCTATAAACGCAACCCTTGAAACCACGTCATTAAACGAAAACTTATGCAATCCGTACCTTAAAATTGTCAGACAACCGTCAAATTACAATTACAGTTTCAAATGCTTCCTTTAATGGGCAAATTTTGAAGTCATTTAATTTCACGGTATCCTTTAAGCTCCAACTTTCAAATATTAATCCTTAAACCGTCTTTGACACTAACCATAACCTTTAATTTCCATCATTCAGTCTCTAGTTTATAAAATCCATGATTAAACTTCGTTATTAAACGCAAACTTTTAGGCTCTGCCATTGCAACTATTTCATCTGACAGCGCCACGGCCACGGCCGTCTAAACCCATGTAAATTGTGTCTTCACCACGTTCTCACACATACGTCATTTAGATCGTCTTATTGATACTCCGTTCGTAACATTCATTCATGTTTCCCATCAAAGGACTAAGGTTACACGTGAATATTCTGTCTCCTTTGTTATTTGCTGTTACTTGTTTGTTTAAGGAATGAGTTACTGTTACTATTACCTCCCTCTTAAGAATAAGAAAAAAAAAAAAAGGTGCTTTTCTTAAAAAACAGAGGAAAACAGGTTTTATGACTTAAGAGCTTTTGATGACCACACCCCTCTCTCACCTAACCATGTCTTACTCGTTTAACCTTCCTTACGCTGTAGACCGTCCTAAGGCATCTCATTTCAACACCAACCATTTTCTGTAACTAATTTTTCAGTTTTTTGATATAGGGTCAACATTCGCATTCATATAACACCGTCGGAACTACTTTTCCATCAAACTTACCAATCTCCAATCTTTACCCTCATAGACAGCGACCTCCCTTTCTACATTCTTCAATGCCCCCATGGTTATATATATATATATATATATATATATATATATATATATATATATATATATATATATATATATATATATTATCCTTGGGGATAGGGGATTAAGAATACTTCCCACGTATTCCCTGCGTGTCGTAGAGGGCGACTAAAAGGGGAGGGAGCGGGGGGGCTGGAAATCCTCCCCTCTCGTTTTTTTTTTTTTTTAATTTTCCAAAAGAAGAAACAGAGGGGGCCAGGTGAGGATATTCCAAAAAAAGGCCCAGTCCTCTGTTCTTAACGCTACCTCGCTAACGCGGGAAATGGCGAATAGTTTAAAAGAAATATAATATATATATATATATATATATATATATATATATATATATATATATATATATATATATATATATAGTAGTGGAGATGTGAGAAGGAGATGGAGTGAGTATTTTGAAGGTTTGTTGAATGTGTTTGATGATAGAGTGGCAGATATAGGGTGTTTTGGTCGAGGTGGTGTGCAAAGTGAGAGGGTTAGGGAAAATGATTTGGTAAACAGAGAAGAGGTAGTAAAAGATTGCGGAAGATGAAAGCCGGCAAGGCAGCAGGTTTGGATGGAATTGCAGTGGAATTTATTAAAAAAGGGGTGGCTGTATTGTTGACTGGTTGGTAAGGTTATTTAATGTATGTATGACTCATGGTGAGGTGCCTGAGGATTGGCGGAATGCGTGCATAGTGCCATTGTACAAAGGCAAAGGGGATAAGAGTGAGTGCTCAAATTACAGAGGTATAAGTTTGTTGAGTATTCCTGGTAAATTATATGGGAGGGTATTGATTGAGAGGGTGAAGGCATGTACAGAGCATCAGATTGGGGAAGAGCAGTGTGGTTTCAGTAGTGGTAGAGGATGTGTGGATCAGGTGTTTGCTTTGAAGAATGTATGTGAGAAATACTTAGAAAAGCAAATGGATTTGTATGTAGCATTTATGGACCTGGAGAAGGCATATGATAGAGTTGATAGAGATGCTATGTGGAAGGTATTAAGAATATATGGTGTGGGAGGCAAGTTGTTAGAAGCAGTGAAAAGTTTTTATCGAGGATGTAAGGCATGTGTACGTGTAGGAAGAGAGGAAAGTGATTGGTTCTCAGTGAATGTAGGTTTGCGGCAGGGGTGTGTGATGTCTCCATGGTTGTTTAATTTGTTTATGGATGGGGTTGTTAGGGAGGTGAATGCAAGAGTTTTGGAAAGAGGGGCAAGAATGAAGTCTGTTGTGGATGAGAGAGCTTGGGAAGTGCGTCACTTGTTGTTCGCTGATGGTACAGCGCTGGTGGCTGATTCATGTGAGAAACTGCAGAAGCTGGTGACTGAGTTTGGTAAAGTGTGTGAAAGAAGAAAGTTAAGAGTAAATGTGAATAAGACCAAGGTAATTATTAGGTACAGTAGGGTTGAGGGTCAAGTCAATTGGGAGGTAAGTTTGAATGGAGAAAAACTGGAGGAAGTAAAGTGTTTTAGATATTTGGGAGTGGATCTGGCAACGGATGGAACCATGGAAGCGGAAGTGAATCATAGGGTGGGGGAGGGAGCGAAAATCCTGGGAGCCTTGAAGAATGTGTGGAAGTCTAGAACATTATCTCGGAAAGCAAAAATGGGTATGTTTGAAGGAATAGTGGTTCCAACAATGTTGTATGGTTGCGAGACGTGGGCTATGGATAGAGTTGTGCGCAGGAGGGTGGATGTGCTGGAAATGAGATGTTTGAGGACAATGTGTGGTGTGAGGTGGTTTGATCGAGTAAGTAATGTAAGGGTAAGAGAGATGTGTGGAAATAAAAAGAGCGTGGTTGAGAGAGAAGAGGGTGTTTTGAAATGGTTTGGGCACATGGAGAGAATGAGTGAGGAAAGATTGACCAAGTGGATTTATGTGTCGGAGGTGGAGGGAACGAGAAGTGGGAGACCAAATTGGAGGTGGAAAGATGGAGTGAAAAAGATCTTGTGTGATCGGGGCCTGAACATGCAGGAGGGTGAAAGGAGGGCAAGGAATAGAGTGAATTGGATCGATGTGGTATACCGGGGTTGACGTGCTGTCAGTGGATTGAATCAGGGCATGTGAAGAGTCTGGGGTAAACCATGGAAAGTTGTGTGGGGCCTGGATGTGGAAAGGGAGCTGTGGTTTCGGGCATTATTGCATGACAGCTAGAGACTGAGTGTGAACGAATGGGGCCTTTGTTGTCTTTTCCTAGTGCTACCTCGCACACATGAGGGGGGAGGGGGATGGTATTCCATGTGTGGCGAGGTGGCGATGGGAATGAATAAAGGCAGACAGTGTGAATTGTGTGCATGGGTATATATGTATGTGTCTGTGTGTGTATATATATGTGTACATTGAGATGTATACGTATGTATATTTGCGTGTGTGGACGTGTGTGTATATATACATGTGTATGGGGGTGGGTTGGGCCATTTCTTTCGTCTGTTTCCTTGCGCTACCTCGGAAACGCGGGAGACAGCGACAAAGCAAAATAAAAACAAAAAAATAATATACATATATATATACATCACCACTACTTGTTATCACCTCCCCATTTGCGCCCTTCACTGAAGTTCCCATTTGCTCCCTTGTCTTACGCACTTTATTTACCTCCTTCCAGAACATCTTTTTATTCTCCCTAAAATTTAATGATACCCTCTCACCCCAACTCTCATTTGCCCTTTTTTTCACCTCTTGTACCTTTCTCTTGACCTCCTGTCTCTTTCTTTTATACGTCTCCCACTCAATTTCATTTTTTCCCTGCAAAAATCGTCCAAAGGCCCCGATCACACAAAATCTTTTTCACTCCATCTTTCCACCTCCTAATTTGGTCTCCCTCTTCTCCTCGTTCCCTCCACCTCCGACACATATATTCTCTTGGTCAATCTTTCCTCACTCATTCTCTCCATGTGCCCGAACCATTTCAAAACACCCTCTTCTGCTCTCTCAACCACGCTCTTTTTATTTCCACACATCTCTCTTACCCTTACGTTACTTACTCGATCAAACCACCTCACACCACACATTGTCCTCAAACATCTCATTTCCAGCACATCCATCCTCCTGCGCACAACTCTATCCATAGCCCACGCCTCGCAACCATACAACATTGTTGGAACCACTATTCCTTCAAACATACCCATTTTTGCTTTCCGAGATAATGTTCTCGACTTCCACACATTCTTCAACGCTCCCAGAATTTTCGCCCCCTCCCCCACCCTATGATCCACTTCCGCTTCCATGGTTCCATCCGCTGCCAGATCCACTCCCAGATATCTAAAACACTTCACTTCCTCCAGTTTTTCTCCATTCAAACTCACCTCCCAATTGACTTGACCCTCAACCCTACTGTACCTAATAACCTTGCTCTTATTCACATTTACTCCTAACTTTCTTCTTTCACACACTTTACCAAACTCGGTCACCAGCTTCTGCAGTTTCTCACATGAATCAGCCACCAGCGCTGTATCATCAGCGAACAACAACTGACTCACTTCCCAAGCTCTCTCATCCCCAACAGACTTCATACTTGGCCCTCTTTCCAAAACTCTTGCATTCACCTCCCTAACAACCCCATCCATAAACAAATTAAACAACCATGGAGACATCACACACCCCTGCCGCAAACCTACATTCACTGAGAACCAATCACTTTCCTCTCTTCCTACACGTACACATGCCTTACATCCTCGATAAAAACTTTTCACTGCTTCTAACAACTTGCCTCCCACACCATATATTCTTAATACCTTCCACAGAGCATCTCTATCAACTCTATCATATGCCTTCTCCAGATCCATAAATGCTACATACAAATCCATTTGCTTTTCTAAGTATTTCTCACATACATTCTTCAAAGCAAACACCTGATCCACACATCCTCTACCACTTCTGAAACCACACTGCTCTTCCCCAATCTGATGCTCTGTACATGCCTTCACCCTCTCAATCAATACCCTCCCATATAATTTACCAGGAATACTCAACAAACTTATACGTCTGTAATTTGAGCACTCACTCTTATCCCCTTTGCCTTTGTACAATGGCACTATGCACGCATTCCGCCAATCCTCAGGCACCTCACCATGAGTCATACATACATTAAATAACCTTACCAACCAGTCAACAATACAGTCACCCCCTTTTTTAATAAATTCCACTGCAATACCATCCAAACCTGCTGCCTTGCCGGCTTTCATCTTCCGCAAAGCTTTTACTACCTCTTCTCTGTTTACCAAATCATTTTCCCTAACCCTCTCACTTTGCACACCACCTCGACCAAAACACCCTATATCTGCCACTCTATCATCAAACACATTCAACAAACCTTCAAAATACTCACTCCATCTCCTTCTCACATCACCACTACTTGTTATCACCTCCCCATTTGCGCCCTTCACTGAAGTTCCCATTTGCTCCCTTGTCTTACGCACTTTATTTACCTCCTTCCAGAACATCTTTTTCTTCTCCCTAAAATTTAATGATACTCTCTCACCCCAACTCTCATTTGCCCTTTTTTTCACCTCTTGCACCTTTCTCTTGACCTCCTGTCTCTTTCTTTTATACATCTCCCACTCAATTGCATTTTTTCCCTGCAAAAATCGTCCAAATGCCTCTCTCTTCTCTTTCACTAATACTCTTACTTCTTCATACCACCACTCACTACCCTTTCTAATCAACCCACCTCCCACTCTTCTCATGCCACAAGCATCTTTTGCGCAATCCATCACTGATTCCCTAAATACATCCCATTCCTCCCCCACTCCCCTTACTTCCATTGTTCTCACCTTTTTCCATTCTGTACTCAGTCTCTCCTGGTACTTCCTCACACAAGTCTCCTTCCCAAGCTCACTTACTCTCACCACCCTCTTCACCCCAACATTCACTCTTCTTTCCTGAAAACCCATACAAATCTTCACCTTAGCCTCCACAAGATAATGATCAGACATCCCTCCAGTTGCACCTCTCAGCACATTAACATCCAAAAGTCTCTCTTTCGCGCGCCTGTCAATTAACACGTAATCCAATAACACTCTCTGGCCATCTCTCCTACTTACATAAGTATACTTATGTATATCTCGCTTTTTAAACCAGGTATTCCCAATCATCAGTCCTTTTTCAGCACATAAATCTACAAGCTCTTCACCATTTCCATTTACAACACCGAACACCCCATGTATACCAATTATTCCCTCAACTGCCACATTACTCACCTTTGCATTCAAATCACCCATCACTATAACCCGGTCTCGTGCATCAAAACCACTAACACACTCATTCAGCTGCTCCCAAAACACTTGTATTTTTTTTTTTTTTTTTTTTTTTAACTTTCTAAAATGGGAAACAGAAGAAGGAGTCACGCGGGGAGTGCTCATCCTCCCCGAAGGCTCAGATTGGGGTGCCTAAATGTGTGTGGATGTAACCAAGATGTGAAAAAAGGAGAGATAGGTAGTATGTTTGAGGAAAGGAACCTGGATGTTTTGGCTCTGAGTAAAACGAAGCTCAAGGGTAAAGGGGAAGAGTGGTTTGGGAATGTCTGGGGAGTAAAGTCAGGGGTTAGTGAGAGGACAAGAGCAAGGGAAGGAGTAGCAGTACTCCTGAAACAGGAGTTGTGGGAGTATGTGATAGAATGTAAGAAAGTAAATTCTCGATTAATATGGGTAAAACTGAAAGTTGATGGAGAGAGATGGGTGATTATTGGTGCATATGCACCTGGGCATGAGAAGAAAGATCATGAGAGGCATATATATATATATATATATATATATATCATAGGGTGGGGGACGGGGCGAAAATTCTGGGAGCCTTGAAGAATGTGTGGAAGTCGAGAACATTATCTCGGAAAGCAAAAATGGGTATGTTTGAAGGAATAGTGGTTCCAACAATGTTGTATGGTTGCGAGGCGTGGACTATGGATAGAGTTGTGCGCAGGAGGATGGATGTGCTGGAAATGAGATGTTTGAGGACAATGTGTGGTGTGAGGTGGTTTGATCGAGTAAGTAACGTAAGGGTAAGAGAGATGTGTGGAAATAAAAAGAGCGTGGTTGAGAGAGCAGAAGAGGGTGTTTTGAAATGGTTTGGTCACATGGAGAGAATGAATGAGGAAAGATTGACCAAGAGGATATATGTGTCGGAGGTGGAGGGAACGAGGAGAAGAGGGAGACCAAATTGGAGGTGGAAAGATGGAGTGAAAAAGATTTTGTGTGATCGGGGCCTGAACATGCAGGAGGGTGAAAGGAGGGCAAAGAATAGAGTGAATTGGAGCGATGTGGTATACCGGGGTTGACGTGCTGTCAGTGGATTGAATCAAGGCATGTGTATGGGGGTGGGTGTGGCCATTTCTTTCGTCTGTTTCCTTGCGCTACCTCGCAAACGCGGGAGACAGCGACAAAGCAAAAAAAAAAAAATTATATATATATATATATATATATATATATATATATATATATATATATATATAATCACTATCTTGGGAAGGTGAAAGTTTGTAGAGGTTTTTAAAAAAGAAAAGAGAATGTAGGGGAGAAGAGAGTGGTGAAAGGTGAAAGTATGTGAGCTCGTAAACGAGACTTGTGTGAAGAAAGAAATATGAGGAGAGATTGAGCGCAGAATGGCCGAAGGTGAGACAAAATGAAGGGAGGGGCGTGGGTGAAGAATGGGAAGAAATTAGGGAAGCATTGATGGCATGTGCAATTCATGAAAGTGGCATGAGAAAAGTGAATGGTAGGCAGATTAGAAAGGGTAGTGAGTGGTGGGATGTAGAAGCAAAGTTTTATGTGAAAGAGAAAAGAGAGGTGTTTGGACGATACTTACAAGGAGTGCAAATGACTGGGAGATGTATAAGAGAATGCGGCAAGAGGTCATGAGGGTGGTCAAGGGTTGAAAAAGAGGGTAAATGAGAGTTGGGGTGAGAAAGTATCATTAAACTTTAGGCACAATAAAAAGATGTTTTGGAAGGAGGCAAGTAACGTGCGTAATACAAAAGAACAAATGGGAATATTGATGAAGGAGCTTGTGATGGAATGAGTATTTTGAAGGAATGTCGAATGTGTTTGATGATAGAGTGACAGGTGTAGGGTGTTTTGCTTGGGGTGGTATGCGAAGTGAGAGTCAGGAAGAGTGGTTTGGTGAAGAGGGAAGAGGTGATGAAAGCCTTGCATAAGACGAAATCCGACAAGCCGGCGGCAGTGGATGGTATTGTAGCTGAATTTATTAAGAAAGGGGGTGACTGTGTTATTGATTGTTTGGTAAGGATATTAATTGTATGTATGGATCATGGTGAGGTGCTTGAGGATTGGCGGAATGCATATATAGTGCCACTGTACAAAGGAAAAGGGGAATAAAGGCGAGTGTTCAAACTGCAGAGGCATAAGTTTGAGTATTTCTGGGGAATTGTATGGGAGGGTATCAACTGAGCATCAGATTGGGGAGGAGCAGTGTGGTTTTAGAAGTGGCTGAGGATGTGTGGATCAGGTGTTTACTTTCAAGAATGTATGAGAAATATTTAGAAAAACATGGATTTGTATGTAGCTTTTATGAATCTGGAGAAGGCATATAGCAGAGTTGACAGAGATGTTCTGTGGAAGGTCTTAAGAATATATGGTGTGGGAGGCAAGTTGTTAGAAGCAGTGAAAAGTTTTTATCGAGGATGTAAGGCATGTGTACGTGTAGGAAGAGAGGAAAGTGATTGGTTCTCAGTGAATGTAGGTTTGCGGCAGGGGTGTGTGATGTCTCCATGGTTGTTTAATTTGTTTATGGATGGGGTTGTTAGGGAGGTGAATGCAAGAGTTTTGGAAAGAGGGGCAAGAATGAAGTCTGTTGTGGATGAGAGAGCTTGGGAAGTGCGTCACTTGTTGTTCGCTGATGGTACAGCGCTGGTGGCTGATTCATGTGAGAAACTGCAGAAGCTGGTGACTGAGTTTGGTAAAGTGTGTGACAGAAGAAAGTTAAGAGTAAATGTGAATAAGACCAAGGTAATTATTAGGTACAGTAGGGTTGAGGGTCAAGTCAATTGGGAGGTAAGTTTGAATGGAGAAAAACTGGAGGAAGTAAAGTGTTTTAGATATTTAGGAGTGGATCTGGCAACGGATGGAACCATGGAAGCGGAAGTGAATCATAGGGTGGGGGAGGGAGCGAAAATCCTGGGAGCCTTGAAGAATGTGTGGAAGTCTAGAACATTATCTCGGAAAGCAAAAATGGGTATGGTTGAAGGAATAGTGGTTCCAACAATGTTGTATGGTTGCGAGACGTGGGCTATGGATAGAGTTGTGCGCAGGAGGGTGGATGTGCTGGAAATGAGATGTTTGAGGACAATGTGTGGTGTGAGGTGGTTTGATCGAGTAAGTAATGTAAGGGTAAGAGAGATGTGTGGAAATAAAAAGAGCGTGGTTGAGAGAGAAGAGGGTGTTTTGAAATGGTTTGGGCACATGGAAAGAATGAGTGAGGAAAGATTGACCAAGAGGATTTATGTGTCGGAGGTGGAGGGAACGAGAAGTGGGAGACCAAATTGGAGGTGGAGAGATGGAGTGAAAAAGATCTTGTGTGATCGGGGCCTGAACATGCAGGAGGGTGAAAGGAGGGCAAGGAATAGAGTGAATTGGATCGATGTGGTATACCGGGGTTGACGTGCTGTCAGTGGATTGAATCAGGGCATGTGAAGAGTCTGGGGTAAACCATGGAAAGTTGTGTGGGGCCTGGATGTGGAAAGGGAGCTGTGGTTTCGGGCATTATTGCATGACAGCTAGAGACTGAGTGTGAACGAATGGGGCCTTTGTTGTCTTTTCCTAGTGCTACCTCGCACACATGAGGGGGGAGGGGGATGGTATTCCATGTGTGGCGAGGTGGCGATGGGAATGAATAAAGGCAGACAGTGTGAATTGTGTGCATGGGTATATATGTATGTGTCTGTGTGTGTATATATATGTGTACATTGAGATGTATACGTATGTATATTTGCGTGTGTGGACGTGTGTGTATATATACATGTGTATGGGGGTGGGTTGGGCCATTTCTTTCGTCTGTTTCCTTGCGCTACCTCGCAAACGCGGGAGACAGCGACAAAGCAAAATAAAAACAAAAAAATAATATACATATATATATACATCACCACTACTTGTTATCACCTCCCCATTTGCGCCCTTCACTGAAGTTCCCATTTGCTCCCTTGTCTTACGCACTTTATTTACCTCCTTCCAGAACATCTTTTTATTCTCCCTAAAATTTAATGATACCCTCTCACCCCAACTCTCATTTGCCCTTTTTTTCACCTCTTGTACCTTTCTCTTGACCTCCTGTCTCTTTCTTTTATACGTCTCCCACTCAATTTCATTTTTTCCCTGCAAAAATCGTCCAAAGGCCCCGATCACACAAAATCTTTTTCACTCCATCTTTCCACCTCCAATTTGGTCTCCCTCTTCTCCTCGTTCCCTCCACCTCCGACACATATATTCTCTTGGTCAATCTTTCCTCACTCATTCTCTCCATGTGCCCGAACCATTTCAAAACACCCTCTTCTGCTCTCTCAACCACGCTCTTTTTATTTCCACACATCTCTCTTACCCTTACGTTACTTACTCGATCAAACCACCTCACACCACACATTGTCCTCAAACATCTCATTTCCAGCACATCCATCCTCCTGCGCACAACTCTATCCATAGCCCACGCCTCGCAACCATACAACATTGTTGGAACCACTATTCCTTCAAACATACCCATTTTTGCTTTCCGAGATAATGTTCTCGACTTCCACACATTCTTCAACGCTCCCAGAATTTTCGCCCCCTCCCCCACCCTATGATCCACTTCCGCTTCCATGGTTCCATCCGCTGCCAGATCCACTCCCAGATATCTAAAACACGTCACTTACTCCAGTTTTTCTCCATTCAAACTCACCTCCCAATTGACTTGACCCTCAACCCTACTGTACCTAATAACCTTGCTCTTATTCACATTTACTCCTAACTTTCTTCTTTCACACACTTTACCAAACTCGGTCACCAGCTTCTGCAGTTTCTCACATGAATCAGCCACCAGCGCTGTATCATCAGCGAACAACAACTGACTCACTTCCCAAGCTCTCTCATCCCCAACAGACCTCATACTTGGCCCTCTTTCCAAAACTCTTGCATTCACCTCCCTAACAACCCCATCCATAAACAAATTAAACAACCATGGAGACATCACACACCCCTGCCGCAAACCTACATTCACTGAGAACCAATCACTTTCCTCTCTTCCTACACGTACACATGCCTTACATCCTCGATAAAAACTTTTCACTGCTTCTAACAACTTGCCTCCCACACCATATATTCTTAATACCTTCCACAGAGCATCTCTATCAACTCTATCATATGCCTTCTCCAGATCCATAAATGCTACATACAAATCCATTTGCTTTTCTAAGTATTTCTCACATACATTCTTCGAAGCAAACACCTGATCCACACATCCTCTACCACTTCTGAAACCACACTGCTCTTCCCCAATCTGATGCTCTGTACATGCCTTCACCCTCTCAATCAATACCCTCCCATATAATTTACCAGGAATACTCAACAAACTTATACGTCTGTAATTTGAGCACTCACTCTTATCCCCTTTGCCTTTGTACAATGGCACTATGCACGCATTCCGCCAATCCTCAGGCACCTCACCATGAGTCATACATACATTAAATAACCTTACCAACCAGTCAACAATACAGTCACCCCCTTTTTTAATAAATTCCACTGCAATACCATCCAAACCTGCTGCCTTGCCGGCTTTCATCTTCCGCAAAGCTTTTACTACCTCTTCTCTGTTTACCAAATCATTTTCCCTAACCCTCTCACTTTGCACACCACCTCGACCAAAACACCCTATATCTGCCACTCTATCATCAAACACATTCAACAAACCTTCAAAATACTCACTCCATCTCCTTCTCACATCACCACTACTTGTTATCACCTCCCCATTTGCGCCCTTCACTGAAGTTCCCATTTGCTCCCTTGTCTTACGCACTTTATTTACCTCCTTCCAGAACATCTTTTTATTCTCCCTAAAATTTAATGATACTCTCTCACCCCAACTCTCATTTGCCCTTTTTTTCACCTCTTGCACCTTTCTCTTGACCTCCTGTCTCTTTCTTTTATACATCTCCCACTCAATTGCATTTTTTCCCTGCAAAAATCGTCCAAATGCCTCTCTCTTCTCTTTCACTAATACTCTTACTTCTTCATACCACCACTCACTACCCTTTCTAATCAACCCACCTCCCACTCTTCTCATGCCACAAGCATCTTTTGCGCAATCCATCACTGATTCCCTAAATACATCCCATTCCTCCCCCACTCCCCTTACTTCCATTGTTCTCACCTTTTTCCATTCTGTACTCAGTCTCTCCTGGTACTTCCTCACACAAGTCTCCTTCCCAAGCTCACTTACTCTCACCACCCTCTTCACCCCAACATTCACTCTTCTTTCCTGAAAACCCATACAAATCTTCACCTTAGCCTCCACAAGATAATGATCAGACATCCCTCCAGTTGCACCTCTCAGCACATTAACATCCAAAAGTCTCTCTTTCGCGCGCCTGTCAATTAACACGTAATCCAATAACACTCTCTGGCCATCTCTCCTACTTACATAAGTATACTTATGTATATCTCGCTTTTTAAACCAGGTATTCCCAATCATCAGTCCTTTTTCAGCACATAAATCTACAAGCTCTTCACCATTTCCATTTACAACACCGAACACCCCATGTATACCATTTATTCCCTCAACTGCCACATTACTCACCTTTGCATTCAAATCACCCATCACTATAACCCGGTCTCGTGCATCAAAACCACTAACACACTCATTCAGCTGCTCCCAAAACACTTGTATTTTTTTTTTTTTTTTTTTAACTTTCTAAAATGGGAAACAGAAGGAGTCACGCGGGGAGTGCTCATCCTCCCCGAAGGCTCAGATTGGGGTGCCTAAATGTGTGTGGATGTAACCAAGATGTGAAAAAAGGAGAGATAGGTAGTATGTTTGAGGAAAGGAACCTGGATGTTTTGGCTCTGAGTAAAACGAAGCTCAAGGGTAAAGGGGAAGAGTGGTTTGGGAATGTCTGGGGAGTAAAGTCAGGGGTTAGTGAGAGGACAAGAGCAAGGGAAGGAGTAGCAGTACTCCTGAAACAGGAGTTGTGGGAGTATGTGATAGAATGTAAGAAAGTAAATTATCGATTAATATGGGTAAAACTGAAAGTTGATGGAGAGAGATGGGTGATTATTGGTGCATATGCACCTGGGCATGAGAAGAAAGATCATGAGAGGCATATATATATATATATATATCATAGGGTGGGGGAGGGGGCGAAAATTCTGGGAGCCTTGAAGAATGTGTGGAAGTCGAGAACATTATCTCGGAAAGCAAAAATGGGTATGTTTGAAGGAATAGTGGTTCCAACAATGTTGTATGGTTGCGAGGCGTGGACTATGGATAGAGTTGTGCGCAGGAGGATGGATGTGCTGGAAATGAGATGTTTGAGGACAATGTGTGGTGTGAGGTGGTTTGATCGAGTAAGTAACGTAAGGGTAAGAGAGATGTGTGGAAATAAAAAGAGCGTGGTTGAGAGAGCAGAAGAGGGTGTTTTGAAATGGTTTGGTCACATGGAGAGAATGAATGAGGAAAGATTGACCAAGAGGATATATGTGTCGGAGGTGGAGGGAACGAGGAGAAGAGGGAGACCAAATTGGAGGTGGAAAGATGGAGTGAAAAAGATTTTGTGTGATCGGGGCCTGAACATGCAGGAGGGTGAAAGGAGGGCAAAGAATAGAGTGAATTGGAGCGATGTGGTATACCGGGGTTGACGTGCTGTCAGTGGATTGAATCAAGGCATGTGTATGGGGGTGGGTGTGGCCATTTCTTTCGTCTGTTTCCTTGCGCTACCTCGCAAACGCGGGAGACAGCGACAAAGCAAAAAAAAAAAATTATATATATATATATATATATATATATATATATATATATATATATATAATCACTATCTTGGGAAGGTGAAAGTTTGTAGAGGTTTTTAAAAAAGAAAAGAGAATGTAGGGGAGAAGAGAGTGGTGAAAGGTGAAAGTATGTGAGCTCGTAAACGAGACTTGTGTGAAGAAAGAAATATGAGGAGAGATTGAGTGCAGAAGGGCCGAAGGTGAGACAAAATGAAGGGAGGGGCGTGGGTGAAGAATGGGAAGAAATTAGGGAAGCATTGATGGCATGTGCAATTCATGAAAGTGGCATGAGAAAAGTGAATGGTAGGCAGATTAGAAAGGGTAGTGAGTGGTGGGATGTAGAAGCAAAGTTTTATGTGAAAGAGAAAAGAGAGGTGTTTGGACGATACTTACAAGGAGTGCAAATGACTGGGAGATGTATAAGAGAATGCGGCAAGAGGTCATGAGGGTGGTCAAGGGTTGAAAAAGAGGGTAAATGAGAGTTGGGGTGAGAAAGTATCATTAAACTTTAGGCACAATAAAAAGATGTTTTGGAAGGAGGCAAGTAACGTGCGTAATACAAAAGAACAAATGGGAATATTGATGAAGGAGCTTGTGATGGAATGAGTATTTTGAAGGAATGTCGAATGTGTTTGATGATAGAGTGACAGGTGTAGGGTGTTTTGCTTGGGGTGGTATGCGAAGTGAGAGTCAGGAAGAGTGGTTTGGTGAAGAGGGAAGAGGTGATGAAAGCCTTGCATAAGACGAAATCCGACAAGCCGGCGGCAGTGGATGGTATTGTAGCTGAATTTATTAAGAAAGGGGGTGACTGTGTTATTGATTGTTTGGTAAGGATATTAATTGTATGTATGGATCATGGTGAGGTGCTTGAGGATTGGCGGAATGCATATATAGTGCCACTGTACAAAGGAAAAGGGGAATAAAGGCGAGTGTTCAAACTGCAGAGGCATAAGTTTGAGTATTTCTGGGGAATTGTATGGGAGGGTATCAACTGAGCATCAGATTGGGGAGGAGCAGTGTGGTTTTAGAAGCGGCTGAGGATGTGTGGATCAGGTGTTTACTTTCAAGAATGTATGAGAAATATTTAGAAAAACATGGATTTCTATGTAGCTTTTATGAATCTGGAGAAGGCATATAGCAGGGTTGACAGAGATGTTTTGTGGAAGGTCTTAAGAATATATGGTGTGGGAGGTAAGCTGCTAGAAGCAGAGAAGTTTTTATCAAGGGTGTAGGACAAGTTCGAGTTGGAAGAGAGGAAAGTTACTGGTTCCCAGTGAAGGTCGGTCTGCGGCAGGGGTGTCTGATGTCCCCATGGTTGTTTAATTTGCTTATGGATGGGGTGGTTAGAGAGGTAAATGCAAGAGTTTTGGAAAGATGGGCGAGTATGCAGTCTGTTGGGGATGACGGGGCCTGGGAAGTGAGTCAGTTGTTGTTCGCCTATGATACAGACTGGTGGCTGATTCGAGTGAGAAACTGCAGAAGTTAGTGACTGAGTTTGGAAAAGTGTGTGAAAGGAGAAAGTTGAGAGTAAATGTGAATTAGAGCAAGGTTATTAGGTTCAATAGGGTTGAAGGACAAGTTAGTTGAGATGTAAGTTTGAATGGAGAAAAACTGGAGGAAGAAGTGTTTTAGATATTTGGGAGTAGATTTGCCAGCGAATGGAACCATGGAAGCGGAAGTGAGTCAGGGTGGGGGAGGGGGCGCAGGTTCTAGGAGCGATGAAGAATGTGTGAAAAGTGAGAACGTTATTTCGGAGAGCAAAAATGGGGATGTTTAAAGGAATAATAGTTCCAAGAATATTATATGGTTTCGAGGCATGGTCTATAGGTAGGGTTGTACGGAGGAGGGTGGATGTGTTGGAAATGAAATGTTTGAAGACAATATGTGATCTGAGGTGGATTGACCAAGTAATGAAAGGGTAAGAGAGATATGTGGTGATAAAAAAAAAATGGGGTTGAGAGAGTAGAAAAGGGTTTGCAGAAATGGTCTGGACATATGGAGAAAAATGAGCGAGAGGTTGATAAAGAGGATATATGTGTCAGAGGTGAAAGGTACAAGAAGAGGAAGACCAAATTGGAGGTGGGAAGATGGAAGGAAAAAGATTTTGAGCGATCGGGGCCTGAACATGCAGGAGGGTGAGAGGCGTGCAAGGAATAGAGTGAATTGGAACGATGTGGTATACCGGGGTCGACGTGCTCTCAATGGAGTCAACCAGGGCATGCGAAACGTCTGGGATAAACTATGAAAAGGTCTGTGGGGCCTGGGACGTCGCGTTACCAAAACCCACCTGAAGAAGAGAGGACCGAAAACGTTACATCAGGAAGGATGCAATCCATGACCCCTCAGTATCGGTATCATAAAAGGGAACATCGCTAACAACTCATCAAGTATGGATAAGCGTCGCCTGCTGAGTGTTGGAAGCTGTCCAACCTACGTGACACAGCCCTCGCCATCAACATACAATCGGTCATTGTTCCTCCAGAGGAGAGTCAAGTCTGTCCACCGCCAGGCTGACCAACGAACCCCACGGAAGCTCTTCCCCGTAGAGGTCAGAGGAATGTTATTAACCGTGCAGAATGGATTCCCTTGCGATTTTAGGGCGACTGAGTGAGGTCACATCACCTGACCCTAGACTGGGATAACTACCTGACAATTACCCTGCCCTACCCTCCACCCCCACATTCCATCCTCTCCCCACCCCTACGTACAGACACACACACACCAGACTTACCATACTGGTTATCACCCTATGACCTATACCATAGTTTAAGCCCCATCTCATCCTTATGACGGAAATCATAAATTCACTGTCATATGGTTCAAATTTATAACCTGGGATGCACCGGGAAAGATGCCTAATATGTAAGACTCAGGTTTGTTGCCCTAACGGAGAGGTGTTCATTCCTGAACTCTCGTGTGGGGTGAACGCGGTACAGCTGAGGAGTTGGCGTTCATTGTCTTCCGTGTGAGGGCATGAAGGGGGAAGGGGGAAGGATCTTGTGGCGGGTTGAACCAGTGTTTGCTCTGCTGAAGAGAAAGTTGATGTCCAGAATACAGACGAGAAAGGTCAAGTTGTACAAGGCTAGGAAGTGCAGCTTCCACTGGATGTGTGGCGCACTGGTGTTTCATACTAAGTCGGGAGGGCGGTTTGTTTAATGCTGTCGGTGTGTATTTGTTTCTTCAATGTCGTGTTTGTTGAGGGAGGTAGAGGGAGGGTAGATCTACTTGCTGAAGCATGAAGCTTGAGGAAGGTTTGTATTCTCACCTGAAGGACTGTGGTTGAATGTGGACTGCTTTTGAATGGGAGGGGTTTGGTGCTGTTTGAAAGAGGAGTGCCAAGCATACTGAGGTGAGATTATACTGAAAGTATTTTTGTTTCATCGTGTAGGTGCTTGATGTATGAGGCCGCCAGGCAACCAGTGACTGGTCTGAGTGCACTGTTTTTGTGTGGTTTGCAGCCTTGTTATATTTGCTTTCGACAGAGTGGACGAACAGGCGGGTGAGGTGTAGTTTAGGGTGGAGCAGAATATTTATTTGGATAGTAAATTGGTTCTTTTTCTAGTCCAAATCTGGAACTGGTACGCGTTTCGAGGGCGTTTAGTATGTTTATGGTCTTTGTGTTAATGTTCGTGGTGTGTGTGTGTGTGTGTGTGTGTGTGTGTGTGCGCGCGCGCGCGCAGGGGGGGGGTAGGAGGAAGGGAGTGAACGTCATGTGTCACATGTGATACCTAGAATGGAGTGTGAGCGACTGGCCGGCCGGTCAGGGTGACGGGAGGATGCAGGTTGGATCCATATGTGTCAAGTGTTAAAAGGATGACGGTGGAGTTCTAGGGTGATGAAGACTTTCCCTTTGGTGCGTGAGCCTGGACTCAACCTCCCTGACTTAGTGGTGTGTATTTGTTGATGTTTGAGAAGTATCAAGGTGGTGTGATGCCACGGGAAGGTCATCTCCACATGATGATACACACACACACACACACACACACACACGTCATGTATATTAGAGGAAGAGAATCTCTCTCTCTCTCTCTCTCTCTCTCTCTCTCTCTCTCTCTCTCTCTCTCTCTCTCTCTCTCTCTCCGTATCAGGTTGGAAACACCGCTCTTCTCATCAGAGAAGTCGAGCAACACAGGGTCTGGTTAGCTCTTGGGTGGGTGACCGCTCGGAAACACTGGGCGCTGCTGGCATTAACGGTGTGAGTTATGCGGTAGTCTCGACAAATGGGAGAATGTCAACTGAAATAGCCAGATGCTCTCTCTCTCTCTCTCTCTCTCTCTCTCTCTCTCTCTCTCTCTCTCTCTCTCACACACACACACACACACACACACACAAAATTCAACTCGTATTTCTACACGTTTTAAGAAGACTAGACCACAAACAGGGAGTTATGGTTCGTCAGTATTATAAAGAACACGGTCTTCGAGCCAGACAGACAGCGACATACACAGAGACACATGACCAGCCACTGAACAAAGGGAGACAAAGGGTCCTCCTGCCCCAGTCTGCGTGGGGTGACGTCCAGGGGTCCACGTCACCACAGTGACACATCACCCCATCATTCTGCACAGATTAAGATAATTGAACCCCATTAGTGCGTTTGTTAACATGGTATTAGATAATGTGTTGTCAGGAACTCGTGTCTGTCCGCGTGTGCATATATATGTGTGGTAATTTATGCACACGGGGGGGGTGGGGGGTCAACACCACTGGGACCTTTATCAATTAAAAGTCTTATTTTTCTATTATAGTTTCTTATGCTTTTTTAGCCCTTATATTGACTATATCCTAAGATGGTTCAACGTGATCCCTTCTCTGTTACAGTTGACGTATTCCTACGCACCGTTCCACCCTCTTCCTGTCTTCTGTTTCCTGTGGTGTGCTTTTGTCCATCCCCTCTTCCGTTCCAGAGGGCTCGCTGTTCCTCCTCCACTCGACATCATCAGATCCATTAAGGAATTTAAGTGCAATGTCGCAAGTTTTGGGACGTTCGTTCACCTCACCGTGCAGCCTAGCTTCCCAGCTTGTTATTTTCCTTTTTCCTGTTGCTGGCTATTCAATTAACCCACTACATCGATTCTATCCATCTCTAGATGGGATGGCGAAGCTCGGTTCGAGTCTAACTTAAACTGTAAGTCTTCTTACCATCTCCTTGGTCACGAAAGTAATTTTGACAGTCACGAGTACATAAGGTTACATTCTTGACAATTCTCTTGGCGCCCTCTTGGAACAGTTGCAGGAAGTATCAAACATCAAAATCTTTTTCATATAAGGATTCCTATAACTGGGTCCTCTTCAGATAAAATCAAAGTTCGACTTTTGGTTTGAATTCCATCACCCATAAATCTGACCAATACTGGAAGTTATCCAAGTATCATTGTGGGTGTTCCGTTATTTTTCTCATAATTCTAGAGTCACCTGCCGACCTACATTTAGGAACAACTTGATGTCGCACAGCAAATCAAATACACGGAAATTAAGAGCAGTCCCCAGGACTAAGCCCTCTGAAACACCACTGGTGAGATGTGCAAAGCCTCGGAAGGTATCTTCGTACATGTAACATCTACTCCCATCCACCGGAGCTATTTTTAAGCTGTCGAAGCCGAGAAAAAGCCGGAATTTATCAAGAACCATTTCCGCCTGAACCCATGTTGCTAAGTACTCGGCCTCGTAAACATTTATCCATTTCCTTCCTGATTATCTTTTCCAGCAGCATGCAGAATGTGCTTGTCAGTGACACTGGTATGTAGATTTTTTTTAACTACCTTCCTATGAAACTGGCATAACTGCATTCTTTCCTGTAACAAGGAACCCATTCCTTTTTCTACCGAGTGCTTGAACATCTCAAGTGGCTCGTCGAGTGTTTCTGTACACTCTTACCAGCACGTAACGCGTGACACCCACAAGGCCACGTTCTTTATACAGGATCTGAATCCTTTATGATCCGACTGATACCTCAAGTAATGACCTCGACAACCGTCCTTGATCTTTCCTCCAGGCGATCTAGGTGGAACTGGAGGCAAGTTTTTCTCTTCCTTAGGTGTTCTTCTGCCTATGTTGTTGTTCCTTTAATTATAATCCAGTCTTGATCAATGGAATACTTTAAGATATTCATCTGCACTGCTTACGATTAATCTTTCTTTAAAGTTCCTTTGCCCTACGAGCGTAAGGATGAAGAGTAATGAAATCAAATTACGTGAACGAAGGCACACGTTTTCTCCTAATATTTTTTTCATTAAATTTTTGAAGCTAATTGTACAGGAACAAGTTCCCGAATGTATTACCAGTCCAAGACTCATTTACCTTCGACCAATGGTAGGCCCTAAAGCCTTAAAACGATAACCTTTAAGCAAGTCATACATTTCAGATTTCAGTTTCACTTAGCCTTGTCCATGAAGCTGCAATGAGAGTACCTTATAATACAGATTTAACAAATAAAACATAAGGCGCCCAAGGCCGCCCCTGCATCAGCTCCACAGCTCTTAGTTATAAACGCGAATAATCTTTAACTCTGATCGCCTTAGTAACCGTAGTAGCTGTTAGGCCTAAAGGCTTAAACGACCAACCACGTGATCCCCGACCATCAGGTACTGACCTGGACCTGATGGGCCGTGTGATGACCCTGGTACTTGATAGGCCTAAAGCCCATACAACCAAACACATGGTGTCTGACCATTAGGTAGGCCCCTGTACCTGCTGAGTGGGGTTCACTTCCTCTTGGCTTTAAAGGCTTACCAGCCTGGAGAGTGGAGAGGGGTTGAGCATCAGGACCTTTACCATGTTCCTCCCTTCCCTCTCTTCACGTAGCTTTACCTCCCTCATCAAACTCCCGAGAACCCTCCAATACACCCCCTCCCAAATGCTTCCAAACATTTTCCTCCAATTATTAAACTCATATACACTCATGTCAAACCTTTACTGTATTCATTATATAATTATACATGATCGTCGCTTCCCGCGTCAGCGAGGTAGCGCCAGGAAACAGACGAAGAAAGTCCTATCCACTCATATATATATATATATATATATATATATTGATTGAGAGGGTGAAGGCATGTACAGAGCATCAGATTGGGGAAGAGCAGTGCGGTTTCAGAAGTGGTAGAGGATGTGTGGATCAGGTGTTTGCTTTGAAGAATGTATGTGAGAAATACTTAGAAAAGCAAATGGATTTGTATGTAGCATTTATGGATCTGGAGAAGGCATATGATAGAGTTGATAGAGATGCTCTGTGGAAGGTATTAAGAATATATGGTGTGGGAGGCAAGTTGTTAGAAGCAGTGAAAAGTTTTTATCGAGGATGTAAGGCATGTGTACGTGTAGGAAGAGAGGAAAGTGATTGGTTCTCAGTGAATGTAGGTTTGCGGCAGGGGTGTGTGATGTCTCCATGGTTGTTTAATTTGTTTATGGATGGGGTTGTTAGGGAGGTAAATGCAAGAGTCCTGGAAAGAGGGGCAAGTATGAAGTCTGTTGGGGATGAGAGAGCTTGGGAAGTGAGTCAGTTGTTGTTCGCTGATGATACAGCGCTGGTGGCTGATTCATGTGAGAAACTGCAGAAGCTGGTGACTGAGTTTGGTAAAGTGTGTGGAAGAAGAAAGTTAAGAGTAAATGTGAATAAGAGCAAGGTTATTAGGTACAGTAGGGGTGAGGGTCAAGTCAATTGGGAGGTGAGTTTGAATGGAGAAAAACTGGAGGAAGTGAAGTGTTTTAGATATCTGGGAGTGGATCTGTCAGCGGATGGAACCATGGAAGCGGAAGTGGATCATAGGGTGGGGGAGGGGGCGAAAATTTTGGGAGCCTTGAAAAATGTGTGGAAGTCGAGAACATTATCTCGGAAAGCAAAAATGGGTATGTTTGAAGGAATAGTGGTTCCAACAATGTTGTATGGTTGCGAGGCGTGGGCTATGGATAGAGATGTGCGCAGGAGGATGGATGTGCTGGAAATGAGATGTTTGAGGACAATGTGTGGTGTGAGGTGGTTTGATCGAGTGAGTAACGTAAGGGTAAGAGAGATGTGTGGAAATAAAAAGAGCGTGGTTGAGAGAGCAGAAGAGGGTGTTTTGAAATGGTTTGGGCACATGGAGAGAATGAGTGAGGAAAGATTGACCAAGAGGATATATGTGTCGGAGGTGGAGGGAACGAGGAGAAGAGGGAGACCAAATTGGAGGTGGAAAGATGGAGTGAAAAAGATTTTGTGTGATCGGGGCCTGAACATGCAGGAGGGTGAAAGGAGGGCAAGGAATAGAGTGAATTGGAGCGATGTGGTATACAGGGGTTGACGTGCTGTCAGTGGATTGAATCAAGGCATGTGAAGCGTCTGGGGTAAACCATGGAAAGCTGTGTAGGTATGTATATTTGCGTGTGTGGACGTATGTACATGTGTATGGGGGGGGGGGGGGGCATTTCTTTCGTCTGTTTCCTTGCGCTACCTCGCAAACGCGGGAGACAGCGACAAAGTATAAAAAAAAAAAAAAAAATATATATATATATATATATATATATAAATATATATATATATATATATATAAACGCCCATACACGCACATATACATGCATATACATATACATATCTACACTTGCCTTCATCCTTTCCTGTCGCTACCCCGCCTTACAGGAAACATTACAACCCCCTGCTTTAGCGAGGTGGCGCCAGGAAGACAGACGAAAAGGACCACGTTCGTTCACACTCAGTCTTTAGCTGTCATATGTAATGCACCGAAACCACAGCTCCCTATCCACATCCAGGCCCCACAGAACTTTCCTTGGTTTACTCCAGACGTTTCACATGCCTTGGTTCAGTCCATTGACAACACGTCGACCCCGGTATACCACATTATTCCACTTCAATCTATTCCGTGCACGCCTCTCACCCTCCTATATGTTCAGGCCCAGATCGCTCAAAATCCTTTTCACTCCATCCTTCAACCTCGATTTGGTCCTCCACTTCTTGTTCCCCCTGTCTCATATATCCTCTTTGTCAACCTCTCCTCACTCATTCTCTCCTTATGTCCAAACCATTTCAACACGCCCTCTTTTGCTCACTCAACCACTCTTTATTTCCACACATCTCTCTTACCCTTTCAATTCTTATACATCAAACCACCTCACACCACATACTGTCCTCAAACATTTCATTTCTAACACATCCACCCTCCTCCGTACAACCCTGAATTTAGCCCATGCGTCGCAACCATATAATGTTGGAACTGTTCATTCAAACATACCCATTTTCGCTCTCCGAGATAACGTTCTCTCCTACCTACACATTCTTCATCGCTCCCTCCCCCATCCCTGTGACTCACTTCCGCTCCCATGGTACCATTCGCTGCCAAATCCACTCCCAAATATCTAAATCACTTCACTTCCTCCAATTTTTCTCCATTCAAACTTACATCCTAACTAACTTGTCCCTCAACCTTGCTGAAGCTAATAACCTTGCTCGTATTCACATTCACTCTCAAGTTTCTTTCACACACTTTTCCAAACTCAGTCATCAACTGCAGTTTCTCACTTGAATCAGCCACCAGTGCTGTATCATCGGCGGACAACAAATAACTCAATTCCAGACTCCTCTCATCCACAGCGGCTACATACTCACCTCTCTCTCCAAAACTCTTGCATTTACCTCCCTAACCACCCCATCCATAAACAAACTAAACAACCATGGGGACATCATACACCCATGCCGCAGACTGAACTTCACTGGGAACCAATCGCACTCCTCTCTTCCTACTCGAACACATGTCTTACATCCATGGTAAAAACTCTTTCACTGCTTCTAGCAGATTGCCTCACACACCATATACACTTAAGAAATTCCACAAAGCATCTCTATCAACCATATCATATGCCTTCTCCAGATCCATAAATTATGCTACATACAAATCATCTGTTTTTCTAAGTATCTGTCACACACATCCTTCAAACCAAAGCACCTGATCTACACATCCTCGACTACTTCTTAAAATTTTTCTCTATGGAAAATCCTCTATCTCAAATTTCTATTATTTTCACATACACACACACACACACACACATGAATATGCATGTGAACGAGCAATTTCATAAAACATATAATACCCTCCCACAGTCAGGATTGGAACCCAGGACCATTTGTTTGGTAAGTCGGGAACGTTAACCGCTCGGCTATAATGGCACCTAATAAGGAAATGACTGTTCGATTACAAATAATCGAAAACCCTTCATCGCACATCCATGACAAAAGGAGTATACACCGGTCAAATCCCATCAACCTCACATTACCAGCAGCTAGCCTTTTACAGAACCTTACTATACAAACGCGGAAGTATATGAATACGGATGTAGTGCATATGAATGGGCACTTTCACAGAAAATATAATACCGTCCAACAGACAGTATTCGAACCCAGGACCTTTTGCGTGGTAGTCAGGAACGTTAACCTCTAGGCTATGATGGTCCCTAGTAGGGAAATATATACTCGATTAAAAGTAATCGAATACCCTACGTCTTACATCCTTGAGCAAAGGGGTCTACACCGGTCAAATCCCATGAGGCTCACACTGCCAGCAGCTAGCATTTTACTCTTACTGTACAAACAGAGGTATATGAACACGAATCACGAATATAGTGCATATGAACGAAGGACCTTTTGTTTGGTAGTCTGGAACACTTACCCCTTGGCAATGATCGCCCGTAATAGGGAAATGACTTTTCGACTACAAGTAATCGAATACCATTCGTCTCGCATCTATGAAGAGCGGGGTCTACAACGGTAAAATCCCATCAGATTCACATAACCATCAACTAGACATTTCACAAAAGTTTACTGTACAATCGCGGAGATATATGAACACGAATATAGTGCATATGAACGCGCACTTTCATAAAACAATTACTGCCCTGCAACAGCTAATATTCGAACCCGGGATCTTTTGTGTGGTAGTCGGGAACACTAATCTCTCGGCTATGATAGCCCCTAATAAAAACATGACTATTGTCTTACAAGTAATCGAATACCTTTCGTATCACCGGTCAAATCCCATCAGGCTCACATTATCAGCAGCTAGCATTTTACAGAACCTTACTGTACAAACGAAGGTATATGAACAAGAATATAGTTCATACGAACGCTCACTTTCATAGGACACATAATACCCTCTTACACCCAGGTTCGACCCCAGGACTTTTTGCGTGGTACTCAGGAACGCTAACTTCTAGGCTATGAACGCCCCTTAAAGGGAAATGACTGTTTGTTTATAAATAATCGAATACCCTTCGTCTCACATCCATGAGCTACAGGGTCAACACCGGTCAAATCCAATCAAGCTCACATTACCAGGAGGTAGCATTTTACTGAACCTTACTATATAAACACAGGTATATGAACACGAATATAGTGGACACGACCGCGCACTTTCATAGCCAGGAATCGAATCCAGGACCTGCATGGAAGTCAGAAACGTTAACCGTTCGGTTATGATTGTAAATAATAGCGAAATGACTTCGATTACAAGTAATCGAATCCCTTTCGTCTCACTTCCATGAGGAAAGGGCCCTTGTATGCACCGGTCAAATCCCATCAGGTTCACACTACCAGCAGCTAGTATTATACTGAACCTTACTGTTAAAACACAGACGCATAAGAACAAGTACATAGTGCATATGAAACGCATTTTTCATAGAACACATAATACCCTCCAGCAGCCAGGATTCGAACCCAGTACCTTTAGCGTAATAATCGGCAAAGCTAACAGCTCGGCTATGACCACCTCTAATAGGAAAACGACTATTCGTTTATAAAGAATCGAATACTCTTCGTCTCACATCCATGAGCAACGGGTTCTACACCAGCCAAATCCCATCAACCTCACATTACCAACAGGCAGCATTATACAGAACCTTACCATACAAATGCGGAGGTATATGAACACGAATATAGGGCATACGAACGCGCTTTCATAGAACACAATACCCTCCAGCGGCAAGGATTCGGACCCAAAACTTTTTGCGTGGTAGTCAGAAACGTTAATAGCTCGGCGGTCATCGCCCCTAATAAAGAAATGACAATTCGATTACAAGTCATCGAATACCTTTCGTTTCACATCCATGAGCAAAACGGTAGACAGTGGTCAAATCCCATCAGGCTCACATCACCAGCAGCTAGCATTTTACTGAATTTTACCGAACAAACACAGACGTATATAAACACGAATATAGTGTATACGAATGCGCACTTTCATAAAACAAATAATACCCTCCATAAGCCAGGATTCGAACACATTACTTTTTGTGTGGTAATCGGCAACGCTAGCAGCTCAGCTATAACTGCCCCGAATCAAGAAATTACTATTCGTTCAAACATAATCGAATACCTTCTTATCACATCCATGAGTAACGGGTCCTACACCGGTCAAATCACATCAAGTTCACAGTACCAGCAGCTAGCATTTTACAGAAAGCTACTGTAAAAACGCGGAGGTACATGAACACAAATATAGTGCAAAAGAACGCGTACGTTCATAGTCACATAATACTCCAACAGCCAGATTCTAACCCAAAACCTTTTGCGTGAGTCAGAAACGTTACCCGCTCGGCTACGATCGCCTCTAATAGGGAAATGACTTCGATTACAAGTAATCGAATACTTTTCTTCTCACATGTGCAAAGCTGTACACACCGGTCAAATCCCATCAGGCTCATATTACCAGCAGTGTTTGAACCGTACTGTACAAACACAGACGTATATGAACACGAATATAGGGCATATGAACGCGAACTTTCATAGAACAAATAATACCCTCCAAAAGCCAGTATTCGAACCCAGGACTTTTCGAGTGGGAGTCGGGAACACAAATGCTCGACTGTGATGGCCCCTGATATGGAAATATATGTGCGATTACAAGTAACCGAATACCTTTCGTGTCACTTATAGCTATGAGCAACAGGTTCTACACCGGTGAAATCCCATCAGGCTCACATTACCATCAGCTAGCATTTTACAGATACTTACTGTACAAATGCAGAGGTATACGAACACGGATATAGTGCATATGAACGCGCATTTTCATAGAACATATAATATCCTCCAACAGGCAGGATACGAACCCAGGATTTTTTGCGTGGTAGACGGGAACGCTAACCGCTCGGCTAAGATCGTCCCTAATAGGAAAATGACTATACAAGAAATCGAATACCCTTCTTCTAACATTTATGAGCAAAGGGGTTTACACCGGTCAAATCCCATCAGGCTCATATTACCAACAGCTACCATTTTAAAGAACCTTGCGGTACAAACACGGAGGTATATGACCACTGCTGGCCAGTTCGTCTTGGCCAAATCCACTCATGTTAGACGATATGTGTGTGTGGGTGTGTGTGTGTGGTGTGTGTGGGTGACTTTAACCACCGATATAATTGTTTACGCTTTGTCTGTTATATATATATATATATATATATATATATATATATATATATATATATATATATATATATATATATCTGGGGACGGGAGAAAGAATACTCACGTACTCTACGCGTGTCGTAGGCGACTAAAGGGGGCGGAAGCTGGGGGCTGCAAACCCTCCCCTCCTTGTATTTCAATTTCTAAAAAGGGAGACAGGAGTCAAGCGGAAGCGCTCATCCTCCTCGAAGGCTCAGATTGGGGTCTGAATGTGTGTGGATGTAACCAAGATGAGAAAGGATGAAAGTGTGAATGGAGAAAAAATGGAGGTGAAATGTTTTAGATATCTGGGAGTGAATTTAGCGGCGAATGGAACCATGGAAGCGGAAGTGAGTCACAGGGTGGGGGAGGGGGCGAAGGTTCTGGAAGCGATGAAGAATGTGAAGAAGGAACGAACGTTATCTCGGAGAACAAAAATGGGTATGTTTGAGGGAATAGTAATTCCAACAATGTTATATGGTTGCAAGGCATGGGCAATACATAGATAGGGTTGTACGGAGGAGGGTGGAAGTGTTGTAATGAAATGTTTTAGGACAATATGTGGTATGAGGTGGTTTGATCAAGTAATGAAACGGGAAGAGAGATATGTGGAAATAAAGAGTGTGGTCGAGAGCAGAAGAGGGTGTGTATGGAGAATGAGTGACGAATGATTGACATATATGTGTCAGAGGTGGAATGATCAAGGGGAAGCGGAAGACCAAATTAGAGGTAGAAGGATGGAGTGAAAAACATTCTGAGCGATCGGGGCCTGAAAATACGGGAGGGTGAGAGGCGTGCAAGGAACAGAGTGAATTGGAACGATGTTGTATACTGGGGTCAACGTGATATCAATGGACTGAACCAGGGCATGTGAAACATCTTGGGTGAACCAGGGAAAGTTTTGTGGGGCCTGGATGTGGATTGGGAGCTGTGGTTTCGGTGCATTACGTATGACATAAAGACTGAGAGTAAACAAATGTGGCCTTTTTTGTCTTTTCCTTGTGCTACCTCGATGAAGCAGGGAGTAGTACTGCTGTTTCCACTGGGGCGAGGGAGCACCAAGAATGAATGAACGCAAGAAAGTATGAATACGCACATGTGTATATATGTCTGTGTAAGTTTATGTATATGCATGTATATATGTGCGTGTATGGGCGTTTATGCATATATATGTGTATATAACATACAAACCTCCAACAACCAAGATCGAACCCGAGACCCCTACGTGGCAGGCGTTAGCATTACAGCTAGGCTATGATCGCCCCTAGAGAAATGACTATTCGAATACTATGTACTCGAATACCATTCGTCTCACGTCGGTGAACAACGGGGCCTCCACAGGTCATTTCTCATCAGGTTCACACAAGCAGCAGATAGCATTTTACAGAACCTAACTGTACAACACGGAGGTATATGTATAGGAATATTGTGCATGTGAACGCGCACTTCCATGTAACATACAAACCTCCAACAGCCATGATCGAACCCGGGACTCCTACGTGGCAGGCGGGAGCACCACCGCTAGACTATGATCGCCCCTAATAAAGAAATGACTATTCGAATACTATATACTCGAATATCTTTCGTCTCACGTTGGTAGAGACCCCGATGTTCACCAACGTGAGACGAAGGGTATCCGAGTACATAGTATTCGAATAGTCATTTCCTTCTCAGGGGGCGATCAAAGCCTAGTGGTAATGCTCACGCCTACTACACAAATGGTCCGCGTTCGATCCTGGCTGCTGGAGGTTTTTAAGTGATATGGAAGTGCGCTTTCATATGCACTATATTCGTATATGTGTATATGAGAGGATGGGCCATTCTTCGTCTTCGTCTTCGTCTGTCTCATGGCGCTAACTCGCTGACGCGGGAACAGCGATTAGATAAAATAAAATTTATATACATATATATATTATATATATGGAATGAGGTAGCGCAAGGAAACAGACGAAAGAAATGGCCCAACCCCCCCCCCCCCATACACATGTATATACTTACGTCCACACACGCAAATATACATACCTACACAGCTTTCCATGGTTTACCCCAGACGCTTCACATGCCTTGATTCAATCCACTGACAGCACGTCAACCCCGGTATACCACATCGCTCCAATTCACTCTATTCCTTGCCCTCCTTTCACTCTCCTGCATGTTCAGGCCCCGATCACACAAAATCTTTTTCACTCCATCTTTCCACCTCCAATTTGGTCTTCCTCTTCTCCTCGTTCCCTCCACCTCCGACACATATATCCTCTTGGTCAATCTTTCCTCACTCATTCTCTCCATGTGCCCAAACCACTTCAAAACACCCTCTTCTGCTCTCTCAACCACGCTCTTTTTATTTCCACACATCTCTCTTACCCTTACGTTACTCACTCGATCAAACCACCTCACACCACACATTGTCCTCAAACATCTCATTTCCAGCACATCCATCCTCCTGCGCACAACTCTATCCATAGCCCACGCCTCGCAACCATACAACATTGTTGGAACCACTATTCCTTCAAACATACCCATTTTTGCTTTCCGAGATAATGTTCTCGACTTCCACACATTCTTCAAGGCTCCCAGAATTTTCGCCCCCTCCCCCACCCTATGATCCACTTCCGCTTCCATGGTATGGTATGTATATACACATACACACACAAACACAAAATCATGGCGGATAAAAAACACGAATGATTATTGCAGGCGGGTACAATTAGCGCGTAATAATCACTGGTTCAGTGACCACCCAGCAGTCGGCAATCATATATTCCGAAGTTAAGTAAATACATGTATAGACTGCAAGAGTGTTTTACTTCTATGTAAAAGATAATTTTACGTAAATATGTATATCTGTATAGTGCATGTAGGTACGTACATACGTATGCTTTTATATTTTTCTAATGCTTCATCAAGATTACTTTTTGCTTCTAAAACTTTTCGCGTTTTTTGTTGTGTGTGTGTGTGTGTGTGTGTGTGTGTGTGCATTGGGGTTAGGGTGACTGACTTGTAAACACACACACACACACACACAATACACAGTGCAAGAGGGTAAGGTCATAGCTCGGGTGAGTCACCTACGGCACAATGGAGAGTATCCGGTGGCCTGAGACCTCACATTACCAACACTAATGACGTCCACTGGCTGACTCTCCCTCTCTCATCACACCGGCTATGTCTATCTCATGTCTCATACGTTTTCCAATAACATTCCTGACCCCTTGGGATAATACACAAGCACGTTACTAACCAAACAAACTAATACTCACCTGTAAAACATCATAACGTGGGCCAGTAGACTTCCGGCTATACTTAGCTGTACACCCTTTCCTAGCGGAACTCGCTCCTACACCGACACAACCAAAGTTACTGAGTACTTCCAGTAGTGAAAGTTCGGTGGCGACAACAGCCGTTAACGAACACTAATACTTGATGGGAACTAAATTTAGCATTTACTGCACCATATTGTTTCTCTTCAAAATAATCTCTGGGAAAAGAATAAAGGCTTGAATTGATTGCTAAAACTACAAAGAAATTAGAAAGCAGACTAATGAGCGAGCGAGAATAATAAGACCCACAAATTGTGTGTGACATGTTTTGAAGGAGGGAGCCTCGGGGGTAACCTGAGGGAGACGGACGAATTTGTTTGTTGCTAGTTTAACGTATCGCGTAATATACCTCACGTGCTTTACTTTGGTTAATTTAATAAACTAAACGAATCTTTGCATTTTAGCTCAAAGAAATAAAATATGATTTCTTGAGCACGCCCATACGATCATTGATGACTGACTACCCGTGAGTATGACGGCAAGACCTTTGACGAGTCAGGTCACTCACTTGTGGGTAACGTCGCATAAACATTAACTTAAGCCCAGTTTAACCTGTTTAACTTACCAGGAGACCAGACTTAACGTAAAGTTCCAACTCAGACCAATCACAAGTTACTTTTTAACCTACTCTCTCTCTCTCTCTCTCTCTCTCTCCAAAGAGATTTGATCTAACAAATAAAATTCAAAGACGATGTTCTGTCAGGGGTACCACAGGGAACTGAATTAGTAGCTTCGGTAGTTTGTAATCATGACATAGCTGACAGGAACAGAAAAAATAAAAGTAAACATGGCGAGATGTTTTGCAGATGACACCATGGTAAGCTGAGAATGTCAGGAGACAAGTATGAGAAAAAGATACAGTAAGACCTAAATATGGCCTACAGATGGGCAGAAAACTTGATGGAATTCGGTGAACCAGGAATCGAGCAGCCAAGTTATGAGCATAACAACAAGCAAAATGCATATCGCTTACGAGGGAGCCTTTGAGGACAGAAAATGGCAGTGAAGAAAACGTAAAGGATAAGTTCAAGTTTGTGGACCATTCTGAAACTGATACGAACAAACATAGATGAGAATATATGCAAAAAGTATACAATAATGAGTGTACAAACAATGCAGGGAAAACCACAAGGAAATGGAAATACGGCTTCAAGCGCTTTTGTAAAGTTACATTATCGAGATTGGACAATCACATGTTTACCAAATGGCGTCCTAGCTTTGTCTCTTCGATGTATATCAACTGACTTATATTTCTCTCTTGTGTCTCCCCTGGTGATGTGATTATTACACGAAAGTGCACTTGGGAACTTATCGTGTTTCATTTTCCCCGTGGACTCATAGGAATATATATATATATATATATATATATATATATATATATATATATATATATATATATATATATATATATATTCTTTCATACTATTCGCCATTTCCCGCGATAGCGAGATAGCGTTAAGAACAGAGGACTGGGCCCTTGAGGGAATATCTTCACCTGGCCCCCTTCTCTGTTCCTTCTTTTGGAAAAAAAAGATATATGTATATATATATATATATATATATATATATATATATATATATATATATATATATATATATATATATATATATATATATATACGAACACAATATGTCAAGCAGTAATATACGAGTGTTCAACTAAAATAGAAGAATATTCAGTGTCTTGCCGAGGTGAATGCGTTAAGAAAAAAATAAGAAAAAGATTGGATTAACGGCTGGAAATGGCTCCAGATCATCATTTAAACTGACAAAATGCAATGTGAGTTTTACGCGCTGGCACATTGACATGGGAAAATATAATCATATATTTTTTTTCTTATTGGGTGGTTAGAGAGGAAGAGGCGATAGGACAGGGGGAGGGATAGTATGAAATGGAAGAGAAAACTGAAGCGTGTAAGTTTTTTGTTGCATGTTGGTCTCTCTCTCTCTCTCTCTCTCTCTCTCTCTCTCTCTCTCTCTCTCTCTCTCTCTCTCTCTCTCTCTCTCTCTGCAGACGTAAGACAACGGTTGATGCATGAATTGTGTATGCAACGTTAAAGCTATAACGTCTCACCAGGGGTCTTAATTATCATGGGACAGGAACGAATACCAACACTGGGACATACGGAGATCTAACCCAGGTTTGGGGGGACCGTATTTCACACTCATCGATAGGGTTTGCTAAAAGTCCTCGCTAGGAAAATTATATTCATATTCCTTATGAGCCAGCGGTTATGAAGTGTATCTGAAGGAGCAAAGTGAGAAGGTGCGGGAAATCAGCGTTTCCGCCGCCCCCTCCCATTGATTCAGCAAGTAACTGCCGATGGTTCTCAACAGTTTATAAATTGTTTGGCTCAGTTGCGTAGTTTCTACTCGGTCGACAGGTGCTGTACGAGCGGATTTACGACGGACGTCCGGTTCCGAGGTAAACATCTACGCTTGAGTAGGAGTGAATGCTTACAGGAGCATTCTAAATCTAGTTCTAAGCTGCATCTAAATTCCTAATTGGTTATAGGAATAATTCTTCCGGGATGGCTTCTGCCTAAAGACTACAGGAGGGTAGTACTTCCCTGGCCGGCTGCTGTCCACAGCCTTCTGACACGGAGGCTGGTTCCGACCATCACTTCACTCCTACGTCAGGAGGGTAGTACTTCCCCAAGCGGCTGCTGTCAACAACCTACTAACACGGAGGTTGTAAGATGGTTCAGACCATCATTTCAACACTCCTTAGTCAGGAGGGTAGTAATTCCTTCGCCGGCTGGTGTGTACAGCCTACCACCCTGTTTGTTTTCTTAGTTTTAAGAATCTCTGAGTCTCGATGCCTGATATCTTACATCGTGATCTAAATGCCCATCGAAGAATAAGTTTATTACGCTCTGCAGCTCAAACGGTTAAGTCCTGGCAACACTCACTGTTCCTCAAGACCTATATTCTGCTTCCAAAGTAGCTTTGTCTTGGAGTGAATTTGGTTCTGTCCAAGAACAAGATTGCAACCAGAGCCGCTCAGGAACAGAGGGGGCCAGGTGAGGATATTCCAAAAAAGGCCCAGTCCTCTGTTCTAAACGCTACCTCGCTAACGCGGGAAATGGCGAATAGTTAAAAAAAAAAAGAATATATATATATATATATATATATATATATATATATATATATATATATATATATATATATATATGTGTGTGTGTGTGTGTGTGTGTGTGTGTGTGTGTGTGTGTGTGTGTGTGATGCTTCGCTGCGAAGGGCAAGAGGTTACCGGGTGCCCACCATGTGCCGTGGTAAGGGGTCTACTGTCGCCACGCGATGAAATTTGTCTCAATTATGCAAATTGGTATATATTAACGTGATCTCTATTGTGCTTACATCCGTACAGTGCAACCACCCGCTAGCCACAAAGCACACACACTGTCCACACAGCGGCCCCCCCTCACCACACAGCACCCACTGTCCACACAGGGGCCCCCTCACCACACAGCACGCACTGTCCACACAGCGGCCCCCTCACTACACAGTACGCACTGTCCACACAGCGGCCCCCTCGCCACACAGCGCACCTTTCGTCCACACAGCGCCCTCCCCCCCCCCTCACCACACAGCGCACCTTTCGTCCACAGCGCCCTCCCCCTCCCCCTCCCCCCTCACCACACAGCGCACCTTTTGTCCACACAGCGGCTCCCTCACCACACAGCACGCACTCCGTCCACACAATGGCTCCCCTCACCGCACAGCACACACTTTGCCCACACAGCGCCCCCCCCCCCCCCACCACACATCACACGCTCCGTCCACACAGCACACAATCTGCCCACACAGCGCCCCCCCCCCCCCCACAGATCACACGCTCCGTCCACACGGCACACTGTCCACACAGCGGCCCCTTCATCCCACAGCACACCTTCCGTCCACACAGCGGCCCTCCCCCCCCTCACCACACAGCATACACCGGCAGTTTCCTGTGAATTCAACCGCAGAGGATAAACCGACATGTCGAGCTTGAGCCACATGTGTTATGAGAGCGTGTCTGTATGTGTCTCGGCACTACTGGGGCGCGAGCAGTGTTTGTGGCGTTTCATGTGTTGCCTTAACGATGAGGGACGTGGCTAGCATCTGGGCATCAAGGTCACCAGTATGTGCTGAGGAACTGGCCTCTGTGAGGGACGTAAGGGCCAGTGCACTGCTGTACAGATGCAGTAAAATGGAAATACCTCTTGACTGGACGAAGTCCGTGTTTGATAACAAATCCTTAGGGTCGAGTTCAAGTTTTCGTAAGGTCTCCACATCAACTTCAGATTGGCTCTTAAAAGAGGTCTATGTTTAGCAAACCTAGATGTCTTATATCAATGTATAAGTGGTCTTTCTTTTAGCGTTTTATTCATTCATGTATAGTAGCTCTCTCTCTTTTTAAACTCCTTGTTTATGTATCAACAGAATGTCTGTTCGAACATCTTTCCAAGTGACACGACCATCTTCGATCAGGTCATTCGGACTTCGGCGATCTCTCTGTTCGTTGCGGACAGCGTCCCTGATCTCCAGGCAACCTCGCATGTGTTTTCTCTTTTCGACTGGGTGTCTTGAGACACGGCGGGACGGATCTTAAACACGAATGCACGATCTTTGATCAACAACCATAGCATTCTTAAGAAACAACGGTACGACCCATGAGACGCGATGGCACGACCCTGGAGACAAGGATGGTACCATCCTTGAGCATGACCTGATTTCCCAGAGGCCCTAGTCTTTGACCTGACCTTTAAAAGTAAGGTCAATCCCAGGTAATGTCTTTATATACGACGGGTGTACATTGTAACCAAGGATCGTATACCGTCGTACTCAAGAGTCGTATGGTTGTGTTCAGTAGATATAGAACTGTCTAGAAAAGCAGATACTTATAAAAGGTATTATCACTAACATTGATGAACACAAAGGGTAAGAGAATAAACCATTCAGATGAAGGAAATGGAAGTGTCAGTTATCACCCTGAAGATCAGATGTTATCGTACTCCGCCCACTTAAGGTTACGGCATGAGTGGAGGGTAACTATGACTAAGCTGTATCATCGGTAGATGACGAAACGGTTCACAGTACCGCCGGAGAACTTCTGGTTTCATAGGATACCTTCCGGTCCCTGCAACTGAGTGTATCCCAGCCTTAGAGCTGTAGGAGCTCTTACAAAACGGGTCCTGGGGCAACACCAGAGCACCGTGGCCCTAGGGCCTCTGGAGTGCGATAAAATGGAATATCAAGAATGATCAGGAAAATTAGGAAGACGAAATAAAGAACAGGCAGAGTGAGCAAGCGTACAGCGACCATGCTAGTGTGTAGGTCGGTGGGGTAAATTGTCAAGCAAAACATGAAAATTATATCAAAAAGTGCAATTATGACTTACAGGTGCACATAAAAGTGATACTTATTTTACAGGAGTCTGATGAAAGATGAAGTGGACAGCTTTTGATACATTTATATTGTTAATGCATTAGGTCAACAGATCTGACCTGCCGAGCATAGTAAATCTAAATCATACGTCTAGACGGGAAATGCCCGAGTCTTTGATAATGGAAGTTCTCATAATCCCATACAGTGTAGGCGTCTTTCTGATCCCGTAACCTATAATTCAGCATTTCGTAAATATACTACTTAATTACAGTGGAACTGAAGACCAAAATGTAGGCGATTTTCTGAGAGAGAATGAATGATTCATACCCTGAAAATGTCGCCCGCCATCAGCGTTGTGGCAGCTGTAGTCTGTGTCCCAACCTTCGGGCATGACCAACATATGACATTAATGACGGTCGATGTGATGCTTAGTGATGGATGCCAGTTGACTGGAACCTATTTGGAGTATTGATATCGTGTTTGCGGGTCACCGTGAATCTGTTGGGTTGGCCAGTTGCGCAAGATAACAATGTTTGTGGCTGGAGGCTGGTGGTGGCCAGGCCGCGGGTCGGACGAGCGCTTCTCCGCTAAGGGTGTGTGGACGGCATCCGACCCCATAATTTTTTTTTTTTTTCACCACAGATTACAAGAATATTCTCTGACACTACGGTTCTTAATAAATTACCCAACCCACTGCAGTCTTATTTAAGTCAAATCTAGGGGTAAGGGCTTCGAGGCTATCTGAAATCATGAAAAATCGTAATATGAAATTATCCTGAACCTAACCTTTAGGTAAGGTAAAATATTTTGGGATAGATATTTTCGTTCTGTTCAAAAAGATGGTTCAAAACTGGTAAATGATCTGATGACACAACGTCCCTAGCAAGATCTTGCTCGAAAGAGCAACTACTGCTTAAATCACAGGGTTGACGATATATATATATATATATATATATATATATATATATATATATATATATATATATATATATATATATATATATATATATATATATATACATATATATATATATATATATATATATATATATATATATATATATATATATATATATATATATATATATATATATATATATATGAAGTGAAGTGTTTTAGGTATCTGGGAGTGGATCTGTCAGCGGATGGAACCATGGAAGCGGAAGTGGATCATAGGGTGGGGGAGGGGGCGAAAATTTTGGGAGCCTTGAAAAATGTGTGGAAGTCGAGAACATTATCTCGGAAAGCAAAAATGGGTATGTTTGAGGGAATAGTGGTTCCAACAATGTTGTATGGTTGCGAGGCGTGGGCTATGGATAGAGATGTGCGCAGGAGGATGGATGTGCTGGAAATGAGATGTTTGAGGACAATGTGTGGCGTGAGGTGGTTTGATCGAGTAAGTAACGTAAGGGTAAGAGAGATGTGTGGAAATAAAAAGAGCGTGGTTGAGAGAGCAGAAGAGGGTGTTTTGAAATGGTTTGGGCACATGGAGAGAATGAGTGAGGAGAGATTGACCAAGAGGATATATGTGTCGGAGGTGGAGGGAACGAGGAGAAGAGGGAGACCAAATTGGAGGTGGAAGGATGGAGTGAAAAGGATTTTGTGTGATCGGGGCCTGAACATGCAGGAGGGTGAAAGGAGGGCAAGAAATAGAGTGAATTGGAGTCATGTGGTATACAGGGGTTGACGTGCTGTCAGTGGATTGAAGCAAGGCATGTGAAGCGTCTGGGGTAAACCATGGAAGGCTGTGTAGGTATGTATATTTGCGTGTGTGGACGTGTGTATGTACATGTGTATGGGGGGGGGGGTTGGGCCATTTCTTTCATCTGTTTCCTTGCGCTACCTCGCAAACGCGGGAGACAGCGACAAAGTATAAAAAAAAAAAAAAAAAAAAAAAAAAATATATATATATATATATATATATATATATCGTCCCCTCTTTCCAAAACTCTTGCATTCACCTCCCTAACAACCCCAGCCATAAACAAATTAAACAACCATGGAGACATCACACACCCCTGCCGCAAACCTACATTCACTGAGAACCAATCACTTTCCTCTCTTCCTATATATATTTTATTTATTTTTATTTTGCTTTGTCGCTGTCTCCCGCGTTTGCGAGGTAGCGCAAGGAAACAGACGAAAGAAATGGCCCAACACACCCCCATATACATGTATATACATACACGTCCACACACGCAAATATACATACCTATACATCTCAATGTACACATATATTAACACACACAGACACATACATATATACCCATGCACACAATTCACACTGTCTGCCTTTATTCATTTCCATCGCCACTCGCCACACATGGAATACCATCCCCCTCCCCCCTCATGTGTGCGAGGTAGCGCTAGGAAAAGACAACAAAGGCCCCATTCGTTCACACTCAGTCTCTAGCTGTCATGCAATAATGCTCGAAACCACAGCTCCCTTTCCACATCCAGGCCCCACACAACTTTCCATGGTTTACCCCAGACGCTTCACATGCCCTGATTCAATCCACTGACAGCACGTCAACCCCGGTATACCACATCGATCCAATTCACTCTATTTCTTTCCCGCCTTTCACCCTCCTGCATGTTCAGGCCCCGATCACTCAAAATCTTTTTCACTCCATCTTTCCACCTCCAATTTGGTCTCCCACTTCTCCTCGTTCCCTCCACCTCCGACACATATATCCTCTTGGTCAATCTTTCCTCACTCATTCTCTCCATATGCCCAAACCATTTCAAAACACCCTCTTCTGCTCTCTCAACCACGCTCTTTTTATTTCCACACACCTCTCTTACCCTTACATTATTTACTCGATCAAACCACCTCACACCACACATTGTCCTCAAACATCTCATTTCCAGCACATCCACCCTCCTGCGCACAACTCTATCCATAGCCCACGCCTCGCAACCATGCAACATTGTTGGAACCACTATTCCTTCAAACATACCCATTTTTGCTTTCCGAGATAATGTTCTCGACTTCCACACATTCTTCGAGGCTCCCAGGATTTTCGCCCCCTCCCCCACCCTATGATTTACTTCCGCTTCCATGGTTCCATCCGCTGCCAGATCCAATCCCAGATATCTAAACCACTTTACTCCATTCAAACTTTTTCTCCATTCAAACTTACCTCCCAATTGACTTGACCCTCAACCCTACTGTACCTAATAACCTTGCTCTTATTCACATTTACTCTTAACTTTCTTCTTTCACACACTTTACCAAACTCAGTCACCAGCTTCTGCAGTTTCTCACATGAATCAGCCACCAGCGCTGTATCATCAGCGAACAACAACTGACTCACTTCCCAAGCTCTCTCATCCACAACAGACTGCATACTTGCCCCTCTTTCCAAAACTCTTGCATTCACCTCCCTAACAACCCCATCCATAAACAAATTAAACAACCATGGAGACATCACACACCCCTGCCGCAAACCTACATTCACTGAGAACCAATCACTTTCCTCTCTTCCTACACGTACACATGCCTTACATCCTCGATAAAAACTTTTCACTGCTTCTAACAACTTTCCTCCCACACCATATATTCTTAATACCTTCCACAGAGCATCTCTATCAACTCTATCATATGCCTTCTCCAGATCCATAAATGCTACATACAAATCCATTTGCTTTTCTAAGTATTTCTCACATAAATTCTTCAAAGCAAACACCTGATCCACACATCCTCTACCACTTCTGAAACCACACTGCTCTTCCCCAATCTGATGCTCTGTACATGCCTTCACCCTCTCAATCAATACCCTCCCATATAATTTCCCAGGAATACTCAACAAACTTATACCTCTGTATATATATATATATATATATATATATATATATATATATATATATATATATATATATATATATATATATATATATATATATATATATTTTTTTTTTTTTTTTTTATACCTCGTCGCTGTCTCCCGCGTTTGCGAGGTAGCGCAAGGAAACAGACGAAAGAAATGGCCCAACCCCCCCCCCCCCCATACACATGTACATACATACATCCACACACGCAAATATACATACCTACACAGCTTTCCATGGTTTACCCCGGACGCCTCACATGCCTCGACTCAATCCACCGACAGCACGTCAACCCCTGTATACCACATCGCTCCAATTCACTCTATTCCTTGCCCTCCTTTCACCCTCCTGCATGTTCAGGCCCCGATCACACAAAATCCTTTTCACTCCATCTTTCCACCTCCAATTTGGTCTCCCTCTTCTCCTCGTTCCCTCCACCTCCGACACATATATCCTCTTGGTCAATCTTTCCTCACTCATTCTCTCCATGTGCCCAAACCACTTCAAAACACCCTCTTCTGCTCTCTCAACCACGCTCTTTTTATTTCCACACATCTCTCTTACCCTTACGTTACTTACTCGATCAAACCACCTCACACCACACATTGTCCTCAAACATCTCATTTCCAGCATATCCATCCTCCTGCGCACAACTCTATCCATAGCCCACGCCTCGCAACCATACAACATTGTTGGAACCACTATTCCTTCAAACATACCCATTTTTGCTTTCCGGGATAATGTTCTCGACTTCCACACATTTTTCAAGGCTCCCAAAATTTTTGCCCCCTCCCCCACCCTATGATCCACTTCCGCTTCCATGGTTCCATCCGCTGACAGATCCACTCCCAGATATCTAAAACACTTCACTTCCTCCAGTTTTTCTCCATTCAAACTCACCTCCCAATTGACTTGACCCTCAACCCTACTGTACCTAATAACCTTGCTCTTATTCACATTTACTCTTAACTTTCTTCTTCCACACACTTTACCAAACTCCGTCACCAGCTTCTGCAGTTTCTCACATGAATCCGCCACCAGCGCTGTATCATCAGCGAACAACAACTGACTCACTTCCCAAGCTCTCTCATCCCCAACAGACTTCATACTTGCCCCTCTTTCCAAGACTCTTGCATTTACCTCCCTAACAACCCCATCCATAAACAAATTAAACAACCATGGAGACATCACACACCCCTGCCGCAAACCTACATTCACTGAGAACCAATCACTTTCCTCTCTTCCTACACGTACACATGCCTTACATCCTCGATAAAAACTTTTCACTGCTTCTAACAACTTGCCTCCCACACCATATATTCTTAATACCTTCCACAGAGCATCTCTATCAACTCTATCATATGCCTTCTCCAGATCCATAAATGCTACATACAAATCCATTTGCTTTTCTAAGTATTTCTCACATACATTCTTCAAAGCAAACACCTGATCCACACATCCTCTACCACTTCTGAAACCACACTGCTCTTCCCCAATCTGATGCTCTGTACATGCCTTCACCCTCTCAATCAATACCCTCCCATATAATTTCCCAGGAATACTCAACAAACTTATACCTCTGTAATTTGAGCACTCACTCTTATCCCCTTTGCCTTTGTACAATGGCACTATGCACGCATTCCGCCAATCCTCAGGCACCTCACCATGAGTCATACATACATTAAATAACCTTACCAACCAGTCAACAATACAGTCACCCCCTTTTTTTATAAATTCCACTGCAATACCATCCAAACCTGCTGCCTTGCCGGCTTTCATCTTCCGCAAAGCTTTTACTACCTCTTCTCTGTTTACCAAATCATTTTCCCTAACCCTCTCACTTTGCACACCACCTCGACCAAAACACCCTATATCTGCCACTCTGTCATCAGACACATTCAACAAACCTTCAAAATACTCATTCCATCTCCTTCTCACATCACCACTACTTGTTATCACCTCCCCATTTACGCCCTTCACTGAAGTTCCCATTTGCTCCCTTGTCTTACGCACCCTATTTACCTCCTTCCAGAACATCTTTTTATTCTCCCTAAAATTTACTGATAGTCTCTCACCCCAACTCTCATTTGCCCTTTTTTTCCCCTCTTGCACCTTTCTCTTGACCTCTTGTCTCTTTCTTTTATACTTCTCCCACTCAATTGCATTTTTTCCCTGCAAAAATCGTCCAAATGCCTCCCTCTTCTCTTTCACTAATACTCTTACTTCTTCATACCACCACTCACTACCCTTTCTAAACAGCCCACCTCCCACTCTTCTCATGCCACAAGCATCTTTTGCGCAATCCATCACTGATTCCCTAAATACATCCCATTCCTCCCACACTCCCCTTACTTCCACTGTTCTCACCTTTTTCCATTCTGTACACAGTCTCTCCTGATACTTCCTCACACAGGTCTCCTTCCCAAGCTCACTTACTCTCACCACCTTCTTCACCCCAACATTCACTCTTCTTTTCTGAAAACCCATACTAATCTTCACCTTAGCCTCCACAAGATAATGATCAGACATCCCTCCAGTTGCACCTCTCAGCACATTGACATCCAAAAGTCTCTCTTTCGCACGCCTGTCAATTAACACGTAATCCAATAACGCTCTCTGGCCATCTCTCCTACTTACATAAGTATACTTATGTATATCTCGCTTTTTAAACCAGATATTCCCAATAATCAATCCTTTTTCAGCACATAAATCTACAAGCTCTTCACCATTTCCATTTACAACACTGAACACCCCATGCATACCAATTATTCCCTCAACTGCCACATTACTCACCTTTGCATTCAAATCACCCATCACTATAACCCGGTCTCGTGCATCAAAACCGCTAACACACTCATTTAGCTGCTCCCAAAACACTTGCCTCTCATGATCTTTCTTCTCATGCCCAGGTGCATATGCATCAATAATCACCCACCTCTCTCCATCAACTTTCAATTTTACCCATATTAAATGAGAATTTACTTTCTTACATTCTATCACATACTCCCACAACTCCTGTTTCAGGAGTATTGCTACTCCTTCCCTTGCTCTTGTCCTCTCACTAACCCCTGACTTCACTCCCCAGACATTTCCAAACCACTCTTCCCCTTTACCCTTGAGCTTCGTTTCACTCAGAGCCAAAACATCCAGGTTCCTTTCCTCAAACATACTACCTATCTCTCCTTTTTTCACATCTTGGTTACATCCACACACATTTAGGCACCCCACTCTGAGCCTTCGAGGAGGATGAGCACTCCCCGCGTGACTCCTTCTTCTGTTTCCCATTTTAGAAAGTTAATACAAGGAGGGGAGGATTTCTGGCCCCCCGCTCCCGTCCCCTCTAGTCGCTTTCTACGACACGCGAGGAATACGTGGGAAGTATTCTTTCACCCCTATCCCCAGGGATAATATACATATATATATATATATATACACACACACACACACACACACATACGCACATACACACACACACACACACATACATATATATACATATGAAAAATGTAAGAAACAATTTAGAAAACAAACTTTTAGCTTGAAAAGAATGAAAAAAAAAAAAATGAACGTCACATAATGGATCAACCTCTGGCTATGGAAAAGGAAATGTACAATTTATTCACACAAACGTCAATAGCAGTTCTCATCAATTTCACCAATGAATCAATAAGCTTCAATGTCTAAGCTACATAACATATATGATAATGAATTAATCTAATTTTGAAATTCTTGGAGAACTACCACCATTGACTTTATCACAATGCTAATTCAATTTCACCAAGTCAACTGGAGTGGAAAAAGTAAAAAAAGAAAAAATTTCCTTAAATTTTCACTGCACTCCAATAAATGTTAAATACTGACTAATATTTGAGGAGCAGTGGTAACTAACACAGTATACTTAGAAGGGTGCAGTTGGTCACCATTACATTCTTTCCTAATTCCAATGGATGTATCGAGACATACAGTCTCTCAGATCACTCATATACATCCTCCAACCATGCCCAGTGTGTTAAGATGAAGCACGAACTTCACACATAATAATGCATTTTACTTTTTCTCTTTGCTTGCCAAATTAATCAAAATGAGACTGAGATCTCCATTTACACCAGCTCTAAACACCACATGCTTTCATTGTCTCTGATCCTAAATTATTCATCTAACATCCTTACTTGAATATCCTCATCTGTAATTGATTAAAATCTTGGCATCCATTCAACTGTTCCTTGTGCCTTCAACTGTACAACATGTCTTCTTGAGCAACTATTATCTATTATACATTCTGTGTGACCATCCTATCCTAAAAATCTTTCATCCATGTACCTTTCTAATTATTTCTTCATACATTTGACCCTTAACATATCTTAATTCTTAACTGTGTACCCTAATTTCATCTATATTATGCAAGTTATCCATCTCTATTCGTTTTATTTGGGACACAAATCCATAAAGCCCATTCAGATGAGGTTTCTTTTCACCTTCAGTTTGTCTCCATGTAAGAGTCTTCTCTAAAATTCAGTTATCCTAAGTACTATCCTTGCTGAATATAACCTCAAAATATCTAAACTCACCCTTAACTACTAGGTCTTACCATACAGACACATCTTACACTGTAATCTCCCATCCCTTTCAGAAAGTATACAAATACTTTTACTTGCATGTACTCATAGCATACTCTTTTTACACAAATTAATTAAATGAACCACCATTTCAAACACCATTTCAAACATATATATATATATATATATATATATATATATATATATATATATATATATATATATATATGCCTTCTCCAGATCCATAAATGCTACATACAAATCCATTTGCTTTTCTAAGTATTTCTCACATACATTCTTCAAAGCAAACACCTGATCCACACATCCTCTACCACTTCTGAAACCACACTGCTCTTCCCCAATCTGATGCTCTGTACATGCCTTCACCCTCTCAATCAATACCCTCCCATATAATTTACCAGGAATACTCAACAAACTTATACCTCTGTAATTTGAGCACTCACTCTTATCCCCTTTGCCTTTGTACAATGGCACTATGCACGCATTCTGCCAATCCTCAGGCATATGATAGAGTTGATAGAGATGCTCTGTGGAAGGTATCAAGAATATATGGTGTGGGAGGAAAGTTGTTAGAAGCAGTGAAAAGTTTTTATCGAGGATGTAAGGCATGTGTACGTGTAGGAAGAGAGGAAAGTGATTGGTTCTCAGTGAATGTAGGTTTGCGGCAGGGGTGTGTGATGTCTCCATGGTTGTTTAATTTGTTTATGGATGGGGTTGTTAGGGAGGTAAATGCAAGAGTTTTGGAAAGAGGGGCAAGTATGAAGTCTGTTAGGGATGAGAGAGCTTGGGAAGTGAGTCAGTTGTTGTTCGCTGACGATACAGCGCTGGTGGCTGATTCATGTGAGAAACTGCAGAAGCTGGTGACTGAGTTTGGTAAAGTGTGTGGAAGAAGAAAGTTAAGAGTAAATGTGAATAAGAGCAAGGTTATTAGGTACAGTAGGGTTGAGGGTCAAGTCAATTGGGAGGTGAGTTTGAATGGAGAAAAACTGGAGGAAGTGAAGTGTTTTAGATATCTCGGAGTGGATCTGGCAGCGGATGGAACCATGGAAGCGGAAGTGGATCATAGGGTGGGGGACGGGGCGAAAATTCTGGGGGCCTTGAAGAATGTGTGGAAGTCGAGAACATTATCTCGGAAAGCAAAAATGGGTATGTTTGAAGGAATAGTGGTTCCAACAATGTTGTATGGTTGCGAGGCGTGGGCTATGGATAGAGTTGTGCGCAGGAGGATGGATGTGCTGGAAATGAGATGTTTGAGGACAATGTGTGGTGTGAGGTGGTTTGATCGAGTGAGTAACGTAAGGGTAAGAGAGATGTGTGGAAATAAAAAGAGCGTGGTTGAGAGAGCAGAAGAGGGTGTTTTGAAGTGGTTTGGGCACATGGAGAGGATGAGTGAGGAAAGATTGACCAAGAGGATATATGTGTCGGAGGTGGAGGGAACAAGGAGAAGAGGGAGACCAAATTGGAGGTGGAAAGATGGAGTGAAAAAGATTTTGAGTGATCGGGGCCTGAACATGCAGGAGGGTGAAAGGAGGGCAAGGAATAGAGTGAATTGGAGCGATGTGGTATACCGGGGTTGACGTGCTGTCAGTGGATTGAATCAAGGCATGTGAAGCGTCTTGCGTAAGCCATGGAAAGCTGTGTAGGTATGTATATTTGCGTGTGTGGACGTATGTATATACATGTGTATGGGGGGGGGGGGTGGGGCCATTTCTTTCGTCTGTTTCCATGCGCTACCTCGCAAACGCGGGAGACAGCGACAAAGTATAATAAAAAAATAATATATATATATATATATATATATATATATATATATATATATATATATATATATATATATATATATATATATATATATAGTGGTTCCAACAATGTTGTATGGTTGCGAGGAGTGGGCTATGGATAGAGTTGTGCGCAGGAGGATGGATGTGCTGGAAATGAGATGTTTGAAGACAATGTGTGGTGTGAGGTGGTTTGATCGAATAAGTAACGTAAGGGTAAGAGAGATGTGTGGAAATAAAAAGAGCGTGGTTGAGAGAGCAGAAGAGGGTGTTTGAAATGATTTGGGCACATGGAGAGAATGAGTGAGGAAAGATTGACCAAGAGGATATATGTGTCGGAGGTGGAGGGAACGAGGAGAAGTGGGAGACCAAATTGGAGGTGGAAAGATGGAGTGAAAAAGATTTTGTGTGATCGGGGCCTGAACATGCAGGAGGGTGAAAGGAGGGCAAGGAATAGAGTGAATTGGATCGATGTGGTATACCGGGGTTGACGTGCTGTCAGTGGATTGAATCAGGGCATGTGAAGCGTCTGGGGTAAACCATGGAAAGCTGTGTAGGTATGTATATTTGCGTGTGTGGACGTGTATGTATATACATGTGTATGGGGGTGGGTTGGGCCATTTCTTTCGTCTGTTTCCTTGCGCTACCTCGCAAACGCGGGAGACAGCGACAAAGCAAAAAAAAAAAGATAATTATACATATATACACATGTACATAATTCATACTGTCTGCCCTTATTCATTCTCGTCGCCACCCCGCCACGCATGAGATGAAAACCCCCTCCCCCCGCATGTGCTCGAGGTAGCGCTAGGAAAAGACAACAATGGCCACATTCGTTCACACTCAGTCTCTAGCTGTCATGTAATAATGCACCGAAACCACAGCTCTTTTTCCACATCCAGGCCCCACAAAACTTTCCATGGTTTACCCCAGACGTTTCACATGCCCTGGTTCAATCCATTGACAGCACGTCGACCCCGGTATACCACATCGTTCCAATTCACTCTATTCCTTGCATGCCCTTCACCCTCCTGCATGTTCAGGCCCCGATCACTCAAAATCTTTTTCACTCCATCTTTCCACCTCCAATTTGGTCTCCCACTTGTCCTCGTTCCCTCCACCTCTGACACATATATCCCATTTGTCAATCTTTCCTCACTCATTTTCTCCATGTCTGAGGTAGAGCGAGTCCAGGACAAGATCATGCAATAGAATATTCACGGAACATCGATGACAAAGCACTAATCTTTAAAAAGAAAGTGGTGTGTGGGTGCATTTTACGTACTTGTAATGCCAAAAGACAATAGACTCACTGGTCGCCATAGTAAAAGTAGGAGTGAAAGGCTTCCATGCTGGATCACATGGCACTGAATTAGGGCGGAAGAGAACTCACACGACTGAATTATCTTATTAGATTAATCACCTAATGGCGTCCCACAGGGCTCGCTATTGGATCACTGTAATCGCTGGTTTTTGTGAATGACTTGCCCGAGAAAGGTACTGAAAACATTTAGGTAACGATACGTTTTTATTTTTTTCTTTACATGCTTTAGGTTAAATGCGTGTAGGAGTCGATGTGAACAGTTCGAGATTGTCATTCACTTTTGTACAGGAAAAGTGAGCTTTATCAGTATGAGAAAAAGTGAGTTTGTACAATGGAAACTGAGCGAAATTAATGCAAGCTCTACCCATCAAGATCATAAACAGACCAGTCTTATTTTTACTGATTATCTGAGTCTTCTAGTTAACTCCTTAAGGTTGCACTGTATCTACAGTGACACTAATGGTTCCATCTTCTATAGGCGCTGATCTATGTGCATTCGCTTAAGAGAAACATGAAGTCAACAGTGGACGAGATGTCACAGTGGTGTTCATACGCCGCAGGCGGGCTTGCGATCAACGGTACGTGCAGAACTGCCACCTCCCAAGAAACTTGTCGAAATAATGACAATATGCAAAGAAATTATTAAGCTTCACAAAAGAAAATCAGACAAACGATATAACGTGAACTGTATAGCCTCGCTACATCAGTCTTTCAGTTTCTTAGGCTTCCATCGTTGACGTCTGAGCCGGCTTCCGTTGCCGTTGTCCTGGCGTGAGGATTCGTCCATTTCGGCTTGCGGGTCATCGATTTCCAGAGCCGCATGGAAATATGCCTCCATCTACTGGCAATGATCCCGGAATTCCTTGCGGTTGACCTCTGCTTTTGCCATTTTCTAGGTTCTGTCTGAGAGTAACTGCCATAACTGCCATAAGCAGTTTGCACGTATCGCCTTCCGCTTGAACATGTTCGTCCTTTGGATGCAGCACCTCGCCTCAGACAGCTTCTTTGGGATGTTGCATTGCTTTGTCGTCGTTCATCAGCTTCGGTGGGAGTCCTCCCTTCCTGCGAGAGTTGGACGGCAGCAATTCATCCTTTTTCGTCATAGCCTTCCCTGAAACCTTCACATTCAAACGTACTTCGTGATTTATCCCCTTTGGCCACATATGAGGCTCCAGGCATGACATCACTTGCAATCATCTGGCCAGGATATATCTACAGTTGCAACTCCCGCCCAGTCATCATCTTGTGCAGCGCGCAGCCTACGAACTCAGTCCAGAGAATGGTCCCATCCCATGGTCGTACTGTGAGGTACGGATGTCACAACAGGAGCGTTCCGCCCGTGTCGTACTGCGGGCAACACAACAAGGGCGTCCCACCCCAGTGTCGTACTGCGGACAACACAACAGGATCGTCCCGCCCTAGTGTCGTACTGCGGACGACACAACAGGAGCGTCCTACCCTAGTGTCGTACTGCGGATGACACAACAGGAGCGTCCCACCCTAGTGTCGTACTGCGGATAACACGACAAGATCATCTCGCCCTAGTGTCGTACTGCGGATGACAACAGGAGCGTCCCGCCCTAGTGTCGTACGACGGATGACACCACAGGAGCGTCCCGCCCTAGTGTCGTACGACGGATGGCACCACAGGAACGTCCCGCCCTAGTGTCGTACGACGGATGACACCACAGGAACGTCCTGCCCCAGGGTTGCACTGCAGAAGATACGCCAGAGCCTCCTGCTTTAGGGGGTCATACTGCAGACACGGCAAGTCACCAAGATAAAGCAATCATCCTCTGGAAGTGTTCCTCCCACGTTTATGAGGGCGAACAGGATATAAATAACTTTTTGACCAAGTTTCCATATTTTGTTGCACTGTCAGCATCTCTAAAGCAATTGGTATAAAGCGAGTTTGAATTGACATTTTAAGTCTTGGTTCAGTGATATTCGCACCTGAGTGGCTAAAGTACAACACTTGGCTTTCATTTCAGCGTTAGAATAAATCACTGGATTTCGAAGTTGCCCTTCCACACCGTTCAGAATGCTCTACATTTTCCCCTCATTCTACAGATTTCCTCCTCACCTTTGCAGTTCATGAAAAGTGCATCGTTTCATGTGCATTTGCCTATACTCGTATGTACATAGGTAATGCACCCCCATAGTGTTTCCCTTATAAAGTTTAAAGGGCATATATATATATATATATATATATATATATATATATATATATATATATATATATATATATATATATATATATATATATAAATTGGAAAGGATCACAATTTTGCGCGTGATCAAGATATTCCTTTGAGTCCACGGGGAAAATGAAACACGATAAGTTCCCAAGTGCACTTTCGTGTAATAATCACATCATCACGGGAGACACAAGAGAGAAATATAAGTCAGTTGATATACATCGAAGAGACGAAGCTAGAACGCCATTTGGTAAATATGTGATTGTCTATGGACAATCACATGTTTACATCACATCATCAGCTCCCCTGATGATGTGATTATTACACGAAAGTGCACTTGGGAACTTATCGTGTTTTATTTTCCCCGTGGACTCACAGGAATATCTTGATCACGCTCAAAATTGTGATCCTTTCCAATATATATATATATATATATATATATATATATATATATATATATATATATATATATATATATCTTTCATATTATTCGCCATTTCCCGCGTTAGCGAGGTAGCGTTAAGAACAGAGGACTGGGCCTTTGAGGGAATATCCTCATCTGGCCCCCTTCTCTGTTCCTTCTTTGGAAAAAAAAAAAAAAAAACAAGAGGGGAGGATTTCCAGCCCCCCGCTCCCTTCCCTTATAGTCGCCTTCTACGACACGCAGGGAATACGTGGGAAGTATTTTCTCCCCTATCCCCAGGGATAATGAAAATAATTATTAGCATCATTTCACAAACTTTGCAATGTATGTTCTTAGAGAACTGTTGTAATTCTAAAACATCAGCCCAAAAAATACTTCAAATACTAATTATTTCACTGTTCCTTAAAGTTGATGCAGAAAACAAGTTATACATTGTTAATGCACTAATATAATAACCTCACGCATCAAAAGAATTTGATAAATTTGATGAATTTTTTACTTGAGGATTTACTGCACTGTGTAAGAGCACAGGTGCGTCAGCATGATGAGGCACAGTCAAGCCTACCTGTGACAGAAGAAACAACATAATTCATTGATAGAGGAAGTTCAAAGTTTAAATCTAATGAAAGTGAAGCTGATACTGAGGTTGTATGTCAAAACAGCTTTGAAGACTATTGGTTTAAATGGATTAAATGATATCAGTGATGATGATATATATATATATATATATATATATATATATATATATATATATATATATATATATATATATCCCTGGGGATAGGGGATTAAGAATACTTCCCACGTATTCCCTGCGTGTCGTAGAAGGCGACTAAAAGGGGAGGGAGCGGGGGGCTGGAAATCCTCCCCTCTCGTTTTTTTCTTTTTTTTCCAAAAGAAGGAACAGAGGGGGGCCAGGTGAGGATATTCCAAAAAAGGCCCAGTCCTCTGTTCCTAACGCTACCTCGCTAACGCGGGAAATGGCGAATAGTTTAAAAAAGAAAAGAAATATATATATATATATATATATATATATATATATATATATATATATATATATATATATATATATATATATATATTGGAACCTGTAATTAGGTTATCCAACACTATATATACCAGCTTGCTAGAAGTCATAGTGTATAGAACGGATTTTTCGTCATACGCTGACAGATTTTGTTGATAAATCGAGCAACAATTACCTCCTCAAACGAGAGTTACTGAATAATTTCGCCTTGGCATTCCTGCAGTAGGTCATCCCCCTGCAAGAATTTCAAGTTGCACACAACTGAACCTTTTAAGCTTCAAAAGATCCCTGATATATTTGACCGAACATAAACTGTCAAAAGCCACCACTTTACATTTTCCTGAACCGTTCCAGCGGTTGTCATGGATGGTCCTGTGTAATGTCGAGAGGGCGATCGATGACCTACTGGGCAGAGGGTGGTTTTAGTCACGATGGGACTCGGCCCTCGAGATGGACAACCCCTTAAAATGAAAAGAAAGATATGCCAAATAGGATATACTAGATGTAATGTGCCCCTGTGTATACAGATACAAAGGAGAGTGTGGCTCGCGGGGTGATGTGAAAAAGTATGCTGATATAAGACATGAACGACAATTTAGATTGAAGTTGACATGTTGGACTGAAACTGCTCGTTGGTTATTTACTTCGGTTTCAATCGTATCCAGTAAGAGGGTTCCTTTTATCAACACTACCAATAGAGTAAGCTTAAACCCTTGCCCACTTTGCAACTGGTTATCATCGTTCACCTTTATATACTCTCGTTTGACCGTAAAATCCAGAAGAATGTAAAGGTAGGGAGACAGACGTCAAAATTCCCTTCAGTTAAATGTTCACGGAGATTTTACCATGCACTTTTACGTAAGTTAGAGTACATTACTCGTCACCAGCTTATTTCTGTAGTTTAAGAAGTATATACAGACATCACAGAAAGGTCAATCAGTAATTGTGTAAAAAAATATCTAAATAAAGAAAATTGGCGAATGGGCAGAATAACTCGTTACAAATCTAACATTAAGATAAAATGGGACATAGCAACACGACAATTAACTTTACATTATCAATAGGACTTCAGTGTTACTGGATGCAACAGAGTATCAAAGCTAAAGAAAAAGGGAAGAAAGGATGGAGCAAAATATTGGTTTAGGAAAAGTTGATTGTGTAAGTTATAAACGGTGTGACGCTCAGCACTAAAGATAAGATAAAATATTTGGGGAGGAACCATTATTAAACTCCATCCCACTTTAAACAAGTAATTTTACAACACAATTCAATCACGCTCACACGCTGAAATGTTATGCAACAAATTTATACATTAAGAATGTTCGGTAACAATTTAATACCGTATAGCTGTATGTATGATTACAATATGTATAACCAATCATGAGACATCAAAACATATTTAGGGAAAAGTAAATAAAAAATATCAGAAATATTTTGTAGCTTAGTAATGAGTTCATATTAAGAAAAAAAATATATATTACTACAATAATATTAATAAACGGGGGTATATGATAAATATATGTAATCTTAATGGAAACGGGGCTTTCTTGATCCATCAACTACAAAGCGACTAAGCTTGGCCCGGCAGTGCTGCCATCTGTATCGACGCCATTTTCGGGACGGCGCCGTATGCGAGTTTATATTTATAAGAGGTAAGGTCGCGTAAGAATTTGAATCATTTTAGGATGGTTAGGGAAGGAAGGAGGATCCAGATACTTGCTTGTTACTTTAGACTTTTAAGATAAAGGGTCGTGACAGTGGCTGTTATAAGGCAAATGATACGATGTATCGTAAGAGATAGATAAACAATGAGCAAATAAGAATGATGATAGCATTGAATATATGGATATTTACTTAAGATACTGAATGTTACCTCAACTTCATTTCAAATTCTTTAGCACATAAACACTCAGGATAATAAGGGTTAGTATCTTCAAAGGTACTATGAAGATACTAACTATGAAGATTTACTATGAAATGGTTCGATGCACAATAAATAGTAGTTATGGCTCTACTTAACGAAATCGTTTGAAGAAAAACGGATGAAAAATTATTTCATCTGGGATATGGTAGTGGTAGTTGTTCAATGTAAATTGTATGACATGATTTTCCCATGTTTAAATGATAATATGAATTGTATTTGCCTCCTATCTTTAACAACAGCCGTTGCTTGAACCTTGCAATAGATAAGAATATACGTTTTAAGTTAACGTGCCAATTAAGTTAAATCGTGTAGCAGGCATCTCATAAATAAGTGGATATGTGACATTGTACCCTAGGGTGAAATTCTATGTAGTTAATCTATATTATAAAGCTACCACATAATTCTTGCTCGTAAATGGATAACTAAAGAAGATAGTCTAAGCAGAGAATAAAGAATATATGCAACCTAAGCAGACTCTTGGAGAAAATAGTTGCAACATAGTTGGGTTATTCTAGTAAACTATGTTTTCACAAATCTTGCACCCCTCCAATAGCAAGCTTCGTACATCGAAGTATGACGTTGACATTAAATTTCTAAACATTAACCACATTTTCGTATTATTTAGTTATCCTAGCACCGTCATTATATTACCAATTATATATATATATATATATATATATATATATATATATATATATATATATATATATATATATATATATATATACATATATATAAAATATATATATATATATATATATATATATATATATATATATATATATATATATATATATATATATATATATGATCGGCCATTTACCATATATTGATGTAATGCTAGGAAAAGAATATCATCATATGCTCACCCTTACCGAAACTAGAGTTCTCGTCCTGTGACTTTTCCTGACCGCTTCAGTGGTCCTGATTCAGTCCATTGACATGTTCCCATTATTCGTGCATACTGCATTGCTCCAATTCATTCTTTCTGATGCAAGCCTCATACCCTCCTGCATGATTAAAACTTTACCCCTCAAAGTACCTTTCTCGTAATACTTCCGTCTCTTGTTCGAGCTTCTCTTTCTCTTCCCTTTCTCCGTGTCCCCTACTCCTGTGACATGTATACCTTCTTAGTTTCTCACTCATCTCTTCCATATGCCTAAAGCATTTGGTCTCCCCCCTATCCCCATTTCAGCTGAACGATACTCTTCTTACTATCATACCACTCCCTTACCCTAACATTTCTTATTCCATCAACCCTACTAGCACCACATTTTGTCTTCGGTCATTTCATTTCCAGCACATCCTCTCTCTCACTCTCTCTCTCTCTCTCTCTCTCTCTCTCTCTCTCTCTCTCTCTCTCTCTCTCTCTCTCTCTCTCTCTGTACTTTCTGATCTAGGGCTCACGCCTTACGTTCTTACGGTAGTTAGGACTATCATGCCATCAAACATACCCATATTTTACCTTATTTTCCACGCACTCCTAATTGCCCTCCGAACTTTGTACCCCCTTACCCACTCTATGGCAAACTTCATATTCCATAGTTTCATTTGCTGCCATATCCATCTTCAGGTATCTGAAGCACCCCTGCTATTCATTCAAAGTCACACTCCAGTCAGCCTGTCTCTAGACCCTGCTAAACTTTATAACCTTGCTCTTTTTTTTTTTTTTACGTTAACTCAACTTTCACATATGCTTCTAAACTGAGACACCAGCTTTTGCAGTTTTTCACTCCAGTCTGCCACAAGAACTGTCATCACCTTTCATAATCCCCACCCCAACAGACTTCATACTCATCTGTTTCTTCTCTCACCACCTTACCCATAAACAGATTAAGCAGCCTTGGTGACATCACACCCTTTTTGCAGACCCAACTTCACTCAAAACCACTTACCCTCCTCTCATCCCATTTACACACATGCCATATTCCCTTGATAGATACCATATACTCATAGCACCTTCCACAGAGCATCTCTTTGAACCCTGTCATATGCTTTATTCAGATCCATCAGCAGTCATTGCAGCAGTGCCATATGCATGATCTCAATATAGGAAGGCTTCAAGCATGCCTCCTTGTGTAAAAACACTTGAGTTTCAGTATAGAGAAAGGTAAGTATGCTCTTTCATTGGCTTACAAAGTGGCGTCACTGGCACTATATTGGTTAGAGTGCTCTAGTTTGCTCACAACGTGGGTAGAAATATTTGGGCAATGTACACCTGGGCTGAAGGTGCTGTCCTAGGCAAAGGTTGAAGGTGGTGGATCACTAGGGTCAGCCATTGCTGGAGTTCACATATGCATAAACACACTTAGGATTCGCGCACATACATGGGTTCTTTCACTGGTGAGAGTGCTATCTATCTGTTTATCTATCTGTATCTCTGATGCCTATTCCATTCTGGTACTCCCTTAAGGGGCTGGGCACAGTAGTACTCTCCATAGCTGGTGAACTCTAGTGCCACTTCTTAGCCTTTATGCCTCACCCTTCATAGGTCACTGGAAGAGGGCAAGTCTAGTGCAGTGTTTGCAGAGGTTCTTACCTAAGGCCCTGCTAACTACCCTTCCTAATGCTCCTACCTACTACTTCTGTCTATTGCTCCCAGTATATTACCAAAAGACAGGGCTAGCACAGTGATCCACACAGGAAAATCTAGAGTTACGACAAATGAGCTGTGTGAGTTAAGCATTGTCAAATGTTATGTGTGACAAGGGGAGATTGTATGTTTGTAGACAGAATGCCAGTAGTCCATGTGCAGGTTAGGAAGAAAGGAAAGGCAGTTTCCTAGGTCAGAGGAGTGCAGCTTTACAACCACTGAAATGCTGGCTCTAAGCAGCTGTCACTTACTCTTCCAATACCCAGGTGGATAGTGCAGGTAATATACCTCCCTGGTCATTGGCTGCCTACCAACTTCTGCCTACAAGGGCATTTGGCTTCATCTGTTATAATTTATTCTTCAACATTTGTAGGGTGCAGGTATTCCAGCTACATTCATACTAATTCTGTTGAGTCAATTGTGTAATTTACTTGATGGTAAGGTAAGTATATTACATGGAAATTTGTGAGCTTTATGATGTGTAATATGTAGCCAGAGCAAAATTTTTATCTTTGTGGCCATAACATCGTCCCCTCCTATTAGTTTTAGAACACTCTCTGTCTCTTAAAAAAGTCTAAGGCCTGGTAGTCAAGGTACAAGGAGACAATTTATTTGAGGTGCTCAGAAATGGTGCACAGTTTGGTTGAGATAATGCCCATTTGCTTCTATATTCTCCATACTTTTGTTTTCCAGCTCCTCAGTAGCTTTGTTGAAGAGTGACACCTTTTCACCCAGTGGCTAGATGGAGCGAAGGGGATAGTATTTCACTTCAGGGTCCAACACTTGGCTCACACACACAAATGCAATCATGCACAGAGGGAGGGTCCCCACAGACAAATCAGCTACTCACTTAGCTGGCTGCTTTTATTTCTACACTTACTTATCAGAGTCAGGGGATTAGGCACCTCATCATGTCATTGATGGGCACTCACAAAATGGTGTTAGCATTGCTTGCATCCAGGAAATAATGTCTTAACCTGTAGACAGAGGGCTGTTGGTATTCCCTCTTGACCAGTCAAAATCTAACTTGGCTGGCTTTTTGTTTTCTCTTCCCTAACTTGTCAGAGTCGGGAATTGCTTGGGCACCCCACAGTGTCATTCATAGGCAGTCTTGCAAAATGATATTTGTCACAAAATGGTATTAGCATTGCTTGCATCAGTGAATTAATGCCTTGACTTAAAGACAGAGGGCTATTTGTATTCCCTCTTGATCAGTCAAAATCTAATTGCCCTTTGTCCCCTCAGGTTGTATTACAGACTCAGACACGTGGCACCTTAGGGCTTCCTGACTAAGGCGCTATGATGTCACACTTATCCATCTGCTAGACCTGCCTAGATTGGCTGGCACTTGGAATTGCTCCACATTAAGGTGTGTTATACCTGTCCAGTAATGATATAACTACAGCATGCAAAATCAGAATGTTTGTTTAGGATTCTAATCACTTGGGTGACACTGAACTTAGTTTAATAAGATTAATAAGCACACACCCTCACACACATCCTGTGTAACTAACCACTGTGTTTTGCGAGAGAATGAGTTCAGTCTTGGACAAAAGGGAAGGCTGAGTAGACTGTTTGTGTCTGAACTTCCAAAAGGCATTTGACACTGCACCACATCAGAGGCTGGTTATAAGCTGAATCACTAGGCAGGAATAAGGGGAAAATTCCTTCATTGAGAGGGAAGAAAGGATGTATGTCAGTGAAGCCTTTTCTGGATGGGTTGAGGTGACTGAGTTCCACAGGGTTTGGTTCTGGGGCCATTACTCTTCTTAATCTACATTAATGACTTTTAAAATCGTATATGAATATGTTTGCAGATGATGTAGAAGTTATGAGGGAAGTGAAAAGTGAAGAGGATTGCATCAGCTTACAAGGGGACGTAAACAGACTCCAAAGTTGGTTTTAAATGAGGTTGATGAAATTCAACCCTAGCAAATGTAAAGTAGTGTGGGTAGGACAGAGTGAAAGAAGGCCTCAATATGATTATTACTCTGTGAGAAGTAAGCCTTAAGATTCTGTTCATGAGAGGGAGTTAGGAGTAAACATTGTCCCTAGCTTTCAAGGATATGGATAAATAAAATTTAGCAAGCTATTCATATCTTACATAAGGACAAAACTAGAATATGCTTCTCAGGTGTGGTCACCATACCTAAAGAAGCACAAAGAATGCACAGAGAAGGTCCAAAGGAATGCAACAAAGATGGCTCAAGAGTTAAGAGACTTAAGCTACAGGGAAAGGCTGGAGGCTATAAATTTACCTACCTTGGAAGAGAGAAAAGTGTAGGTGACCTAATCATGACCTTCAGTTTTTAAAAGAAATCAATGAAGTGGACTGTATTTTGAGAGATGTAGGGATAGAGGAACCAGAGGACATAACATGAAATCATGTAAGGAACTTTTAGATTAGGTGTAAAGAATTACTTTTATAGTATAAGGGTGGTAGATGATTGGAACAGATTAACTGAAGACAGTTAATCTAGACGGCATACATAAATTAAAGAGGCTGTATAATAGTAGAGGGTGTTCAAGAGATTGGGCTCGAGTGTAAAAACCCTTTCCTGTATAGGACTAATATATGATTACTTACAGACCTCTGTGGTGTTGTAGTTTGTATTATTGGCCCATGTGTATGCATGGGCCACCTGGAACCAAACCCAGACCCAAATCCTTATTGCGGGAGCTGGTCCACAGGGGCTGGTCATTGAAATGGGCAACTGACAGGTTAGGGTGTGTATGTATGTAAGCATACATACATAGGAATAAAGACATGGTACCTATATACAGGGTTAAGAGACAGGGCAATTCAAGTGTAAAGATCCCCTACTGCAACACACAGTCAGTAATCACACACACACATACATATTGCATTACAATTTAACTCTGAAACTAGTTGGGCTCTGATGTGGTGGTGCAGTTAATTAATGCAGATCCTCACAGTAGGTTGTATTTGCAAACAGAAAATCTGGTATCCACTGAGATTTGCTACAAGATGATTGATGCATCAGTACAATTAATTTTTGTATATGCCTTAAACTTTATTCTTCAACTGCTAATCTTATTTATGTTTAGGATCTTAAATTTTGAGATTAGTACCTCTATTCAGGTTCATCCTTTGTTTGAAACTGAGCTGGATCAGACATCAGTTCATTTGTGCTTATGTTCTAGACTTTACTGTCTCATATGAAGTTTTGTTAATATCAGTCACTTTTCAGATTACTTGTCATGTTACCCTTCAGTTAATGGATATGAATTGTTCATTGATACTAATATACACAGGTGATACTGGTTTTGATTAGTGATCTCTGAGTTGGTTATATCATGTTGGAATTTGAAAGAACTTGATTAGATCACTTACTCCATGAATTTTCTGTTTAATTTTAAAGAAGGAAGTGATGTGTATTTGTGCTTGCATCTGTACTTACATCAAACTATAGTTTCTAATCCTTGATTTTACTGATTTGTGTTGGAACGTTTAATGTACTGAGGTTACTTGACTTCAAGTTGAGGGAATTGCCCTCTTCTAATTGCTCATGCTCAAAGGGTTAGTTCATGTTTTATAAATTTTTTTGTATAGAATTATTTTTACCAGTCATAGTTGTGTAACTATATATATGCCTTATGTCAGATGTTACCATGCTATCTGCCAAACAGGTGTTTTTAGAGTAAACCTCTTGTAACATACATGGGTCTAAAGTAAAGCAAGATCACAGTCTAGGTGTTGGCAGGATGATATATAAGTTTAATGATAACTATTTACTTATTTATCTGTCTTTCTATCTCTCTGATGCCTATTCCCTCAGGGAACTCCCATCATGGGGTGGCCACGGCAAAGGTTTCCACTTATCCTTGTCCTTACATGCCCCCCTCGCTTACACCATTCCAAACATTCTTCCTCTGTTTCTCTCCTTCCAGTATTTCTCCACCCTGTTTGCCCACGTCACAGGTGGACTTCCACTCTCACCAACCCTTTTAATTGTGCAATCATATACTCTCCTAGTAAATTCTCAGTCTTGCATTCTTTCTGCATGCCCGAACCACCTCAAAGTATCACATTTCACCCATTCATTTACTCCACAATTCATTTCCTTTGCTTTCCTTGCTGTACCACATCTCTCATACACCCTATCATTTCTTTCTTCATTCCATCTATTCACAGCACATGCTCTTCTCAATAAGCTAATTTTCACAGCCTGGATTCTTGGCCTCTGTGACTCATTCCACATCCATGTTTCGGCTGTGTAGGTCAGGGTTGGGAGGACTATGCTGTTCCGTAATCCTCTCGTCACTTTCATACTTACACTTATACCCTTCAGTATTCTGTTAAGGGACCCAGTGGCTCTTCCACTCTGTTCTGCTCTCTCCCTTATCTCTCCTTCCATATCACCACACTTACTCAAGACAGCTCCCAGATACTTAGATTCCCTTACTTCTTCCAGTCTTTTTGCCCCTATATCCACAGCAATTTCAGTACACTTTCTTCATTCACTCTATATGGTTTTACAAAATTGATACTTTCACTCTGTTTCCCTTCAAGCGCCATTACTTTACTTTTACTTGTATTTACCTTCGATATCCTCTGCTTACACACATCATAAAACACACTTACAACCTCCTGCAACTCCTCTTCACTCTCTGCAAACAACACAATATCATCCACAAACAGATTTGCCACTAGCCACCATATCTCACCCGCCACACTCCATCCCTGCACCCTTTTTCCCTAGTTTTGCTTTCATCTCTCTTATCACTTCATCCATATATATGTCAAAAAGCCACAGTGACATCATACAGCCCTGCCTCACACCTACATGTATTCCAGAACTTTTGCTCAGCTCTTCATCCACTCTTACACATGCAGTTGCTCCTCTGTAGAAGGCTTTTACACCATCTAACAGTTGTCCCCCTATACCATATATCCTTAGCACATCCCACAAAGCATTCCTCTTGACTCTGTCATATGCTTTCTCGATCCATAAAAGCTGCATACAACTTCTTACCTTTTGCTAAATACTTTTCCATGGTCATCTTACAACATGGTCATTTGCAACAAAAGTCTCATCCACTTATCCCCTACCTTTCCTAACCCCCCCCCCCCCTTTCTCTTTACTTTTTCTGCATTCAGTCACATCCATCACTCTGTCAATTGATATTCTTGCATACACTTTTCCTGGTATACGTAATGGACTTATTCCCTTATAATTGCTACATACATCCTTCGCACCTCTTCATTTGAATAAAGGGACAATAATAGCTTGCACCTAATCCTCATGCACAACCTTCTGTTTCCATGCATAATTACATATAAGATGCATCCACTGTATCACACTTTCTCTTCTATACTTCAGCATTTCAGCCACAATCCCATCCACTCCAGGTGCCTTTCCTACCTTCAGCCTCATTATGGCCACTCTTAGCTCCCTCTCTGCTATAGGCACTTGTATCCTCTTCCTTCCTTCCTTCATATAACAACTGCTGCCTCCCCTTCTCCCACATTCATCAGTTCTTCAAAATAATCTTTCCATCTTCCCTTCACTTCCTCCTTTTGATACAGCAATTCCTCTTCTTTACTTCTCACATCAACATTTTCTCTCTTACATCCACCTCTTTCCTTTTTTAACCTCCTTCCAGTATAGTTTCTTATTATCCCAAAACTTTTCACTTAACTTTCTTTTAAAATATTCATCTACTCTTTCTTTGCTTTCCTCTGTCAGTTTCTAAACACTCCACTTACATGTTTTGTATCCTTCCCTCCTTTGCTGAGCTTCCATTGGTACATTTATATTGAGCAATCTACCATATGCATTTCTTTTCTTCCACAGCATTTCTAATATCTTCTGACCACCATGCTTTGCCCTTTTTATTCCTGTTTCTCACCACTTTGTGTCCAAGTACTAATTCTACAACTTTTAGTAGTGTTTCTGTAAAGATTTTAAACACTTATTCACACATGACTGCATTCCTAAATTCACTGCACTTCCATTAAAGCTTTCTGTTACCTTCCTTTCATACTTCTCCAATTTTGTTTAAATCAAATTACATTTCATTTCAGTTTTACCTTATCAGAGTGAACTAAGTCACGGTACCTCTATACCAGGGGTTCCCAATACTTTTGTTCCTCTGAATCCCATAGGCATTTTGGCAGGTTCCCATGTACCCCTAAAAATAAAGAAGCAAAGATGTATAAATTATATTGATTTTATATGATCATGAAATTTGTATAAGACCATATAAGGATTTTATACTGATTTGTAACAAGGGTGTTATATATTGCTTATGTTCTACAATAATCATGGTGTACACTATACAGCAGTACACCATAGTTATACTCTCAGACTTTTTGAAGTTCTCCTTGAGAAGTACAAATGTATCCCAGGTTGGGAACCCTAGCTCTAGACTGTACTCTTGTGATAAAATCATAATTGCAATACCATACAAAGTAAGAAACAAGAAGAAATTGAACTAAATGTTAGGGAATATTTTGAAAAAGATAATCAGTTGCTTTCACAATCATTTTTGTGTTCTATTTATTACAAAAGTCTTAAATTAGATCTAAGGAAATATGGTGAAAAATTTAGTGCCTCATGCAAAGTTCTTCAATTTCATCAGATAACTCTGGCTGAAAGTCATGTCAGTTAGTGGGGATATCAGGGTGGTGTCAAGAAGATGCCACGTACCAGGTTGTGGTGCTTCCTCTCCAGGTGAGTTTTCTTTTTTATCAGCTAAAGACATATCTGATAAGACTAAAAACTGAAAGGATATGCTTGATATTGAAAAAAGCATACTCATTTGAAGAAAGCAGTAGTTTCATGATTTGTAATAATAGAGAGTACTGAAAATAAACTCAAAAGTTCTTTATTGTGTGTGTATATGTATTTATTTATATTCATTATACTTAACCGCCATCTCCTGCGTTAGTGAGGTAGCGCAAGGAAACAGACCAGGGATGGCTCAACCTACCCACATACACATGTATATACATAAATGCCCACACATGCACGTATACATACGCAGACATATACATGTATACACATGTACATATCCATGCTTGCTGCCTTCATCCATTCCTGTAGCCATACCGCCACACACAAAACAGCATCCCCCCCATCAAGGCAGTGCCAGAAGCGGACAAAAAAGGCCACATTCGTTCACGCCCCAATCACTCAAATTCTTTTTCACTCCCTTCCACCTCCAATTTGGTCTCCTGCTTCTCCTTGTTCCCTCCACTTCTGACACATATATCTCCTTTGTCAATCTTTCCTCACTTATTCTCTCCATATGTCTAAACCATTTTAGCACACCCTCTTCTGCTCTCTCAACCACACTTTTTATTTCCACACATCTCTCTTACCCATTCATTACTGTCTCGATCAAATCACCTCACAGCACACGTTGTCCTCAAACATTTCATTTCCAACACATCCACCCTCCTCTGTATAACTCTATCTACAGCCCATGCCTCGCAACCATATGACAGTGTTGAAACTCCTGTTCCTTCTAACATACCCATTTTTGCTCTCCGAAATAACGTTCTCTCCTTCCATACATTCTTCATTGCTCCCAGAACCTACGCTCCCTCCCCCATCCTGACTCACTTCCGCTTCCATGGTTCCATCTGCTGCTAAATCCATTCCTAGATGTCTGAAACACTTCACTTCCTCCAATTTTTCTCCATTCAAATTTGCATCCCAATTTACTTATCCCTCAACCCTACTGAACCTAATAACCTTGCTCTTATTCACATGTACTCTCAACTTTCTGCTTTCACACACTTTTCCAAACTCAGTCACCAACCTCTGCAGTTTCTCACATGAATCAGCCACTAGAGCTGTATCATCGGCAAACAACAACTGACTCACTTCCCAGGCCCTCTCATCCCCAAGAGACTGCATACTTGCCCCTCTCTCCAAAACTCCTGCCTTTACCTCTCTAACCATCCCTTCCAAAAACAAACAACCATGGGGACATCATACACCCCTGCTGCAGACCTACATTCACTGGGAACCAATCACTCTCCTCTCTTCCTTCTTGTACACATGCCTTACATTTTTGGTAAAACTTTTCACTGCTTCTAACAACTTATCTCCCACACCATTTACTCTTAAAACCTTCCACAATGCAACTCTATCATATTCCTTCTCCAGATGTATATTTATATTCATTTATTGATTATACTTTGTCGCTGTCTCCCGCGTTAGCGAGGTTGCGCAAGGAAACAGACGAAAGAATGGCCCAACCCACCCACATACACATGTATATATATACACGTCCACACATGCACATATACATACCTTACATCTCAATGTATACATATATATATACACACACAGACATATACATATACACATGTACATAATTCATACTGTCTGCCCTTATTCATTCCCGTAGCCACCCTGTCACACATGAAATGACAACCCACTCCCCCGCTTGTGCGCGAGGTAGCGCTAGGAAAAGACGACAAGGGCCACATTCGTTCACACTCAGTCTCTAGCTGTCACGTATAATGCACCAAAACCACAGCTCCCTTTCCACATCCAGGCCCCACAAAACTTTCCATGGTTTACCCCAGACGCTTCACATGCCCTGGTTCAATCCATTGACAGCATGTTGACCCTGGTATAACATCGTTCCAATTCACTCTATTCCTTGCACTCCTTTCACCCTCCTGCATGTTCAGGCCCTTATCACTCAAAATCCTTTTTACTCCATCTTTCCACCTCCAATTTGGTCTCCCACTTCTCCTCGTTCCCTCCACCTCTGACACATATATCCTCTTTGTCAATCTTTCCTCACTCATTTTCTCCATGTGACCAAACCATTTCAAAACACCCTCTTCTGCTCTCTCAACCACACTCTTTTTATTACCACACATCTCTCTTACCCTTTCATTACTTACTCGATCAAACCACCTCACACCACATATTGTCCTCAAACATCTCATTTCCAACGCATCCACCCTCTCTGCACAACCCTATCTATAGCCCATGCCTCACAACCACATAACATTGTTGGAACCACTATTCCTTCAAATATACCCATTTTTGATCTCCGTGATAATGTTCTCGCCTTCCACACATTCTTTATTCTTCAATGCTCCCAGAACCTTTGCCCCCTCCCCCACCCTGTGACTCACTTCCGCTTCCATGGTTCCATCCGCTGCTAAATCCACTCCCAGATATCAAAACACTTCACTTCCTCTCTTGATTTAGATACTATCTTTGTTGCTCTCCTCTGAATCTTCTCTATTAGTTCTTTGTGCTTTAAGTGCTGTGACCAAACTTGAGAAGTATATTTTAGTTTTAGCCTACTATGCAATGTGCATAGCTTGTTGAAAAATTTCTTATCTAAATACTTCAATGTTATTCTGATATTTACCATTAAACAGTTTGTCTCCTTCATTATGCTTGTAACAAGGGGCTCTGGCAACAGGTTAGACACAATGTTGGCTTGCAAGTAGGTACCTCTCACACACACACACACACATACCTGCTACGTATTATTCACTAGATAATATTCATATTGAGTCCATCTTTCACTGTATATCTTCCTCATTTCTTAACATTTATTTAGGTTGAATTTCATCAACAATTAGCTGCACCAACTTCGAAATACATGTAAGTCCCTTTATAGGTAGATGCAGTCCTCTTTTTTTTACCCCCTCATAATTCTAGCATCATCTGCAAACATTCAGGTAGGAGTTCAAACCTACAGATAAGTCATCTATACAGATTAAGTTGAGCACTGGTCCCAGAACAGAACCATGTGGCATGACACTTGTGACCTGAAGTCATTTTGAGAAGTCTCCCCTTGCATACATCCTTTGTTCCCTTCTGGTAAGATAATTTTTTATCCATCTCAGTAGTTCCTCCTCTTATTACTGCTTGAAGTTCCAGCTTCTTTACTATTCCCTTATATGGTACAGGCTCATGCTTTCTGGTAGTCCGGATACAGACAATCCTCCCTGCCTTTACTTTTGTCTAAAGTGGAACTCACCCTCTCATAGAAATCTAACTGGCTCATTATATATGATCACCTTTTCCTGAAACCATATTATCCCTCACTTTGGTAGTTTCTCCTTTACAAGAAGTCATCCATTTACTTTCTGATTATCTTTTACAGTACTCAACAAACCACACTCATCAGGGAAACTGTTTTGTAGTTCAATGTGTTTTCTCCATGTCTGTTCTTAAAACTTGGTATTACACTTGTCCACTTCCACTCCCATGTCACTCACTATTCCTTTTCCAGTGACATCCTTAATAACATTTTAAGTGCTGTGTCAAGTGTATCTGCATACGTCATCAGTACATGTGAAGGTATTTCTTCAGGACCATGAGCTTTATATGGATGGGCATCCTTTAGAATTTTGTTTATATCTTTTCTTGGTGCAGTGTCTTCTAAGACCCTCTCCCAGTTCCATTTCACTGTTGTTGGGGCTACTGTATCCTCTGCTGTGAAAATACTTTGGAACACATCATTCACTGGGAGATGGCCATGATATTTTAGAAGATAACTGGCTGGGAACTATAAAATTACCTATTGTGTCATCTCTAGTGTGTTTTCAGTATTTCTACTGCTGCAGTATATAAAAGATATTGTAACTTTTTATTATACAGGTGTGGTTGTGTACTCAGCCAGAAAGAGCAAGGATGAGGAAGTTCACCAAAGGTGGATGACAGTATTAGGGCTTGATGATGGGCGTTTAGCTGTCCATGCCTGTCAAAGGCATTTTCCAGCTGGAGCACCGACGCGCAACCATCCAGATCCTAACCCTAACCTATTTAACCCCATACCCAGCCAGGTAAATTTCTTTCAATACTTTATGTAGAATGGATTTACTTACACCACACATGGATAAGATTGAAAAACCACAGAACTCTGCTAGAAAGATTGTTATATGTAATGAAAAAAAATTATACGACGCATTCCTCACATGTCGTAGAAGGCAACTAAAGAGGACGGGAGCGGGGGGCTAGAAACCCTCCCATCCTTATATTTTAACTTTCTAAAAGGGGAAACAGAAGAAGGAGTCATGCGGGGAGTGCTCATCCTCCTCGAAGGCTCAGATTGGGGTGTCTAAATGTGTGTGGATGTAACCAAGATGAGAAAAAAAGGAGAGATAGGTAGTATGTTTGAGGAAAGGAATCTGGATGTTTTGGCTCTGACTGAAACAAAGCTCAAGGGTAAAGGGGAAGAGTGGTTTGGGAATGTCTTGGGAGTAAAGTCAGGGGTTAGTGAGAAGACAAGAGCAAGGGAAGGAGTAGCACTACTCCTGAAACAGGACTGGTGGGAGTACGTGGTAGAGTGTAAGAAAGTAAACTTGAGATTGGTATGGGTAAAACTGAAAGTTGATGGAGAGAGATGGATGATTATAGGTGCATATGCACCTGGGCACGAGACCAGGTTATAGTGATGGGTGATTTGAATGCAAAGGTGAGTAATGCGGCAGTTGAGGGAATAATTGGTATACATGGGGGTGTTCAGTGTTGTAAATGGAAATGGTGAAGAGCTTGTAGATTTATGTGCTGAAAAAGGACTGGTGATTGGGAATACCTGGTTTAAAAAAGGGATATACATAAGTATACGTATGTGAGTAGGAGAGATGGCCAGAGAGCATTATTGGATTACATGCTAATTGATAGGCGCGCGAAAGAGAGACTTTTGGATGTTAATGTGCTGAGAGGTGCAACTGGAGGAATGTCTGATCATTATCTTGTGGAGGTGAAGGTGAAGATTTGTAGAGGTTTTCAGAAAAGAAGAGAGAATGTTTGGGTGAAGAGAATGGTGAGAATAAGTGAGCTTGGGAAGGAGACTTGTGTGAGGAAGTACCAGGAGAGACTGAGTACAGAATGGAAAAAGGTGAGAACAAAGGAGGTAAGGGGAGTGGGAGAGGAATGGGATGTATTTAGGGAAGCAGTGATGGCTTGCGCAAAAGATGCTTGTGGCATGAGAAGCATGGGAGGTGGGTTGATTAGAAAGGGTAGTGAGTGGTGGGATGAAGAAGTAAGATTATTAATGAAAGCGAAGAGAGAGGCATTTGGAAGATTTTTGCTGGGAAATAATGCAAATGAGTGGAAAGATGTATAAAAGAAAGAGGCAGGAGGTCAAGAGAAAGGTGCAAGAAGTGAAAAAGAGGGCAAATGAGAGTTGGGGTGAGAGAGTATCATTAAATTTTAGGGAGAATAAAAAGATGTTTTGGAAGGAGGTAAATAAAGTGCGTAAGACAAGGGAACAAATGGGAACTTCAGTGAAGGGGGCTAATGGGGAGGTGATAACAAGTAGTGGTGATGTGAGAAGGAGATGGAGTAAGTATTTTGAAGGTTTGTTGAATGTGTTTGATGATAGAGTGGCAGATATAGGGTGTTTTGGTCGAGGTGGTGTGCAAAGTGAGAGGGTTAGGGAAAATGATTTGGTAAACAGAGAAGAGGTAGTAAAAGCTTTGCGGAAGATGAAAGCCGGCAAGGCTGTGGGTTTGGATGGTATTGCAGTGGAATTTATTAAAAAAGGGGGTGACTGTATTGTTGACTGGATGGTAAGGTTATTTAATGTATGTATGATTCATGGTGAGGTGCCTGAGGATTGGCGGAATGCTTGCAAAGTGCCATTGTACAAAGGCAAAGGGGACAAAGGTGAGTGCTCAAATTACAGAGGTTTAAGTTTGTTGAGTATTCCTGGGAAATTATATGGGAGGGTATTGATTGAGAGGGTGAAGGCATGTACAGAGCATCAGATTGGGGAAGAGCAGAGTGGTTTCAGAAGTGGTAGAGGATGTGTGGATCAGGTGTTTGCTTTGAAGAATGTATGTGAGAAATACTTAGAAAAGCAAATGGATTTGTATGTAGCATTTATTGATCTGGAGAAGGCATATGACAGAGTTGATGGAGATGCTCTGTGGAAGGTATTAAGAATATATGGTGTGGGAGGCAAGTTGTTAGAAGCAGTGAAAAGTTTTTATCGAGGATGTAAGGCATGTGTACGTGTAGGAAGAGAGGAAAGTGATTGGTTCTCAGTGAATGTAAGTTTGCAGCAGGGGTGTGTGATGTCTCCATGGTTGTTTAATTTGTTTATGGATGGGATTGTTAGGGAGGTGAATGGAAGAGTTTTGGAAAGAGGGGCAAGTATGCAGTCTGTTGTGGATGAGAGAGCTTGGGAAGTGAGTCAGTTGTTATTCGCTGATGTTACAGCGCTGGTGGCTGATTCATGTGAGAAACTGCAGAATCTGGTGACTGAATTGGGAAAGTGTGTGAAAGAAAAAAGTTGAGAGAAAATGTGAATAAGGGCAAGGTTATTAGGTACAGTAGGGTTGAGGGTCAAGTCAAGTGGGAGGTAAGTTTGAATGGAGAAAAACTGGAGGAAGTGAAGTTTTTAGATATCTGGGAGTGGATTTGGCAGTGGATGGAACCATGGAAGCAGGAAGTGAATCATAGGGTGGGGAAGGGGGCGAAAGTTCTGGGAGCATTGAAAAATGTGTGGAAGTCAAGAACATTATCTCGTAAAGCAAAAATGGGTATTGATGATGGAGAGAGATGGGTGATTATTGGTGCATATGCGCCTGGGCACGAGACCAGGTTATAGTGATGGGTGATTTGAATGCAAAGGTGAGTAATGCAGCAGTTGAGGGAGTAATTGGTATAATAGGGGTGTTCAGTGTTGTGAATGGAAACGGTGAAGAGCTTGTAGATTTATGTGCTGAAAAAGGACTGGTGATTGGGAATACCTGGTTTAAAAAAGGGATATACATAAGTATACGTATGTGAGTAGGAGAGATGGCCAGAGAGCGTTAATGGATTACATGCTAATTGATAGGCGCGCGAAAGAGAGACTTTTGGATGTTAATGTGCTGAGAGGTGCAACTGGAGGGATGTATGATCATTTTCTTGTGGAGGCGAAGGTGAAGATTTGTAGAGATTTTCAGAAAAGAAGAGAGAATGTTTGGGTGAAGAAAGTGGTGAGAGTAAGTGAGCTTGGGAAGGAGACTTGTGTGAGGAAGTACCAGGAGAGACTGAGTACAGAATGGAAAAAGGTGAGAACAAAGGTAAGGGGAGTGGGGGAGGAATGGGATGTATTTAGGGAAGCAGTGATGGCTTGCGCAAAAGATGCTTGTGGCATGAGAAGCGTGGGAGGTGGGTTGATTAGAAAGGGTAGTGAGTGTTGGGATGAAGAAGTAAGATTATTAGTGAAAGCGAAGAGAGAGGCATTTGGAAGATTTTTGCTGGGAAATAATGCAAATGAGTGGGAGATGTATAAAAGAAAGAGGCTGGAGGTCAAGAGAAAGGTACAAGAGGTGACAAAGAGGGCAAATGAGAGTTGGGGTGAGAGAGTATCATTAAATTTTAGGGAGAATAAAAAGATGTTTTGGAAGGAGGTAAATAAAGTGCGTAAGACAAGGGAACAAATGGGAACTTCAGTGAAGGGGGCTAATGGGGAGGTGATAACAAGTAGTGGTGATGTGAGAAGGAGATGGGGTGAGTATTTTGAAGGTTTGTTGAAAGTGTTTGATGATAGAGTGGCAGATATAGGGTGTTTTGGTCGAGGTGGTGTGCAAAGTGAGAGGGTTAGGGAAAATGATTTGGTAAACAGAGAAGAGGTAGTAAAAGCTTTGCGGAAGATGAAAGCCGGCAAGGCAGCGGGTGTGGATGGTATTGCAGTGGAATTTATCAAAAAAGGGGTGACTGTATTGTTGACTGGTTGGTAAGGTTATTTAATGTATGTATGATTCATGGTGAGGTGCCTGAGGATTGGCGGAATGCTTGCATTGTGCCATTGTACAAAGGCAAAGGGGACAAAGGTGAGTGCTCAAATTACAGAGGAATAAGTTTGTTGAGTATTCCTGGGAAATTATATGGGAGGGTATTGATTGAGAGGGTGAAGGCATGTACAGAGCATCAGATTGGGGAAGAGCAGTGTGGTTTCGGAAGTGGTAGAGGATGTGTGGATCAGGTGTTTGCTTTGAAGAATGTATGTGAGAAATGCTTGGAAAAGCAAATGGATTTGTATGTAGCATTTATGGATCTGGAGAAGGCATATGACAGAGTTGATGGAGATGCTCTGTGGAAGGTATTAAGAATATATGGTGTGGGAGGCAAGTTGTTAGAAGCAATGAAAAGTTTTTATCGAGGATGTAAGACATTGTGTACGTGTAGGAAGGGAGGAAAGTGATTGGTTCTCAGTGAATGTAAGTTTGCGGCAGGGGTGTGTGATGTCTCCATGGTTGTTTAATTTGTTTATGGATGGGATTGTTAGGGAGGTGAATGGAAGAGTTTTGGAAAGAGGGGCAAGTATGCAGTCTGTTGTGGATGAGAGAGCTTGGGAAGTGAGTCAGTTGTTGTTCGCTGATGATACAGCACTGGTGGCTGATTCATGTGAGAAACTGCAGAATCTGGTGACTGAATTGGAAAGTGTGTGAAAGAAGAAAGTTGAGAGTAAATGTGAATAAGGGTAAGGTTATTAGGTACAGTAGGGTTGAGGGTCAAGTCAAGTGGGAGGTAAGTTTGAATGGAGAAAAACTGGAGGAAGTGAAGTTTTTAGATATCTGGGAGTGGATTTGCCAGTGGATGGAACCATGGAAGTGGAAGTGAATCATAGGGTGGGGGAGGGGGCGAAAGTTCTGGGAGCGTTAAAAAATGTGTGGAAGTCGAGAACATTATCTCGGAAAGCAAAAATGGGTATGTTTGAAGGAATAGTGGTTCCAACAATGTTATATGGTTGCGAGGTGTGGGCTATGGATAGAGTTGTGCGGAGGAGGGTGGATTTGCTGGAGAGATGTTTGAGGACAATGTGTGGTGTGAGGTGGTTTTTTTCAAGTAAGTAATGAAAGGGTAAGAGAGATGTGTGGTAATAAAAAGAGTGTGGTTGAGAGAGTAGAAGAGGGTGTTTTAAAATGGTTTGGTCACATTGAGAGAATGAGTGCGGAAAGATTGACCAAGAGGATATATGTGTCAGAGGTGGAGGGAACAAGGAGAAATGGAAGACCAAATAGGAGGTGGAAAGATGGAGTGAAAAAGATTTTGAGTGTTTGGGGCCTGAACATGCAGGAGGGTGAAAGGTGTGCAAGGAATAGAGTGAATTGGAACGATGTGGTATACCGGGGTCGACGTGCTGTCAATGGATTGAACCAGGGCATGTAAAGCGTCTGGGTAAACCATGGAAAGTTCTGTGGGGCCTGGATGTGGAAAGGGCGCTGTGGTTTTGGTGCGTTATACATGACAACTAGAGACTGAGTGTGAACGAATGTGGCCTTTGTTGTCTTTTCTTAGTGATACCTCGCCCACATGCAGGGGGAGGGCGTTGTTATTTCATGTGTGGTGGGGTGGCAATGGGAATGAGTAAAGGCAGACAGTATGAATTATGTACATGTGTATGTATGTATATGTCTTTGTGTGTATATATATGTATACGTTGAGATGTATAGGTATGTATATGTGCGTGTGCGGATGTGTATGCATATACATATGTATGTGGATGTGTGGGGTGGGCCATTCTTTCATCTCTTTCCTTGCGCTACCTTGCTGATGCGGGAGACAGCGATAAAGTATAATAAATAAATATAAAATATATATTTTATTTTATTTATTATACTTTGTCGTTGTCTCCCATGTTAGGGAGGTAGCGCAAGAAAACAGATGAAAGAATGGCTCAACCCACCCACATACACATGTATATTCATATACGTCCACACACGCACATATACATACCTATACATCTCAACGTATACATATATATACACACACAGACATATACATATATACACATGTACATAATTCATACTGTCTGCCCTTATTCTTTCACGTCGCCACCCCGCCACACATAAAATGACAACCCACTCTCCCCGCATGTGCACGAGGTAGTGCTTGGAAAAGACATCAAAGGCCACATTCGTTCATACACTCAGTCTTTTTATTACCACACATCTCTCTTACCTTTCATTACTTACTTGATCAAACTACCTCACACCACATATTGTCCTCAGACATCTCCGTTCCAACACATCCACCCTCCTCCACACAACTCTATCTATAGCCCAAGCCTCACAACCATATAAAATTGTCGGAACCACTATTCCTTCAAACATACCCAGTTTTGCTTTCCAAGATAACTTTCTTGTCTTCCACACATTTTTCAACGCTCCCAGAACTTTCGCCCCCTCCCCCAACCTATGACTCACTTCTGCTTCCATGGTTCCATCCACTGCCAAATCCACTCCCAGATATCTAAAACACTTCACTTCTTCCAGTTTTTCTCCATTCAAACGTACCTCACAATTCACTTGTCCCTCAATCCTACTGTATCTAATAACCTTGCTCTTATTCACATTTACTCTCAACTTTCTTCTTTCACACACTTTACCAAACTCAGTCTCCAGTTTCTGCAGTTTCTCACCTGAATCAGCCACCAGCGCCGTATCATCAGCAAGCAACAACTGACTCAATTCCCAAGCTCTCTCATCCACAACAGACTGCATACTTGCCCCTCTCTCCAAAACTCTTACATTCACCTCCCTAACAACCCCATCTATAAACAAATTAAACAACCATGGAGACATCACACACCCCTGCCACAAACCGACACTCACAGAGACCCAATCACTTTCCTGTTTCCTACTCGTACACATGCCTTACATCCTCGATAAAAACTTTTCACTGCTTCTAACAACTTGCCTCCCACACCATATATTCTTAATACCTTCCACAGAGCATCTCTTTCAACTCTATCATATGCCTTCTCCAGATCCATAAATGCTACATACAAATCCATTTGCTTTTCTAAGTATTTCTCACGTACATTCTTCAAAGCAAACACCTGATCCACACATCCTCTACCACTTCTGAAACCACACTACTCTTCCCCAATCTGATGCTCTGTACATGCCTTCACCCTCTCAATCAATACCCTCCCATATGATTTCCCAGGAATACTCAACAAACTTATACCTCTGTAATTTGAGCACTCACTTTTATCGCCTTTGCCTTTTTACAATGGCACTATGCAAGCATTCCGCCAATCCTCAGGCACCTCACCATGAGTCATACATACATTAAATAACGTTACCAACCAGTCAACAATACAGTCACCCCCTTTTTTAATAAATTCCACTGCAATACCATCCAAACCCACTGCCTTGCCGGCTTTCATCTTCCGCAAAGCTTTTACTACCTCTTCTTTGTTTACCAAATTATTCTCTCTAAACCTTTCACTTTGAACACCACCTCGACCAAAACACCCTATATCTGCCACTCTATCATCAAACACATTCAACAAACCTTCAAAATACTCACTCCATCTCCTTCTCACATCACTACTACTTGTTATCACCTCCCCATTAGCCCCCTTCACTGATGTCCCATTTGTTCCCTTGTCTTACACAGTTTATTTACCTCCTTCCAAAACATCTTTTTATTCTCCCTAAAGTTTAATGATACTCTCTCACCCCAACTCTCATTTGCCCTCTTTTTCACTTCTTGCACCTTTCTTTTGACCTCCTGCCTCTTTCTTTTATACATCTCCCAGTCATTTGCAGTTTTTCCCTGCAAAAATCATCCAAAGGCCTCTCTCTTTTCTTTCACTAATGATAATAATAATGATAATAATAATAATATATGTATATTTTTTCATTCTATTTGCCATTTCCTGTGTTAGCGAGGTAGCATTATGAGCAGAGGACTGAACCTTTGAGGGAATATCCTCACTTGGCCCCCTTCTCTGTTCCTTCTTTTGATAAATTAAAAATGACGGGGAGGATTTCCAGCCCCCTGCTCCCTTCCCTTTTAGTCGCCTTCTACAACATGCTGGGAATACGTGGGAAGTATTCTTTCTCCCCCTATACTCTTTCGCTGTCTCCCACGTTAGCGAGGTAGTGTAAGGAAATAGACGAAAGAATGGCCCAACCCACCCACATACACATGTATATACATACACGTCCACACACGCACATATACATACCTATACATCTCAACAAATACATATATATACACACACAGACATATACATATATTCACATGGAAGTGGAAGTGAATCATAGGGTGGGGGAGGGGGCGAAAATTCTGGGAGCCTTGAAGAATGTTTGGAAGTCGAAAACATTATCTCGGAAAGCAAAAATGGGTATGTTTGAAGGAATAGTGGTTCCAACAATGTTGTATGGTTGCAAGGCATGGGCTATGGATAGAGTTGTGCGCAGGAGGGTGGATGTGCTGGAAATGAGATGTTTTGAGGACAATATGTGGTGTGAGGTGGTTTGATCGAGTAAGTAATGTAAGGGTGAGAGAGATGTGTGGAAATAAAAAGAGTGTGGTTGAGAGAGCAGAAGAGGGTGTTTTGAAATGGTTTTGTCACATGGAGAGGGTGAGTGGGGAAAGATTGACTGAGAGGATATATGTGTCAGAGGTGGAGGGAACAAGGAGAAGTGGGAGACCAAATTGGAGGTTGAAAGATGGAGTGAAAAAGATTTTGAGTGATCGGGGCCTGAACATGCAGGAGGGTGAAAGGCATGCAAGGAATAGAGTGAATTGGAACGATGTGGTATACCGGGGTTGACATGCTGTCACTGGATTGAACCAGGGCATGTGAAGCGTCTGGGGTAAACCATGCAAAGTGTGTGGGGCCTGGATGTGGAAAGGGAGCTGTGGTTTCGGTGCATTATTACATGACAGCTAGAGACTGATTGTGAACGAATGGGGCCTTTGGTGTTTTTCCTAGCGCTACCTCGCACACATGAGGGGGGAGGGGGTTGTTATTCCATGTGTGGCGAGGTGGCGATGGGAACAAATAAAGGCAGACAGTATGAATTATGTACATGTGTATATATGTATATGTCTGTGTGTGTATATATATGTGTACATTGAGATGTATAGGTATGTATATTGTGCGTGTGTGGACATGTATGTATATACATGTGTATGTGGGCGGGTTGGGCCATTCTTTTGTCTGTTTCCTTGCGCTACCTCGCTAACGCGGGAGACAGCGACACAGCAAAATTATGATAAAAAATAAACATAATTCATACTGTCTGACCTTATTCATTCCCATCGCCACCCCGCCACACATGAAATGACAACCCCCTCCCCCCGCATATGCATGAGGTAGCGCTAGGAAAAGACAACAAAGGCCACATTCGTTCACACTCAATCTCTAGCTGTCATGTATAATGCACCGAAACCACAGCTCCCTTTCCACATCCAGGCCCCACAAAACTTTCCATGGTTTACCCCAGATGCTTCACATGCCCTGGTTCAATCCATTGACAGCACATCGACCCCGGTATACCACATCGTTCCAATTCACTCTATTCCTTGCACACCTTTCACCCTCCTGCATGTTCAGGCCCCAATCACTCAGAATCTTTTTCACTCCATCTGTCCACTTCCAATTTGGTCTCCCACTTCTCTCGTTCCCTCCACCTCTGGCACATATATCCTCTTGGTCAATCTTTCCTTACTCATTCTCTCCATATGACTAAGCCATTTCAAAAGCACCCTCTTCTGCTCTCTCAACTACAATCTTTTTATTACCACACATCTCTCTTACCCTTTCATTACTTACTCGATCAAACCACCTCACACCACATATTGTCCTCAAACATCTCATTTTCAGCACATCCACCCTCCTCCGCACAACTCTATCTATAGCCCACACTTCACAACCATATAACATTGTTGGAACCACTATTCCTTCAAACATACCCATTTTTGCTTTCCAAGATAACGTTCTTGACTTCCACACATTTTTCAATGCTCCCAGAACTTTTGCCCCCTCCCTTACCCTATAATTCACTTCTGCTTCTCACCATGTTCTCACCATGAGCCATACATACATTGAATATCCTCACCAACCAGTCAACAACACAGTCACCCCCTTATTTTAATAAATTCCTCCGCAATACCATCCAAACCTGCCGCCTTGCCGGCTTCCACCCTCTACAAAACCATCGCTACCTTTTCTCTGTCCACCAGACCACTCCCAGACCCCCTCACCTTGCACACCACCTTGACCAAAACACCCTATATCCACATCTCCATCATCTAACACACTCAACAAGCCTTCAAAATACTCACTCCATCTCCCTCTCACACCACCACATATTCATATATATTCGCCATTTCCCAGTTAGTAAGGTAGCATGAAGAATGGAGGACTGAGCCTTGATGGGAAAATCCTCACTTGGCCCCCTTCTCTGTTCCTTCTTTAGGAAAAGTTAACAGTAAAGCTTATCTTTATGTACTTCCATGTGCCTACTTTACCATATATTGGTGCATATTTATTGATTTGAATATCTTTGCTCTTATTGTGGACAATACTTGCACACATTTACTTCCATTGTTTTTGTAATTTCTGCCATTTTCATTAACCCACACTGTAAGAGTGACAGTTTTGTAGTTTCAGAGTATGGCATTACTATCACAGATCACTGCAGGCATGAGATGCAGAGTATAGCATTACTATAATAGATCACCTCAGGCAGATGCTTAACCTGTGCTTTATCCTCAGCTATGACAGTTAGCAGAGTAGTATCATGGTATAAAAATAATATTGATCAAAGCCAATAACCTGTATACATTTTGGAATGCATCTCATAAGTACTATGAATCTGCAGACTGCTACGCAGAATGGTGGCTTAACTGTCACCTCAGGGTCAGGTGTTCCACCGATATTCAATACAGCAGCAGATGGCACACCCCTTGGTCCCAGTGGTCAGCCACTTCCTGCTCCAATTCAGCCTCCTCCTGGTTCTGTCACGAAGCTAGCACCAAATGCTACACTTATTGACTTGAACAAGATAAAGAAGGATCATGATGGAGACAAACCATTTAGAATTGAACAGGTTACTGTTCTTATTGATGAAAGTGATTCTGTAAAGGTAAGGATAACTTAATTTCTTTTTTTTTTTTTTTTTTGCCTGCTTAGCATCAGTATGATATTCTTCCATATATCATCCATTCATCTAGACTAATGAAAATATTTCAGTTGTACATTTGTTTCCCAGCATTTAAGGAATTGATTGACATGAGACCCATTACTCAGTTTTGGATTTTGCCTAAATTGTACACTATATAAAGAGGTTTAATATGAAAATTAAACTGACCCATTACTTGAAAAAAGTTTCACCTTTAGCCATGTAACTTAATACAGATTATGTATAATAGATATGAAATATATTATTCTTTCTTTCATACTATTTGCCATTTCCCGTGATAGCGAGGTAGCGTTAAGAACAGCGGACTGGGCCTTTGAGGGAATATCCTCACCTGGCCCCCTTCTCTGTTCCTTCTTTTGGAAAAAAAAGATATATTATTATTATTATTATTATTATTATTATTATTATTATTATTATTATTATTTTTTTCTTTCTTTCATACTATTCGCCATTTCCCGCGTTAGCGAGGTAGCGTTAAGAACAGAGGACTGGGCCTTTGAGGGAATGTCCTCATCTGGCCCCCTTCTCTGTTCCTTCTTTGGGAAAAAAAACAAAAACAAGGGGGAGGATTTCCAGCCCCCCGCTCCCTTCCCTTTTAGTCACCTTCTACAACACGCAGGGAATACGTGGGAAGTATTCTTTCTCCCCTATCCCCAGGGATATTATTATTATTATTATTATTATTATTATACTTTGTTGCTGTCCTGTCTCCCACAGTAGCAAGGTAGCGCAAGGAAACAGACGAAAGAATGCCCCCCCCCTCATACACATGTATATACAGTAATGCCCACACACGCACATATTAATACCTATACATCTCAACGTATACACAGACATATTCATATATTCACATTTACATATTCATTACCAACAATCTGAAGTACACTAAACAGTGTCAGGCACCATGTAAAAAAGGCAACCAAATGTTAGGTTTCATAGCCAGAAACATAGGTTACAAGACTCCAGAAACAATTCTCACACTTTATAATTCTCTAGTAAGACCATACCTTGAATATGCAGTCCAGTTTTGGTCCTCAAATTATAAGAAGATGAGAACAGATTAGAGCAATTACAAAGACCTGACAAAATTGATCCCATCCCTTAGAAATCTGGCATAAGAACAGAGGCTAAAACGAATGGCTCTCTTCTCCCTTAAGAAATGTAGACCACAGCAACTTAACCTGAGTTCAAAATTCTGAACAAGTTCAACAGCGTAAATCAAGAAAATTTTTTTGAAATACAAGAAAATATGGTTGCCAGGACAAGTGGAATAAAACTCAAAGTTAAAAGATGTAATATGAACATGGGAAGAAGCTTCTTTTCCTGTAGGTGTTGAGCACTGGAATAATTTACCATCAGATGTAGCAAATGCCAAGACTATAAATACCTTCAAAAGTCATTTAGACAAATATTTTATAAATTCAGGTGTGCTTTGAGAAAACCCCCAGAAATAAACTGTATGAACAACAGTGGTAATAGGGACAGTAGAAGGCTAACATGCAACTGTGGTAAGTCAGTGGTAGCTTAAAAAAAAATGCTGAGCAGAATTACATTTTCTTGTCAAGTCAAACTTTTTTTTTCCTGGACAACCCAGTCGTGGGTCAGTCAGGCCTCTGTTGTCTGTCCTTCTCATGTAAGTTCATGTGAATGTATCCATGTCCATACATGCCTGTCTTACATATACCATTCCATGCATTCTTTTCCATTTCTCTCCCTCCAGTACTCTTCCACTCTGTTTCTCCATGTTACATGGTCTTCCTCTCATACCCTCTTAATTGTACAGTCAAACACTCTCCTTGTGAACTTCCTGTTTTGCATTCTTTCTTCTTGCCCAAATCACCTCAAGACATTAGGTATCACCCACCCTATCACTTCACAATTCATTACCTTTGCATTCCTATAATACCAAAGCTCTCATACACCCCATCACTACTTTCCTCATTCTATTTAGTCATACCACATGCTCATCTCAAATAACTCATTTTCACTTACTTTCAAAGATCCTCATCTTTGCCATAACAGACACAAGTATTTCTTTCCACACACTCTTCAATGCACCTAGGATATTAGTACCTCTCCCTCACTTCATCTCCCATGATTCCATTGTTGTCAGGGCCACTTCCAGGTATCTAAAGTATCCCTCTTCATCCAAGTCCTCCCAGTTCAAGCTTATTCTCAAACCAGCTTGTCTCATTTTCCTGCTGCATCTCATTGCCTTACTTTTGTTCATATTCTCTCAATTTTTTTCTTATGCACTCTCCCAAACTCTTTCACCAGCTTCTGGAGTTCCTTTTCCAAATCTGCCACCAGAATCATGTCATTTGCAGACAGGAACCAATTCACCTCCCATGCACCTCGACCGCATTATGCCATAGACCTGCTCCTCACTCTATGACTCATACGCTCACCTCCCTCCACTTCATCTGTTAGCAGATTAAACAATCATGATGATAGCATCCTTTTCCCTTCCTACTTGCATTTATACTTTAGTATCTTGGTAAAAACTCCTTGCTTCATTTTCATCTCTCTCAACCCTATCAAATTTTTTCTCTATATCTGTAAGTGCGACAAACAATTCACTGTTATTTTCCAAGTACTTCTCACACAAAATTTTCCAAAGCAAATGCCTGATGCAGACATTCCATGCCTCTCCTTGAAGCCACATTGCTTTCCCCTAATCAAACATTCTGTGCATACCACCACCCTCACAGTAACCAGTCCCATGCAGCTTACCAGGGTATCTCAACAGACATATACCTTTGTAAGTCAAGCATTCATTGTTATCCCCTATTCCTTTATGTAAGGATACAAATTATACAATCAGTTCTCAGGCACTTCAGACACTGAAAAGCCTGATTAACTATACAATTAAAGGCACAGTTACCCCATATCTTTGAAATCATCTCCATTCCCATCCAATCCCACAGCTGTGCCATACATCTTACACAAGACTCTCTGCCTCCTTTCTTTTTACCAAACCATTTAACAAAACTCTTACTCTACATGCCACCTGTTCCAAACATACCATCTCTTTTTCACCTCTGCTTGCTACCACTTTCCCATCTAACCCTTTCACTTTTACTCATTTTTACTCATTTTCTCATTCTCCTCACTCTGTTCACCTCCCTCCATAATGTTTCCTTATGTTTCCTAAAGTTCATCGATACTTTATAACCCCACTTATTATTTTTCCTCTTATTTTTAACTATAGAACCTTTCTCTCAACTTCCTTTCACTTCCACTTGTACAAATCCTAGTCACACACAGTCAATCCCTACAGGGACTGTCCAAACCTTTTTTCTCTTTCACAAGTAATTTAACTTTCTCATCCCACCACTTACTACCCTTTGTCATTCCCATTGTTTCCTTTACTCTCACCACATGCCATTCTTCATCAGTCTTTCTTGGTGACTCTGCACACAGGCCTCTTTTGCAGGCTCATTATCTTTCACCACTGCTTTCAGACATACCATTTCATCTTTTCTTAAAAAGTCAACAGACTTTCCCTCTCACCTCCACAGGAAAATGCTCAGACATTCCCCTTGCTGCCCTTCTCAGCACACTCATATCCAACAGCCTTTCACCTTAATGTCTTTCACTTGTTACATGGTCCAGTAATGCCTGTTGATCCCCTACCTAACTTACCCAAATATACTTATGTATGCTTTATTTTTTTTAACCAAGTATTCCTATTTACCAATCCCTTTTCATGACATTTCAATAAACTGTTCCCCACATTCATATACACAGGGTATTTTGTTTCCCCCACTTACATCCTCAACTTCCACAGTCCCATATATCAAAATTGCTTAAGCACTCTTTCAACTCCCCTCCAAAAGCACTCCTTTTTTTATTACTTCTTTTACTAGCAATCACCCACCACCTTGTGCTTTCCTTCCATCATAGCTCACTTCCTTACATCCTTTAACACAGTCCCACAGGTATTTCAGAAAACATCATTTATTAATCCATTTATGATAAATGAACATAATTCATATTTCATTATTTGGAGTGTTTACTATGTCAAGTGTAAGGTTTCTTTTGTGATCATTAATTCTCTCATCTGTTTTATTTAAGTAATTGAGTATTAAGCTGTATAATGAGCCTGACATAATTTTCTGATTCACAGGTTGTTGGTTATGGTCCACGAGATCCTGTAAACACATCACCAGTAGAGCGAGTCCCTGGTCGTTTAGGTAGACCAAGAAAGGTGCAGCCTCCTCCTCCACCTTCATGGGATGACGGAGGTGCTACTGATGGCCTGGAGGACATAGCTTCAGAACCATCCTATCATCAGTTCAGTGATCCATCACTTGGAAATGCCTTGGAGCAGATGAGACGGCTTCACATTGATTGTAATACTGCATTGGTTGATATGGATAAACATCAGATGGTTTATGTAAGTATAGATATATGCTTTTATAAGTTATGATTGATTTAATGTGGTACTCGTTAAGTGTTTAGTGCCTTTGCTGAGCTATGCTTATAAATATTGATAGTTTTGCATTGATATTTGACAGTGTATTAGAATTCTAAGGGAAATTATAGTACTGAAATACACTAGAAATATAGAGCAAAAGAAAAAGTAACACTTTTTTCCTAAAATCCATGAGGATCTGGTATTATTCCAAAAATCTGCTGATTGTTAGTATTTCTACCTTTACAATTACTGTTCTCTTTTAGAAAATTAAAATACAAGGAGGGGAGGGTTTCTTTCTCCCCTATCCCTAGGGATATGTACGTGTGTATATATGTATATGTATGTATACATTGAAATGTATAGGTATGTATATGTGCATGTGTGGGCGTTTATGTATATACGTGTGTATGTGGTTCGGCTGGATCATTTTTTCGTCTGTTTCCTTGCGATACCACACTAATACGGGAGACGGTGACTAAGTATAATTAATGAAAATAAATACAATTACTGTTCATAGGTATGTAGTGAAGTGACACTTGTGTTTGTGGAATTTGTTTTACACCATGGTCTGGGCATTGCCCAGGCATCCACACATCACTGCAGTCCATTTTTGGCATTGTTTTGAATTGCTAAATTTTGTCAATTACATGAAGAAAATGACAGTACAAGAACTGTTTGAGAAGGTATCACAGTTTTGTGCAAGTTGTCTAAAGGTCCCAAGACTAAGCTGAGTTTTGGTGATCCTTTAAGCACATCCAAACCTACTCTTATGTTGGATGGAATGTGCAGTGTGCCTCCTGTCTCCCTGAGGCATTAGCCTCATTATAGCAAGATGTCTTTCATGGTTACTTACAGTTAAGCTTCAACTGGGCCAAATACAACCTAAAGCATGTCAACTTCTGTGTAGTCGGTAATTGTTTCCACAGTCTTCATTGTACATTACTGAATCAGAAACAACAGAGAATTCTTGGTGAGTGCTGGAAATAATCAGTCATGATATTTTGCATAACTTACATTTTTTCATACTTGTTCACCATTTCCTGGAGTTATGAGATAGCACCAGATCAAAGCTGAAGATCATTAATGCAAAATTATGTAATATGATTTGAATAGTTGTTGTTGTTGTTGTTGAAAGGCCTGTGTTTTTTTCTTTCTTTCCTTCTTTCTTTTTCCTTTTTCTTGTTACTGATCATGGTGAAATTAACTTAGAGTTCTGTAGTACATAGGAAGCTATTGGTGATGTCAAAATAGGGGTATGAAATAGGATATTAAAGCAGTTTGTACCAAAATGCCAGCCATTTTATGACCAACACATGTCAGGATTGTTCTTGTTATTATAATGGATAAAGTGAATGATACCTAAAACAGCTGTTTCCTCTTCAGGCACATCGTGCTGTCCTAGTTGCCCGTAGTCCTTACTTCTACCGACAGATGTACCTGCGTAGAAAGAAACTTAAGTATTTGTACCAGTTTTGTCGCTTCACTCTCCCAATTGATGTCAATTTTGATGTTGTGGATGCTGTTGTATCATTTATGTATACAGGTAAGTCTATATTATGCCCTTTTAATGATTCTAATTTTGAGCAGAAGATACAGACACTCCTTGCAAGGCCTATCTTGGGTGGTTAAATTTTCCTGTCACACATTATTGGTATGTATGTTATAGTTGTACCAGGCTCCACCACCACAAACAACCACATGCCAAAAATTAACATTTAACATGCATTTTAAACAAACTCTTTCAGGTCTTTCAGTTGATAATACCAAGTGACATACCAAAATTTACTTGATACTTTATTTCCCACTTATTTTTTCTGCACACATAAAGATTATCATAAGCATTTTATCTAGACATACTGTCACTCTCATGAATAAATCATGTACTAAGTGCAGCTGGTGTATTCCAGCAACCAAGCCATGTTATTACTTTCTTTACACATATGCTTTCCAACCTACTGACTTTTACCCATCCATTTATTAGTCTGTGGTGTTTTCACTTTTTGAACTTTGCTTCTGGCCATCTAAGATGTCTGATTTGTATCCTTTTCTTTTGATTGTGTTTTATATTATTTATTTATTCATTTTGCTTTGTCGCTGTCTCCCGCGTTTGCGAGGTAGCGCAAGGAAACAGACAAAAGAATGGCCCAACCCACCCCCATACACATGTATATACAGACACGTCCACACACGCAAATATACATACCTATACATCTCAATGTACACATATGTATACACACACAGACATATACATATATAAACATGTACATAATTCATACTGTCTGCCTTTATTTATTCCCATCGCCACCTCGCTACACATGGAATAACATCCCCCTCCCCCCTCATGTGTGTGAGGTAGTGCTAGGAAAAGACAACAAAGGCCACATTCGTTCACACTCAGTCTCTAGCTGTCATGTAATAATGCCTGAAACCACAGCTCCCTTTCCACATCCAGGCCCCACAGAACTTTCCATGGTTTACCCCAGACGCTTCACATGCCCTGATTCAATCCATTGTCAGCACGTCGACCCCAGTATACCACATCGTTCCAATTCACTCTATTCCTTGCACGCCTTTCACCCTCCTGCATGTTCAGGCCCCAATCACTCAAAATCTTTTTCACTCCATCTTTCCACCTCCAATTGGGTCTCCCACTTCTCCTTGTTCCCTCCACCTCCGACACATACATCCTCTTGGTCAATCTTTCCTCACCCATTCTCTCCATGTGCCCAAACCATTTCAAAACACCCTCTTCTGCTCTCTCAACCACGCTCTTTTTATTTCCACACATCTCTCTTACCCTTACATTACTTACTCGTTCAAACCACCTCACACCACATATTGTCCTCAAACATCTCATTTCCAGCACATCCATCCTCCTGCGCACAACTCTATCCATAGCCCACGCCTCGCACCCATACAACATTGTTGGAACCACTATTCCTTCAAACATACCCATTTTTGCTTTCCGAGATAATGTTCTCGACTTCCAAACATTCTTCAAGGCTCCCAGGATTTTCGCTACCTCCCCCACCTTATGATTCACTTCCGCTTTCATGGTTCCATCTGCTGCCAGATCCACTCCCAGATATCTAAAACACTTTACTTCCCCCAGTTTTTCTCCAAATTTACCTCCCAGTTGACTTGACCCTCAACCCTACTGTACCTAATAACCTTGCTCTTATTCACATTTACTCTTAACTTTCTTCTTTCACACACTTTACCAAACTCAGTCACCAGCTTCTGCAGTTTCTCACATGAATCAGCCAACAGCGCTGTATCATCAGTGAACAACAACTGACTCACTTCCCAAGCTCTCTCATCCACAACAGACTGCATACTTGCCCCTCTCTCCAAAACTCTTGCATTCACCTCCCTAACAACCCCATCCATGAACAAATTAAACAACCATGGAGACATCACACACCCCTGCCGCAAACCTACATTCACTGAGAAGCAATCACTTTCCTCTCTTCCTACACGTACACATGCCTTACATCCTCGATAAAAACTTTTCACTGCTTCTAACAACTTGCCTCCCTCACCATATATTCTTAGTACCTTCCACAGAGCATCTCTATCAACTCTAGCATGTGCCTTCTCCAGATCCATAAATGCTACATACAAATCCATTTGCTTTTCTAAGTATTTCTCACTTACATTCTTCAAAGCAAACACCTGATCCACACATCCTCTACCACTTCTGAAACCACACTGCTCTTCCCCAATCTGATGCTCTGTACATGCCTTCACCCTCTTAATCAATACCCTCCCATATAATTTACCAGGAATACTCAACAAACTTATACCTCTGTAATTGTGTTTTATGGTATGAATTATACATTTTTATACCTAATTCCTTAGCTCAAGAACAATGAACAACAACCTCATCTACATCCATCCTCTTTCTAACATCATGGATGACGTACTAAAACCAGAGCCTACTGTCCACAGCCAAGCTCCACAAATGATTCTGTGGTTTTCTTTGACCACTTTATGTTCCCAGGTTCAGCCAATTGACAATTTCATGTTCCCAGCCTATTTACAGCACATCACCCCCATGTACCATATCAGTCCAATTCATTTTGTCCCAGGTTTAGGTTGAGATATCCTAAAGCTCATCCAAATGCAGGATAAAGATAGTGGGACAGAGTGAAAGGAGCCCTTTTTGTGACTGCTCTCATGCAGAACAAAAAGTTTTTCAACATGTGAATGAGATGTGGGGATTGACAAAGTAACAAGCTTATTCCCAGATCATATTCTAGTTATCAAGGAGGCCCATGACTCACTGATCAATATCAAAATTGAGATGTTCTTAAGAGAATTTACAGTATGTATTAGACTGAAAGGAGAGTATGAAGTACAAATCTGATCACCTAAGATGAGGGAACATGCTGAAATGCTGGAAAAGATCCATAAGCAAGCAACAATGACTGTAATAGGATTAAGGAAGCTGATGTGAGAGGAAAAGGGGAGGTGTGATAATGTGCAGGTTTCTTAATACATTTATTGAGGTAAATATGGAACAGTTCTGTAGAATTAGAAATACCTGTTTGATAAAAAGGCATTACATAGAACTACTTAAAAAGCATTTTTTTTTCAAAAAATGCTTCTGTAGTAAGAAAGTTGTTGATGCATGGATTAAGGTAAGAGATGAAACTAAATGCTGATCTTATCAAGAAGCTCAAAAGATTGAATGATACTAAACAAAGTTTAAGAGATTGGGCCATATGAGTGTAAAAAATTTTTACACATTTTACACAAGAAGGTAATCACGCATACACTTGCCTGTCGCCAGAGTTCCACCTTGAGAGAATAGACCAACAGTTTGCAAGCAAATATACAAATGCATTGAGGCTCATGGATAAGGGAATATGGAATACACTGTTCACATCCTACATAAGGCCAAAGCTAGGATATGTTTCTCAGGTTTGGTCACTGCGCCTAAAGAAGCACAGTGAGCTAACAGGAGGAGAGCAACAATGATGATTTCAGAATTAAGAGATCTGAGTCATGGGGAAAGGCTGGAGGCCTTAGATTTGCCCACCCTGGAAGAGAGAAGAATGATGGGTGACCTGACTGTAACCTTTAGATTTTTAACACAGATTGATGAAGACAGTTAATAGTTCTTTGAGAGATGTGTGGATTGAACATCCAGAGGTCATGACATGAAATTAATCGAGAAAGATGTAAAAAAAAGATTTGAAAATGTACCTTTATTGTATAAGAATAGTTGATGAATGGAACAAAATGAACAAAGACATGGTAACTGCAGACAGCATACAAAAATGTATAAAGCTGTATGATAGTACTCCCTCCCCAAACAGTACAAAGAGGTAATTACTTACACTTATGGCTTTGGCTTCCAATAGTTGAGTCGATAAAACCCTATCCAGTATCTCAGGCCCAACCCAGACCATAGGGGCAGAAGACACCAGAAGACTGCTTCAGGTATACCTATTTTCATTTTCAACTAAAAATATGAAAAACATGGGATGACTAAAATCTTTTACTGCTTTACAGTAAGTATATGAGGATGCTTTTTTGCCCCTGTTGCAGGAAGCACAGGTGGAAGATCACTAATTGTATGTTAGCAGTCATTGTGAACATGATGATCCTTTGTCTCTTTTGTCTGATAACAGTCAACTGTTCATGTGAGGTATTACTGATGGTAAAAGAGTCTGTGATCTGTAATGAATGATGTACAAGATGTAGTGAAAACTTTTGCATTTATTTCTTTCCAAAGAAGTGCAGAGGGGCTTTCGATTACATGTCTTCAGCTCACTGTAAGGCTCAAAAGCTTATCTTATACAAAATTCGAATTTTTTTGTTAAATTAGGATTAGAAACCTATAACTCTCTAGCTTGAAGCTTTTAACTCTAATAATTCCTCTTTTAAAGTAAATGAATTAACTGTATTGAGTATGGTTGTTCAAAAAGTGAAATAAGAAATATTGTAAAAATGTCATCAGTATATTAATACAAGATTTATATGAACAGGTTCAATGAGTACCCTTTGGGGCAAGGGCACTGCTTCCATCAGGAAAGTTCTCACACTATTTGAAATGAAAGAAGCTCTGGAACTTTATGATCAGGAGGTGGCTGGAAGAGAGGTGAGGCAGTCCATTGAAAATTAATTTACAAGATGTACTTTTAGAATTTCAGTGAGACAGGGCACAGAATGTGTTACTCTTTAGATTTATATCTAACAGTTATTCTTCATTTTTCAAGCGTACTTCTCATTTCCTTTCACCTTTCATGTACATCTCATGAACTATTAGGCCACTGTAGACAAAGAACACATGACTAGCCATGCCACTGTCACACTTTATGCAATAAGAATTGTTATGTCTTGGGGGTGGTATGAGAAGTTAGCTTGAAAGTGCTGCAATCATGAGCAGAGTCATAACCTCACCATGCAATTATCTGTAACTTTACACCATTTAGCCCCATCTCATTTGGCTAATCCAGTTTCTACAAAGTTATTGGTCAGAAGAGGCATGGTACTGTGTGCTGTGATTAAATTTACTTTTCATCATGTTTGACAACTCCATGAGTTATTATATGATTATATATATTTTGACATCAAGATACTGTTGCAATTCTCTATATTTTCTTATTTATAATTTAATTATATGGTTAGATAAGTCCACTTAGATGTGGTATAAACATTACACCCACCACTTTTATTGATTAGTGAACTCACTGTTCTTTGAGGTTTTAATGAAGAGCAATGAGAGATGGTTGGTAGGAAGTTATAGATTACCAGTTTTTCTTTGTATTTATGTATTAACATGGATGTAGAATGTGTGTATGATTTTTTTTTCCTAATAGTTTATTAAATTTGATACATGGATACATTTTTCTCTCCCCATGGTCTATCTTACAAGCATGAGAGATTCCATGGGAATACTTAAGTCAGGATTCAGCCTTCACTTTCCTAATCTGGTGAACAGGTACCAGGTCTCTTTCACCCTTTGCAAATGAGCACAGTATTTCCAACCAATTGGGTCAGCCATTCAACTGCCACCAGGCTAACATCATTGACCTGACCCTGAGCGACTACCAGGAGGTCATTTTTCTCTCGGATTCATACACACATTAGGACATGTGCATCGTGGCCCTTCACTGCAGTTAGCAGCCAGCCTTTAAGATCAGTGTCCTTTTTCTTGCATTTGATTATTTACTTAGTTTTTGGATGATAAAACACCTGTCCCAGCCAACCCATACAGCCATCAAACAGCCATCAAAAGTACCTGCAAACTACAGAAAAACAGACTGGCCAACCTTCACACAGTACATGGAAACAAAGCATCAACCTAACACTCATTGATCTCAACTTCACCCAAATTCACAATAATCCCATTTTTCCAAAGAGATAACCTACTTGAATTAAGTTATGCAATTTATATATGTTGAGCTCCATACATGTATTCATCATGCAGGTCTGTGTACATAAACAAAAATAGGAGTAAAAAGAGTTTCTTATAATATTTTGCATATGATTCTTAGAATCACTTGTTGTAGGTTGAGGAGAAGGAGCCACGTCGTACTAGAAAACGTGTTAAACGTGAGCATGGCGAAGACAATCTAGAGAGCTTAGTTATGCCACTCTTGTCTGATACTGGTGGACCAGCAGATGGAGGAGGTGGGGAAGATGGATTCAGGGGAGAAGAACGACGTAGAAGAAGAAGAGCTGGAACTGACCATGATGGTGGAGAAGATGCCCATGGTAAAATGAAGGTTGGTATTCATTGCTTATATGGAGTACATACTTTCTTTTCTCACTAATTTGTGTAATGTTTATCATAAGTATTAGTTTTCCAGATAAATGTTTTGAGCATGTGTTAATGCCAGATGGCACTCATCTAGGTGCTGTATTGTCTTTCATATTATGTAAGCAAAACTGGTTTTCTTGCTTGCTCATGTTTGCTTGTTTAACTGTCCATGGTAAAACTCGATATTTATCAAGTATATGCATCCTCAAATGAGCTGCTACTCATGAACTATCATTAGAAAGCCCACCAAAACCTTGCATTGTCTTGACCACTGATCAGTGACTGAGACTTGAACATTCTTCAGTATTTTATGCTTCTACCTTCATATTTGTAATGTGTCATTAGACAGTTGTTCAATTTCTCTATTTCGAGGAAGAATTAGCCATTGGGTAAGAGAGATGAGAAAACATCACAGAACCATCTCATGTTTGAAACCCACCTTTTAGCTCACAGTTCAGGCTCATTTAATATGGAGTCAGTGTTTGCCATTGTCTCACCTAAATGGAGAAATTTCATAACTAGCTTGGAGCTGGAGACACACACACACACACACACACGTCCATAGTATTTGTAAGCACAGGATAAGCTTTCACCTGGATATGAATTTACAGCAGAGAAGCTCACCAGTTCCTATAAAGCCTATGGTACAAGATAGAGAAAAGTGCTGAAAGGAATCCCAGGCATGGTTTAATGTACAGAAATTATGAGATATGAGAAACAATTTGTAAAGAGAGCCCTGTTTTTGAATGAAAGTGAAACACACTTTGCTAAATATGAGATCCAGACTGTATTAACTGACACCTTGATTTCTATAAATCATCCAAAAATAGTAACAAATAAAAGAATATATTACCTGAAATTAACAAACATGTTTGCAAAATGTAGCAGTAGTGAGAAGCTCTGCAACAAAAAAAAGAAAAAAATACGTGTGGGTGTGTGTGTGTGTGTGTGTAATCAATGGTCCTGTTTCAAAATTTTTGATCAGTTATGCTGGATTAATCATTTTTCTTTTGTGGTGAAACTTGGACACTCCTGTTTATTGTCATTCTTATAGCTTCCTCATTTTTTATTATTGCAAATTCTACTTATCTTTTATGTTATCATTTCAAAGAATGCATTTCAGTTATGTGCAACCTGCCAACCATCAGTCATAGATCATAATTTCCAAATTCTGTATAATGTATTCCATACCTTTTCTTTGCAGGTATCTGTTCAGAAAATTGTTGACAGTGCCTTAACACCTTTCCTGGGAAAGATTGAAGAGCTCTTTGACCCCAATGCTTCAACACTTCAGATTGCCAGAACATCACAGCATATAATAACACTGTGGCATGCAGATATCTTGCTTACCAAACTTTTTGATCAAAACGATCTGACTAAATTCTTTTCTGAAGTGATGAATGATGTTCTTGGAAAAAATAACCTGATGCATCAACAAGGAAGTGGGGACAGTGATGGAAGTGGATTCAATGTGGAAGTATTGGTTACTCATACTGGGAACCCTTTGATAGATGAGGCTTATAATAAAGCTTCTATAGGTGATTCAGTAGTACAGAAGGTAGAAACTATAACCGTGGGAGATATGCAAATAATCAATTATCACCAAATAGATCCACAACACATTTCAAAATATGTACATATGATAGCAATGTATCGTTATCGGATTCGGATGGGGAAAAAGGTGGTAGGAAGGACAGATGCAGGTAGTGGAGGTTCAGGAGCTGGGAGTAAGGATACACTAATGCCTCCATTACTTGAAGGAGATGTTTTACCCGATGATTCATCTACACCACAGGACCTTGATGATCTTGTAAATAGAATGGCAGGAGATGGAGATGAGCTGTTATCAGGCCCAGGAAGTGCCTTAACAAGAGCTTGTTTTCAACATGTGTGCACCGACTTGAAGCGGAGAGCAGTGTCTGACCTTGAGCTATATGTAAACCCATCATTCCATGAAGAGCTTATCATGCATATTATGGTTGATCAAGTAGAAGATCGAGGAATACTTCCTCTTAGTTTAGCAGTCTTCTTAGCCAAAGGTTGCAACTTCTGTCGTAAAAAAGAATGTAAAGGTGAAGATCTAACACTGCCAATTAGTCCTGACAATCCTGTTTGCCCTGATCGACAGTGTATTAAACGTAACCTCATATGTGAAATGTGTAATAAGCAGATGTCAAATTCAAAATCATTAGCAAGACACAAAAATAGCTTGCATGACATTCAAGTGGGAGATACAGCAGGGCTTTTTATCTGCAGTCATTGTGGTGAAACATTTAGTAAGAAATGGAAGCTCAATGTGCATGAAAGACAGCATGAGGATCGTAAGTTGGAAGTTGCATGTCAGATATGTGGCAAAGTCATGCGGGGTGCCATGGCACTCAAAAAGCATGTCAGTATGGTTCATGAGACCAGGCCGCAATTTCACTGTGACTTTTGTACGAAGAGTTTTAAGCGGAAAGAGACTTTGAATGTTCATCTTCGAATTCATACAGGAGAAAAGCCATTCCCATGCCCTCGTTGTGAGTATGCATCAGAAACCAAAGGCAACCTGAAGGCTCACATGTGGCGAAAACACAAGATACAGTTAGGAGGACCGGCAGAACAGCAGCAGCAAGCAGCAGAAGAGCAGGCCATAGCAGCCACCTTAGTTGCTCATGCTCACACCCTAGCTGATGGTTCTTTTATCATTGCCCCGGATGCTTCTGCTCCTGGCACTATAATAACATAAACATTGCAATTCCAAGACTTCCAGAAGGAGGAATTGATAATTCTGTGTAGGTTTGCAGATTGTAACCTCATCACAGCTTTTGAAATTCGCCAAGAAAGCGTGATCACACTGCAGTTCAAATGGTTCATAAAACCTTGTGATATATTTCTGTGATCAGTTTAATAGTTTCACTTAAATTTTTTATGAGGTCTTTTCTTCATTAACTATGATTTAAAATCATAGATATACTGTAGATTTTCCATAATATAGTACAGTATGACAAATTATTGGATACATGTAAAATGAATTTAATTATAGGTAATGTTAAGGTTTAAAATCCCATGCAGGGAACACTGATGATTACAATCATAATACCCTAAACTGTTTTACTAAGCAGTGAAAAGCCAGGAGTCATGACAGTCACAGCATCCAGATGGAAACAACATGACCTTTCTATAACTCAACAGGAAAGCAGTCTTTTTGGGCTGGTGAGAGGCATCTTTATATAGTGCTGTGATTGATATTCAGTGAGCCCAGTGAGAATCCCATCCAATCAGAATAGTTATGATTATTTGCTGGTCTTCTGTTGAAGAGAATTTCACAAAATCATGAAAGGTAATTCGTTTTGTGGAAAAGTCCTAATTGGTTTTAAGAATTAACAACCAAAAGTTTCATTAGAATATATAGAGAAGAATACAACATTAAGACATGATTAAATACTTTCTGTGAAATTACTTGCTTTTGGAGTTTGTTAGTGACAGAAAGGGGTAGAACTCTTTACTGGTGATTTTTGATGATTGTGTTTAGGATTGAACCCTACTATGTCACTTGGTTACTTAGTGAAGGTTGTTTGGAATATCTTGCCATTTGTTCTGCTAAAGGTACCAAACTGCATAGAAAATTAAATTATCCTCATTTCTTTGCATCACAAGTGTTACAGCATAACCATCACATCCAAGTAAAGCAACTGGATACACACAAACACTCCTTTTTAAGATAAAGTCTTTTGGGACTGATAAGTAATATAGTAGTTTAGGGTGTTGTAATCACAGTTGATAGCCAGTCTAATTTGTTACTTCACTTCCCATTTTAGGACATAGTTATTCATTGCCATTTCAGAAATATCTTCTGTTAATCTTGAATTCATACAGTGGTTGTGGACAGTGGGCTGTGGTTTTAGTGCACAGAATGTATGTGAGTTTATATGGCCTTTCTTTATCTGTTCTTGGCACTACCTTGCAAATGCAGGAAACAGTTATCATATATATATATATGGATAGGGGAGAAAGAATACTTCCCACGTATTCCCTGCGTGTCGTAGAAGGCGACTAAAAGGGGAGGGAGCGGGGGGCTGGAAATCCTCCCCTCTCTTTTTTTTTTTTTTTTTAATTTTCCAAAAGAAGGAACAGAGAATTCGGCCAGGTGAGGGTATTCCCTCAAAGGCCCAGTCCTCTGTTCTTAACGCTACCTCGCTAATGTGGGAAATGGCGAATAGTTTGAAAGAAAGAAAGATATATATATATATATATATATATATATATATATATATATATATATATATATATATATATATATATATATATATATATCAGATTGGGGAAGAGCAGTGTGGTTTCAGAAGTGGTAGAGGATGTGTGGATCAGGTGTTTGCTTTGAAGAATGTATGTGAGAAATACTTAGAAAAGCAAATGGATTTGTATGTAGCATTTATGGATCTGGAGAAGGCATATGATAGAGTTGATAGAGATGCTCTGTGGAAGGTATTAAGAATATATGGTGTGGGAGGCAAGTTGTTAGAAGCAGTGAAAAGTTTTTATCAAGGATGTAAGGCATGTGTATGTGTAGGAAGAGAGGAAAGTGATTGGTTCTCAGTGAATGTAGGTTTGCGGCAGGGGTGTGTGATGTCTCCATGGTTGTTTAATTTGTTTATGGATGGGGTTGTTAGGGAGGTGAATGCAAGAGTTTTGGAAAGAGGGGCAAGTATGAAGTCTGTTGGGGATGAGAGAGCTTGGGAAGTGAGTCAGTTGTTGTTCGCTGATGATACAGCGCTGGTGGCTGATTCATGTGAGAAACTGCAGAAGCTGGTGACTGAGTTTGGTAAAGTGTGTGGAAGAAGAAAGTTAAGAGTAAATGTGAATAAGAGCAAGGTTATTAGGTACAGTAGGGTTGAGGGTCAAGTCAATTGGGAGGTGAGTTTGAATGGAGAAAAACTGGAGGAAGTGAAGTGTTTTAGATATCTGGGAGTGGATCTGGCAGCGGATGGAACCATGGAAGTGGAAGTGGATCATAGGGTGGGGGAGGGGGCGAAAATTCTGGGGGCCTTGAAGAATGTGTGGAAGTCGAGAACATTATCTCGGAAAGCAAAAATGGGTATGTTTGAAGGAATAGTGGTTCCAACAATGTTGTATGGTTGCGAGGCGTGGGCTATGGATAGAGTTGTACGCAGGAGGATGGATGTGCTGGAAATGAGATGTTTGAGGACAATGTGTGGTGTGAAGTGGTTTGATCGAGTGAGTAACGTAAGGGTAAGAGAGATGTGTGGAAATAAAAAGAGCGTGGTTGAGAGACCAGAAGAGGGTGTTTTGAAGTGGTTTGGGCACATGGAGAGAATGAGTGAGGAAAGATTGACCAAGAGGATATATGTGTCGGAGGTGGAGGGAACGAGGAGAAGAGGGAGACCAAATTGGAGGTGGAAAGATGGAGTGAAAAAGATTTTGTGTGATCGGGGCCTGAACATGCAGGAGGGTGAAAGGAGGGCAAGAAATAGTGTGAATTGGAGCGATGTGGTATACCGGGGTTGACGTGCTGTCAGTGGATTGAATCAAGGCATGTGAAGCGTCTGGGGTAAACCATGGAAAGCTGTGTAGGTATGTATATTTGCGTGTGTGGACGTATGTATATACATGTGTATGGGGGGGGGTTGGGTCATTTCTTTCATCTGTTTCCTTGCGCTACCTCGCAAACACGGGAGACAGCGACAAAGTATAATAAAAAAAAATAAATATATATATATATATATATATATATATATATATATATATATATATATATATATATATTTTTTTTTTTTTTTGCTGTCTCCCGCGTCTGCGAGGTAGCGCAAAGAAACAGACAAAAGAAATGGCCCAACCCACCCCCATACACAATGTATATACATACACGTCCACACATGCAAATAGACATACCTATACATCTCAATGTACACATATATATACACACACAGACACATACATATATACCCATGCACACAATTCACACTGTCTGCCTTTATTCATTCCCATCGCCACCCCGCCACACATGGAATACCATCCCCCTCCCCCTCATGTGTGTGAGGTAGCACTAGGAAAAGACAACAAAGGCCCCATTCGTTCACACTCTGTCTCTAGCTGTCATGCAATAATGCCCGAAACCACAGCTCCCTTTCCACATCCAGGCCCCACACAACTTTCCATGGTTTACCCCAGACGCTTCACATGCCCTGATTCAATCCACTGACAGCACGTCAACCCCGGTATACCACATCGATCCAGTTCACTCTATTCCTTGCCCTCCTTTCACCCTCCTGCGTGTTCAGGCCCCGATCACACAAAATCTTTTTCACTCCATCTTTCCACCTCCAATTTGGTCTCCCACTTCTCCTCGTTCCCTCCACCTCCGACACATATATCCTCTTGGTCAGTCTTTCCTCGCTCATTCTCTCCATGTGCCCAAACCATTTCAAAACACCCTCTTCTGCTCTCTCAACCACGCTCTTTTTATTTCCACACATCTCTCTTACCCTTACATTACTTACTCGATCAAACCACCTCACACCACACATTGTCCTCAAACATCTCATTTCCAGCACATCCACCCTCCTGTGCACAACTCTATCCATAGCCTATGCCTCACAACCATACAACATTGTTGGAACCACTATTCCTTCAAACATACCCATTTTAGCTTTCCGAGATAATGTTCTCGACTTCCACACATTCTTCAAGGCTCCCAGGATTTTTGCCCCCTCCCCCACCCTATGATTCACTTCCGCTTCCATGGTTCCATCCGCTGCCAGATCCACTCCCAGATATCTAAAACACTTTACTTCCACCACTTTTTCTCCATTCAAACTTACCTCCCAATTGACTTGACCCTCAACCCTACTGTACCTAATAACCTTGCTCTTATTCACATTTACTCTTAACTTTCTTCTTTCACACACTTTACCAAACTCAGTCACCAGCTTCTGCAGTTTCTCACATGAATCAGCCAACAGCGCTGTATCATCAGCGAACAACAACTGACTCACTTCCCAAGCTCTCTCATCCCCAACAGACTTCATACTTGCCCCTCTTTCCAAAACTCTTGCATTCACCTCCCTAACAACCCCATCCATAAACCAATTAAACAACCATGGAGACATTACACACCCCTGCCGCAAACCTACATTCACTGAGAACCAATCACTTTCCTCTCTTCCTACACGTACACATGCCTTACATCCTCGATAAAAACTTTTCACTGCTTCTAACAACTTGCCTCCCACACCATATATTCTTTATACCTTCCACAGAGCATCTCTATCAACTCTATCATATGCCTTCTCCAGATCCATAAATGCTACATACAAATCCATTTGCTTTTCTAAGTATTTCTCACATACATTCTTCAAAGCAAACACCTGATCCACACATCCTCTACCACTTCTGAACCCACACTGCTCTTCCCTAATCTGATGCTCTGTACATGCCTTCACCCTCTCAATCAATACCCTCCCATATAATTTCCCAGGAATACTCAACAAACTTATGCCTCTGTAATTTGAGCACTCACTCTTATCCCCTTTGCCTTTGTACAATGGCACTATGCACGCATTCCGCCAATCCTCAGGCACCTCACCATGAGTCATACATACATTAAATAACCTTACCAACCAGTCAATAATACAGTCACCCCCTTTTTTAATAAATTCCACTGCAATACCATCCAAACCTGCTGCCTTGCCGGCTTTCATCTTCCGCAAAGCTTTCACTACCTCTTCTCTGTTTACCAAATCATTTTCCCTAACCCTCTCACTTTGCACACCACCTCGACCAAAACACCCTATATCTGCCACTCTATCATCAAACACATTCAACAAACCTTCAAAATACTCACTCCATCTCCTTCTCACATCGCCACTACTTGTTATCACCTCCCCATTTGTGCCCTTCACTGAAGTTCGCATTTGCTTCCTTGTCTTACGCACTTTATTTACCTCCTTCCAGAACATCTTTTTATTCTCCCTAAAATTTAATGATACTCTCTCACCCCAACTCTCATTTGCCCTCTTTTTCACCTCTTGCACCTTTCTCTTGACCTCCTGTCTCTTTCTTTTATACATCTCCCACTCAATTGCATTTTTTCCCTACAAAAATCGTCCAAATGCCTCTCTCTTCTCTTTCCCTAATAATCTTACTTCTTCATCCTACCACTCACTACCCTTTCTAATCAACCCACCTCCCACTCTTCTCATGCCACAAGCATCTTTTGCGCAATCCATCACTGATTCCCTAAATACATCCCATTTCTCCCCCACTCCCCTTACTTCCATTGTTCTCACCTTTTTCCATTCTGTACTCAGTCTCTCCTTGTACTTCCTCACACAAATCTCCTTCCCAAGCTCACTTACTCTCACCACCCTCTTCACCCCAACGTTCACTCTTCTTTTCTGAAAACCCATACAAATCTTCACCTTAGCCTCCACAAGATAATGATCAGACATCCCTCCAGTTGCACCTCTCAGCACATTAACTTCCAAAAGTCTCTCTTTTGCGCGCCTGTCAATTAACACGTAATCCAATAACACTCTCTGGCCATCTCTCCTACTTACATACGTATACTTATGTATATCTCGCTTTTTAAACCAGGTATTCCCAATCACCAGACCTTTTTCAGCACATAAATCTACAAGCTCTTCTCCATTTCCATTTACAACACTGAACACCCCATGTATACCAATTATTCCCTCAACTGCCACATTACTCACCTTTGCATTCAAATCACCCATCACTATAACCCGGTCTCGTGCATCAAAACCACTAACACACTCATTCAGCTGCTCCCAAAACACTTGCCTCTCATGATCTTTCTTCTCATGCCCAGGTGCATATGCACCAATAATCACCCATCTCTCTCCATCAACTTTCAGTTTTACTTATATTAATCGAGAATTTACTTTTTTACATTCTATCACATACTCTCACAACTCCTGTTTCAGGAGTACTGCTACTCCTTCCCTTGCTCTTGTCCTCTCACTAACCCCTGACTTTACTCCCAAGACATTCCCAAACCACTCTTCCCCTTTACCCTTGAGCTTCGTTTCACTCAGGGCCAAAACATCCAGGTTCCTTTCCTGAAACATACTACCTATCTCTCCTTTTTTCACATCTTGGTTACATCCACACACATTTAGACACCCCAGTCTGAGCCTTCGAGGAGGATGAGCACTCCCCGCGTGACTCCTTCTTCTGTTTCCCATTTTAGAAAGTTATAAAAATACAAGGAGGGGAGGATTTCTGGCCCCCCACTCCCGTCCCCTCTAATCGCCTTCTACGACACGCAAGGAATGCGTGGGAAGTATTCTTTCACCCCTATCCCCAGGGATATATATATATATATATATATATATATATATATATATATATATATATTTTTTTTTTTTTTCTTGCTTTGTCGCTGTCTCCCGCGTTTGCGAGGTAGCGCAAGGAAACAGACAAAAGAAATGGCCCAACCCACCCCCATACACATGTATATACATACGTCAACACGCAAATATACATACCTACACAGCTTTCCATGGTTTACCCCAGACGCTTCACATGCCCTGATTCAACCCACTGACAGCACGTCAACCCTGGTATACCACATCGATCCAATTCACTCTATTCCTTGCCCTCCTTTCACCCTCCTGCATGTTCAGGCCCCGATCACACAAAATCTTTTTCACTCCATCTTTCCACCTCCAATTTGGTCTCCCACTTCTCCTCGTTCCCTCCACCTCCGACACATATATCCTCTTGGACAATCTTTCCTCACTCATTCTCTCCATGTGCCCAAACCATTTCAAAACACCCTCTTCTGCTCTCTCAACCACGCTATTTTTATTTCCACACATCTCTCTTACCCTTACGTTACTTACTCAATCAAACCACCTCACACCACACATTGTCCTCAAACATCTCATTTCCAGCACATCCATCCTCCTGCGCACAACTCTATCCATAGCCCACGCCTCGCAACCATACAACACTGTTGGAACCACTATTCCTTCAAACATACCCATTTTTGCTTTCCGAGATAATGTTCTCGACTTCCACACATTCTTCAAGGCTCCCAGAACTTTTGCCCCTTCCCCCATCCTATGATTCACTTCCGCTTCCATGGTTCCATCTGCCAAATCCACTCCCAGATATCTGAAACACTTCACCTCCTCCAGTTTTTCTCCATTCAAACTTACCTCCCAATTGACTTGTCCCTCAACCCTACTGTACCTAATAACTTTGCTCTCATTCATGTTTACTCTCAGCTTTCCTCTTTCACACACTTTACCAAACTCAGTCACCAACTTCTGCAATTTCTCACCCGAATCAGCCACCACCACTGTTTCATCAGCGAACAACAACAGACTCACTTCCCAAACCCTCTCATCCACAACAGACTGCATACTTGCCCCTCTCTCCAAAACTCTTGCATTCACCTCCCTAACAACCCCATCCATAAACAAATTAAACAACCATGGAGATATCACGCACTCCTACCGCAAACCGACTTTCACTGAGAACCAGTCACTTTCCTCTTCCTACTCGTACACATGCCTTACATCCTCGATAAAAACTTTTCACTGCTTCTAACAACTTGCCTCCCCCATCATATACTCTTAATACCTTCCACAGAGCATCTCTATCAACTCTAGCATGTGCCTTCTCCAGATCCATAAATGCTACATACATATCCATTTGTTTTTCTAAGTATTTCTCACATACATTCTTCATAGCAAACACCTGATCCACACATCCTCTACCACACTGCTCTTCCCCAATCTGATGCTCTGTACATTCGTTCACCCTCTCAATCAATAACCTCCCATATAATTTCCCAGGAATACTCAACAAACTTATACCTCTGTAATTTGAACACTCACCTTTATCCCCTTTGCCTTTGTACAATGGCCCTATGCATGAACCGCCAATCCTCAGGCACTTCACCATGAGCCATACATACATTGAATATCCTCACCAACCAGTCAACTAGTCAACAACACAGTCACCCCCTTTTTTGATAAATTCCACTGCAATACCATCCATATACATACATATACATACACATACACAGACATATACACATATACACATGTACATATTCATACTTCCTTGCTTTCATCCATTCCTGGCACTACCCTGTACCACAGGAAACAGCATCATTAATCCCTGCTTCAACAAGGTAGCACTAGGAAAACAGACAAAAAAGGCTACATTCATTCACCCTCAGTCTCTAGCTGTCTCATGTAAAACACTGAAACCACATGAGGGCTAGAGACTGAGTGTGAATGAATTTGGCCTTTTTTGTCATACTTGATTGTTTGATTGCCATTTCTTGCATTAGCAAGGTAGTGCCAGAGACATACAAAGAAAGGCCACATCTGCTCACGTCCATTCTCTAGCTGTCATGTGTAATGCACAAAAACGAGGCTTCACAGACCTTTCCATGGTTTACCTCAATTGTTTCACATGTCCTGGCTCGGTATATTGACAGCACTTCAATATATAGAATATATAAGTGTAAATGTTTTATCTTTCTTTCTTTTATACATATTTGCCATTTTCCTTGTGAATGAGGTATTGTCCACTTCCTTTCTTATTATGGTTTGCCATTCTTGCTTTGGCAAGGTAATGCCAGGAATTGACAGTTAATGACCTCACTTCCTCACATCCATTCTCTTGCTTTCATGAATAATGTGTTAAAACAATTAGAGTTCACCATCCACAGTCAAGTCCCGAAGACCATGAAATCACTTCATATTCCTAATTCAACCCATTTAGAATGTTGCATCCCATATAATGCATCAGTCCAGTCCATTCTATTTCATGCACACCTGACTCCTTTATGCATGTTCAGGTCACATTACCACTCCATCTTTCCATTTCCTTCTCAGCCCCCCCCCCCCCCCCCTCCACTTCTGATGTGTAGATACTCAAAGTCACTCTTTTATTGCTTATCTTCTCCATATGTTAGAACTGTTTCAAAACACCTTGGACATTCTCTGTCTCTCTCTTCCATACTCATTGTTTGCTGTTAGCTAGGTAGCACCAGGAACAAACAATGGCCTCACTCACTCGCATCCATTCTCTAGCTTTCATGTATAATATACTGAAACCATAGCCCCTCTGTCCAAAACCAGGGCCTACAGACCTTTCTATGATTTCCCCAACAACCTCCTGATATGCCCTGGTTCAGCTCATTGGCAGGATGTGTGTCACATCACTCCTTGCAGGCCTCACACCCTTATTTATTCAGGCCCCAAATCTTCAAAGCATTTTTCATTCCATCCTTCCATCTCCTACTTGGTCTCAAAATATCATTTGAATTCCTATTTTTATTTCATTTGCACCAAGAAAACAGTGAGTAACTTTGGAGTTATTTGGAAATAGAAAGGTAGAAATCAGGATAAATCATACTTGCTATTGCTGTTTTTACTGGTAACAATTCTTTCTTTTGAAAGCTGACCAAAGAATTAACCAAAGCACATAACTCATACAGTCATTCATGGCCTCAGAAAACAAGTATAAAGGGAGAAGTCTTACTCTAGGAAGAGAGATTATATCTGTATTTATTTTCAGTATATTGTTTCTCACTTGAAAGGTCAACCAACCTTTAAGATACCAGACTTCTGGATCTATATCTTTACCTCAATGCTCAAGGATTATTTTTATCATCTATTGTACAAGGGAACTATAGATCATATAAATTTTGTAGGTAGGAGAAAGTATGGAAAATACATTAGAGGATAAGAGCAAACAATATTACTGCTTGAGGAGTTGCAAAAAATAATAGCCTTCCACTTGTGGAGCTGCTTTAGTTGATGAAAATTTACATCATTCTTCAGCAGCAAATGCATTATACTTGTAAGAATCAATATGAGCATTTGTATATTTGGTTGTCAGGTATCATTACCTTGCCTTGTTTTATTGTTTGCAACCTGTAATTAGTTCCAGTTGTTTTGTTGATAATCAGTGTTAGCTCTTAAGTTTTTATTAGGCTTGTGTATCTGATATTCATTGCATATTCTGAAATATGGTCATTACTAAAAGAATAATTCCTTTCACAGCTTAATTTTTGAGATTTGTAATGCAATATCTGCACTATCTGATTTTATGAATATGCATATTTTAAGTAACAGAATTATCTGCAGCATAACTTTGAGGTTTACAAACTTTATATCTTCTGAGCTGAAAATTAATTGTATGATGCAACTTTATATCATGGTATGTTGAACTACTCCTGTTTTGCATATGCTAAGATTCCCAAGTCCTCTCTTGTGAGCATGTAATAGGTAATCCATTCAAGCTCTAAATTACCATGAAATCAATTGTGTAGACCACCTTTGTGCTGATGTACCATTTGTTTGCCATGCTTTACCTGGGCAGTGCAGATGCTTAGTTTTCTGTCATTTACATTAAGCTGTGCTGAGCATATATCAGTTAATGAGAAAGCTGCACTATCATATGACTTTGTTTATTGATTTTATCATTTGTCTTTACCCTGCACATCTGAATCATACATGTTTCATGGAAAGAAGGAATGCTAACTTCTTTGCATTGAAAGTATGACTTCATAATAATGTGTTGATACTTTTCATACCTGATTCAGGAACAGTTAATTGGATATTGTTTCTGCTTTACAAGAGTGATGAACTGAATTAGAATTTACGTATTTGGACTCAGACTGATATGCTGAATATGAGAATTCAGAAGTTTATCCCAGTTATGGTCTTAGTGACTAGGTTTAGTTCTTTCATGGAAGGATCATTTTAAGTCACCTGTGTTATGCCCCACATAGAAAGGTTTAAACCGGAATTTGATCTTGCTCACAATAAGAATATTTGACCTGACCCAAAATGCATCAGTGTGTATACTTCATACAATGGTTGTTTTCTAGCATCTAAAAAAGTGAGAATGGCATAATACCCATAACTTTAGTCTGGATTTTGCCTGAGTTGTCTTATAAAAAGGTTTAACATGGAACTTAACCTGGCTCATAACTTGAAGACAATTTCACTATGGAACTTGGAATTCAGTTCAGGTGATAGTTATATTTTCAAACAATATTTCCACACATTCTCATTGTACTCCCAGTAACTATGATACCTGTACAATGCAAGCATCTCAGGTATTCCATGGAACACCCTGCTTGTGTATGAAAGTGGAATTATCCAACCTCAGCTCATCTTGAAGATTTGAATCATGAGGAATGACCCAACCCACCCACATTACACATATATACATAAACACCCATACGCACATATATACATACATACACATTTCAACGTATACATACATATACATTTCAACGAATACACACATATACATATGTATGTATGTACACAGACATATACATATATAAAAATGTACATATTCATACTTGCTGCCCTCATCCAATCCCATTGCTATCCCACCACACAGGAAATAGCTTACCCCTTCCCCCCTTCAGCGAGGTAGCACCAGGAAAAGACAAAAAGGCCACATTTGTTCACACTCAATCTTTAGCTGTCATGTATAATGCACTAAAACCGAAACCACAGCTCCCTTTCCACATTCAGGCCTCACAAAACTTTCCATGGTTTACCCCCAGATACTTCACATGCCCTGGTTCATTCCATTGACAGCACGTTGACCCCGGTATACCACATCGTCCCATTTCACTCTATTCCTTGCACGCCTCTCACCCTCCTATATGTTCAGGCCCCAATTACTCAAAATCTTTTTCACTCTATCCTTCCTCCTCCAATTTGGTCTCCCGCTTCTCCTTGTTCCCTCCACCTCTGACACATATAACCTCATTGTCAATCTTTCCTCACTCATTCTCTCCATATGTCCAAACATTTCGACACACCCTCTTCTGCTTTATTAACCACACTCTTTTTATTTCCACACATCACTTACCCTTTCATGACTTACACGATCAAACCACCTCACATCACATATTGTCCTCAAACATTTCATTTCCAACTCATCCACCCTCCTCTATACAACCTTATCTATAGCCCATGCCTCACAACCATAAAACATCATTGGAACTACTATTCCTTCAAACATACCCATTTTTGCTGTTCGAGATAACATTCTCTCCTTCCACACATTCTTCATCGTTCCCAGAACCTTTGCCCCCTCCCCCACCCTGTGACTCACTTCCAGTTCCATGGTTCCATTCACTGTTAAGTTCACTCCCAGTTATCTAAAACACTACGCTTCCTACAGTATTTCTCCCTTCAAACTTACCTCCTTATTAACTTGTCCCTCAACCTTACTGAACCTAATAACTTTGCTCTTGTTCACATTTTCTCTCACATTTACAGAAAATCATATCTTGATAAGCTACCATGATACATTATGTACACTAAGGGAAATGGCAAATAGATAGAAGTGATAGAGGTGGCATCTGACACAGCTATGGTATGGGCAACAGGACAAGTAGGTCTAGCATTTTGTCTGTGGTAGCAGTTGGTATGGATGTGCATCAAAGGTCATGAAAGATAGACTGGTTCAGCAGTATGATGCACAGGTAATGATTTTGATGGAAGGGTTGGTATTGCACTTTCTGGATGTCTACTGTGATTTGAAGCTTGTATCAACATTTCTCTTAGAGTCTAATTTTTTTAGTAGGGTGTACTTTTTAAATGAGTAGGAGTAAAAAAGAAAAAGCACAGAATTAAGGATATCATAAAAACCTTTAGATTTTTTAAGAGTTATGTGTTTTCATTGTATCATACAGCTTCTTCACAATGATTATCATATAGAAATTGACTCCCAATTTCAGTGTAACTGGGTTTATTTTTTGTGGTTGGACTTGTTAGGATTACGTACATTAATTACTAAGGGTTGCATGGTACAGCCAATGCCTTTAATTGAATCATAGTAGCAAAGGCCCATTGCTGTGAGAACTTGAAGATCAGGATTGATTTCTTCATTGGTATCATTTGTATCTATCTATGTTTGTACTTTAATTCTAGACATTGTGGGCATAGTGAGAAAATACAATTCTACTACTTTTTTTTCAAGACATTGTGGGTATAGTGAGAAAATACAATTCTCCTAATCCAACAGGTTTCTGAAAAGAATATTTACTGGCTATTACAGTCAGAGAATTATATTTCCCCCTAAGAAAAAGTCTATTCTCTTTCATTCCATGATTCTTCCTGTGTTCAAGACACTCAGTCATGTCAAGGTCCTTCCTAGCATTACAGGCACTTAAACCTGGTGATGTAGGTTCCTGTGCCTCCTTAGTCAGTGTTCATATCTTTTCTTTTTCTTCTAACCTTCCAAAGCGAAGAAGGTGCATGTTAGGGATATGGTTCCTCAAGCAACTGACTTTATATCAACTGATCAGGGTTCAGTCCCAGGCACAGGTAGATGGTACACAATCCACCCAACCTATTCATCCTTCCTCTGATTGGTAGTGAAATGGATGCCAACTTCATTTGTGGTACATTACCATATTTTTGATAGGCTTTGCCTGAGTTACTTCGGGATTAACCACCCTGGTATCTCTGCATGGACTCTATACATACTAGAGCATAATACTTTACTTCAAAAGTAGTGTGGTTTGATCGTTATCCCTTAGATTCTGGAGTTTGAATATAAAATCTTGGGTTTGTTTTTCTAGTCAGTCTCCAGCTTGAATAATTTGTATGCTGCTCAGGGTCTGTTATGTAGAGAGAAACACCTGTTTAATGACTTGAAATTGGAGAGCAGTACCCAGGGAGCCTGGAATTTCCTGCCTTTAGATTGTTCTCTCATCAAACTGGTACTTAAAGAAGTGAGATAGCCTCATCTCTTTGCCGAACTTCCAAAGTAAGTCACAGTAGCCTCAAGAGAGAAAAGAATATCCTTTTCTTCAACCTACCAGACTGGTCTGTGTATTGATGCAGAGTAATTTCAAAGGCAATAATGATATTAGGTCTCTAGGGACAGTGAGTAACAGAGACAGAGAGTTGAAGGCAGGAAAATGTCACCTCAGTACTTTGCAGTAACATCATTGACTTAGGCAGGTTACTGAATAGTTGCTGGGTCTGTGTAAAGGAGCTTTAGTCAATCTCATTTGTATTATGATGGTTGGAGGGTGATATCCTTGTAGATATGCCCTGTCTGGGGGTTAATGTTTTATACCCTGTGATTACATATTTTGTCCAGTGCTCATAGGAATTTGACTGTTAGAGATATTGTTTTCATCATACTTAAGAACTAAAATTTTTCCAGAAATGCTTCCAAAAGAAGAGTTAGTAAATTTGTTTGTGCCTTATCCTTAAGCTAAGTTGAATTTATGGAGCTAGTTTACATCCCAAAGTTATGCTTAAGATCATTAAGAAAGAAACCTTCACTCGATATGTGTTTTTTAGGTTTTTTAGATGATGATTTGTCCAGTTCTGGAAATTTTCAAAATATTTGTTAAACCTTCTTTCATCCATAAGGTGATTCTTTCAGCTAGAAATGATATTTGAATAGCATATTTACTTTACACTAAACTTTTACACATTTGTTGCTCTCACTATGTTGGATAAAGTGTTGAAATTAGAATGCCTAAATTAGTTTCTGTTGGAAGTAAAAGTTGAGTAAGAGAGTAAGTTTAGATCCTCAAATAATGGTGTATTCTTAGGTGGCCTACATTTCATGAACATGTTATTTTCATATGTCCCCCAAGATTTTTACCATTTATATCCAGTTGCTGGACTCATCTTTCTATCTGTTTCATTCTCAATCACTGCTAGTTGAAATCCTTGGATGGTAAAAGCAAGCTGTGAAAGATAGCTAACATATAAGAAATATTCTCTGTAATTTTCTGTAAAATATACTGATATTGTTCCTTTTTTTCTTGCAGTCTGCTATGTTACTGTTATATTCTTTTACAATCTTCCCATGAAAGTCTTCCTGTGCTTATCTATTTTGAGTGGCATACCCCTAACATGTCTTTGTTCTTTCTTGTATACCAAATACAACTAGACATTTAGTTATTATGATGAAATACCATGAGCTTGAATAAGTTATATATTTATGGCATTACTTTACAAAGAAAAGTATATGTAAAATATATTGTTTAACATTCTTTAACTTAAGGTTGCACTATTATTATATTTTACAATAGTTAATTTTAAGATTATCTGTATTCAACACATACATCATGCATATACCATTAACTTGAATCCACTGCTCTAAATCACATGCTGATGCCAGTGGAGAATCCTTTTGTCCGTGGCCTAACATGACACCCAAATTGCACAAGAGTGCTGGGGCAAGCAGTTTGAGTCATAATTCATTAGTGGCTTGTCTGTAAGCAGTATATCTCAATTTCATATTTTGAATTCTGGATGACACTGTTATGCAGAACTGGTTAGTGTGTGCTGGAGCATTTAATCTTGCTAATGTGAGTATATTACAAGAAGAAAAGTACCTTGTACCTCAAATTAGGTCTTTAATGTTACCATATTAATTTTACAGTGCATAACAGTAATATTCAAATGGTATTAAAAGATAACTTAAAATTTGATTACTTTTCAGTAACACTATTTTGTGTACGGTAAAAGAAAGGGATATACATATATGCCCTGCTCTTTTTCAATACTATAATTATCTAAATGTAGATATAGCTTGATCTGTACAATATCATATCTATATGTAAATACTTCTGACCATTAATTTGTATATAGATGTATGTATATATGTATTTATATATACAGTATATATTTGTCCATAAATAGTTTAGGACTGTTGCATAGTTATATTTTTATGAAATCAAATAAATTTTCTATATAAAGATAAAATTATTTTCCATTGTCATCTTCAGTTTGGTAGTTACTTATTGTAATAAAATCATATGTAGCATTAATGCATAATTTTTTTTATTGTTAAGGAAACTAAAAGAAATATAATATGAAGGCAATAGATAGGAGTATGATTGTAAGTGATGAAATATGACTGAAAAGAATTTTTGAAAGAATATGTAGGGTGTTCCAGACTATCACCTAGTGGGTGCCAATTACAAAAGAGGTATTAAACACAAATGATCTTGACAATTTTAGAAAGTTATTTCACAAAGTATGTGAGGGTATGATTGCTTAAAGCCAATGGAAAGCCATGTAATCTTTAGGAAGTTTTAATGACATCAAGTTATATATATAAATGTTGGAGGGCTTAATATTTGTTTATGGTTGTGGGATGGGAGAAAGTATGCCTTTTCATCCAGTATAATATTATGCATCATAATATTATGTGACCATAAATGATGCATAACTGGACTGAAGATGATACCAAATACCTAAGATGTTTTTGACATAATCAAACTGTCAAAATAGTGTTAATAACAGTATTTAACTTCGCTGCCTCAGCATTAGTGCATACTACTACATTGAGTTCCTTCTAGTCCCGTTGTAGAAGGGTCAAAAATCTTAAGGACAACCATCTACACTGGTCAGTTAAAGACTTTTGATAAAAACTAAAAGGTAAGAGAAAAGGGCTTAATTACCAAATAATAGGAAAGAGTAGATTTTTGCAGTGTTTTTGCATGCATGTGATGCAATTCTGTTTACAAGTGCACAGGCATTGCTAAAACTGGTAATGGAATTGGAATGATGATTAAAATGTCCGTTGAATGTACTGGGGCTCAAACAGGAAAGTTCCAAAATTAAGTTTTTTGATGGGTCTTTTCTGAACAGTGATGGCTGAGCAAGCTTTACAAGTAAGAGGGTAAAATTATCAAATCCTGAACACTAGCCAGAATGGGAACGACCTGTAAAATACTGATTGGAGGAAAAAAATCTACCACATCTCTGTGGCAAAGATCGGGGAAAACTAGTCATTAAAAAGACATTTGGCCTCCATAGCAAAGATATCTAACTATTCCGCCAGAATGACATTTACGTTAATGAAGCTGATACCTCATTCCAAAAGTTAAGCCTTAACTAAGAACAACACAAAAAAAATCTTCCTCATCATAGAATGAGAATGACTTAATCAAGAAAAGAAGAAAAAGAAATTTCTTTATGTGCATGAGAACATGTAAAAAGTGGATTTTTTTTTTTTTTTTTGACAAGTTCGGCTTTCGGCCCTGCACAGAATGATAGCTCCACCAAGTTTGATAAAATTGTTACAACCTTCACAGGACCTACGGAAGCTCTCCATCCTCTGAAAACAACAGATTTCCTTGTTAGTCTTCACAAAGGTCTTACAGTATGTCTTAAGGAATTCTTAATACAAAGGGAAAACTGTACCCCTAAAAATGCCACTTCTTTTGTAGTAACATCTCTAGATTGTTTTACACCCACTTCATAGAACAGCTACCATCTGATCTGTGAAAACCTTCCACTACGTTTGGAGACTTGGCTTTGTGCGAGATAAATCCCTGTCTGCTGTTATACAAAATGAACCAACTTGTAAGCACCAACTGATCACGTCACGTATCATTTTTTTTTTTTTTTAGGACACACTAATTCCCTTTACAAGACGAAATTTTCTTGAAAAGCTCAGACTAAACATATTGTCGAACTAAAACTCACTCAGAAAGTCAAGATTGATAACGTTGAGTTTGATAAGTGGTTGACAGAAATCTGGTCAAGTCTAAGCTGGTAGGCTTGGTTTGAAAGACATTGTTCTATGAAAAATTTATATATTTTTTTTATTCTCTCGGCGTAGGATCAATTTTCAGCTGCATTTCTGAGGAGTGGTATTTCTTCATTATAATATGATTAGCAAACGGTCTTGTTCCACAAATTTTATAAGACAAAAACAAAGTTTCCATATCTGGCATTAATAGCAGGAATGAAAAAATCAAAATAAAGCATTAAGTGGAAGATGGCATGAACTTCCTAAAGTGTAAGACATTTCTTGATCAATACTGTCACCATAATGTACGCACTGTTATGTACACAAATTGAAAAGCAAATTTAAAGGCATGCTAAATAATACTACGTTACCAACTCATAAAATACTAATAATTAACGAAATGTAAAATGCGATAAATCGATTAAAGCCCCAGATTTAGGTGGACGCTGAATATACCTGTGTTACCAATTGATAAACACGTCGAAATTAAGGTATATCATCATCACTAATATTTTTGTATGCATTATCTAAATAGTAGAGAACCCAAAGTAGAGCAAAGTGAATGGATCACAATAAGGCGGCTAGCAGTATGAGTCATTGTATTTTTCATTAAGTTTCAGCCAACCATTTCCTGATTTGGCTTGGTCGGCAGCATACTAAGTGGTATGTATTTCACGGTTCATTACGACTCAACTCATGATTTACGGCCAAAAAATTCAAGTCTCCAGGTGCACTGCCTTTCCTAAAACAACCAGGTATTTGTAATTCATGTTTCCTAAACAGTGATAAGAGATAGAAACACTGATTCAGCTGAACTAGTTGAAGCAAGTATATGACGCCATAGGTCTGGGCGCATTCCTGTACTGTGAAAAAACGCTAGAATTACCCAAAATGAAGCAAATAACGTAACGTATGCTATGCAATATTATGTTATATTCAAGTAATCTGAAGGACAATAGCGTATAAAGAAATCGTAGCCATAGAAAAAATGAATACCGAAATATTTGGCTTTTAATTTCTCCCTTTTGAAGTGAAAGTGCATCATAAACAAACAATAAATGACCAAGAAACAGGTGGCATGGGTCTTAACTTACCCTGGGAGAATTATAAAACGGGGTGGGTGAGTAAAAGCAAATAAGAAATGTTGGTTGAAGTGTCCCTTCAGGCAGTAGAGTCACCTCGTCATATGTATATGACGAAAGAATGGCCCAACCCACCCACATGCTCATGTATATACATAAACGCTCACACACGCACATATACACACCTATACATTTCAACGTATACATACATATACATACACAGACATATACATGTATACACATGTACATATTCATACTTGCTGCCTTCATCCATTTTCATCGCCACCCCGCCACACATGAAATGACACCCCCCTTCCCCGCACGCGCGCGAGGTAGCACTAGGAAAAGGCAACAAAGTCCACATACGTTCACACTCAGTCTCTAGCTGTCATGTGTAATGCACCGAAACGACAGCTCCCTTTCCACATCCAGGCCCCACAAAACTTTCCTCATGGTTTACCCTAGACGCTTCACATGCCTTGGTTCAATCCAGTGGCAGCACGTCGACCCCGGTTTACCACATCGTTCCGATTCACTCTATTCCTCTCATGCTTTTCACCCTCCTGTACGTTCAGGCCCCGATCGCTCAAAATCTTTTTCACTCCATCCTTCCACCTCCAATTTGGTCTCCAACTTCTCTTCGTTCCCCCCACCTCTGACATATATCCTCTTTGTCAATCTTTCCTCACTCATCCTCTCCATGTGACCAAACCCTTGCAGTTTCTCACTAAATCAGCCACCAGCGCTGTATCATCAGCGAACAACAACTGACTCACTTCCTAAGCCCTCTCATCCACAACAGACTGCATACTTGCCCATCTCTCCAAAACTCTTGCATTCACCTCCCTAACCACTCCATCCATAAACAAATTAAACAACCATGGAGACATCACGCACCCCTGCCGCACACCGGCATTCACTGGGAACAAATCACTTTCTTCCTACTCGTACACATGCCTTGCATCCTTGATAAAAACTTTTCACTGATTCCAGCAGCTTACCTCCCACACCATATACTCTTGAGAGAGCTGATATTGCTCATATCTATTATAGAGGAAAAAATGTCACTTGTAAAGACAGACACTGGTATAGCATACAATATGTGTTTTATTATAGAGGAAGATGAAGTATTACTCCAGGAAATGGTTAAGGGAAGTTTTAGTATCCTTTTTGAAGATGGCACAAAAGCAGTTGACTTGCGCAAGGACGTTTGTTTAGAGCAGACCTTACGTTAAGACAAATGGGAATAATGACTTTTATTTTAGTAATTAGTATTTGTGCGCTAAATGGGAATTTTACACTCGTGTTGCCCCGTTTCTCAACCTTGTACGTGTAACATGTCTTTGCTTCTTTTTGTTCACACAAACGTACACACAAGTTCAAGACATCCTCCCTCCGAGTGTAAAACTCCCTCTTCATATAGTACAAGTAGGTAATTACGCACATCCCTAGGTATCCATTTATCGTCCATACCCCATGGGGAGGTTAAACACTTGGGTTGGATGAACGGCGCCTGTTGCGCCTGGGATTTATGAAATTAGGCTACTGACTTATGATAATGGAAATATGTAGTGTACGTTTAAATAGATGCTGGTTTGTTTGTGCGAGAAAACCTTGTAGAAAGGGAGACTGTGAAATTGATGCTCGTGGTTTGAACTTTATACCTGTCACAAGGAGATCAGTGTGTGGTAACATATTGCACCTTGACTTAAGTTAAGGATAAAGAGAATCATGAATGGCAAGTATTGATTAAAAGGGTCGAGAGGTAAGATAGAGCTGAATCGTAAAAAAAAAAAAAAAGGCTTGGGTGAGAGAGGCAAAGAAAGCATGGGAGGTAAACATCCTACACTACCCGTTTCCATGTCATTCCTAACGTTGCATTGTTTTACGAAGAAAGACTATTGTGTTAACACATCCAGAGGTCTTCAGTATGTCCCATATCTTCCCAACAAAATAGATAGATTTTTGACTTCCCCAAAAGGCGTTCGAATCAGGATATCCAGATTCAAAACTTTAGAACAGTTAAACGCAATTCGCACGACATTTCCTAGACCGCTTCAATAATGACCTCAATCAGCTAACAAGACAAGGTAGTGTTCTTTCGTAATGGACGAAACTCTGGATGATAGATAATTGTGCAATATGATCTGCTGCTGTGGTTTAATGGTAAAAGTCCTCTTGAACTTATGAGTGGCATTGATTAGCGGTTGAGTTAGATATTTTGTTATCTATATTGATTACGTAATGAAGAGGAAAAACTTACTATGCAGGCAAGTTAATGTCTCCCGTTTTTCTTCTATATTTCTTCCTATTTTCTTTTAGTTTTTTGTCTCATTTCAAAAGATATTTTTCTGCCGTTCTTCAAAAGATTTTCTCCTCATCCTTCAAGATATATCTTTCTGTGCTGATAAGTCTCAAAAGAACCGGAGATTCAGTAATAAACTGGTAAGGAAAATGGAACACGTAGACCCGAGCGCTTTCTTGGAAATTCACATCTTATGGGATACAAAGATAATTATACATTATTTCTGTATCGCTAAATATATGAATTAACACGAAAGTGCTTGAATTTTTAGGTATCGTTTTCCTTGTGCCTTCCAGTGAATATCTTTGTCTTTTCCTTCGTACTTTCCCAACTCTGCTGTCCTTTTATTACTACTGTAATTGTGCCACACTTCTCATAGTTTCCTGTTTCCTTCAATTCCTTTATCTCTTAAAATTGTACTCTTTCGTGTCCTTTAGAGGATGTGACTACTATAGTCGTTGTAGCTCTCATTAAATGTTTTGTGAAATATCGACTGATAATCTGTGGCTAAAGCCACGGATTATTCATATCTCACAAAATACTGAACTCGCCTCGTGAGGAACACTTTATCATGAGCGTCCATCCCTCACACAACTCCTCAGCTGAACCCAATCCCGTTGACCTTGTTTCCTGTTACGGTGGATTCGCCCCTCAACGACTTGACTGGGCTAGGTATGGTTAGGTAAGGGTACAAACCTAAACTAATCTGACTTAGCATAACTGTGAAAACACTGGAAGGGTGAATCTTCAGGTATTTCCGGCGCGTAACCTCTCTGTTACAGTGGCCGAGGCATACTTAGCTGCGACTCAGGGTTGGTAGGACTCAAGTCAGTCCAGTTTGGGCTCTGGTGCATTGTCATCCTCAACGCTGGTTATTCCCAATGGGAAGGGACTGGCAGACGTCCATGGCTGAACAGTATACTCTTAGTGGCGACCTTTAAGCTCAGAAACGTGTGATTTCTGTCAATATCGATGAACAAGATAGTGTGCACCACCAAATCCGGACCTGCTATCGGAAAGTTAGATCCTTCTCTTTTACATGCATCGTCCTCTCTAAGCCCCGGCCAATCTTCGTACATGGATTCTTTTTAAGGTATAGAGAGGTGTTGTAAGGGGGTGGGGAGGTGTATCCTTGTTAGGTCTATGTTGTTCTTCAAGGGTACAGCAGTGAAGTTCCACACAAAACCCAGTTGCATCCTACAATAAACCATTAGATGTATGTAACATATTTGATTTTGTGCTGTGTAAGAACTTCATTGTTATTCTTAAGGTAGGAATAAGTCTTTTTAATCTAAGCAGATTAAAAATTCCCAGTATTCGGTTGACATTGCGTCTAAGACAAAAAGTGACAAAGGACAGTAAAATACATTAAGGATACCTTTCTGCTCATTTCAGATAACTGGAGTAGCGCTCAAATTGCAAGATATGTTTCTTTGAGACGTCCAAAAAAAACTAGGTCGCTAGTACCAAAACGAGCGTAATCATTTGTTGGTGCTGTTAACATGTATTCCTTGTTTTCTTAAAATCATAATTTGTTCTAAGATAAATTTTCCGCGTAATTTTCACCCTCTCCCGTTCTCTCTGCTTCCCTAAGTTCTAACGGGATTATTTCACGATTTTTTTTTTCTTATTTGAGGAACACTTCTTTAAACTCTCAAGTCTCCACAGTTCTGCATATTCGGGCCTTTTCATTTCTAGCTTGTTCGTGAAAGATGTGTCTTAAGGGAGGTTGTTCCTCTCAGCTAAGTAACTGACCACTGCACCTTTAATGTTTGATCTCTTAGTACCTAGGCTACACGAGGAGAGACCAGTTCTTTTCTCATGAAAAAGAGAACTTGTACTTTTAAATTCACGGACCATCTCGCGAATTGGTTCGTCTGTAGGCCCGGGTTTGTTTTTCGAGTTGTTCTGGTGAATTTTTACCGTAGATACGAAAGGTTTATTCCATTATTCATTCTTGTATGTCTAATGGTGATCAGGGACTGCAAAGAAAATTGTTTCATTTTCATTTTTTCAGCAGAATCGATAGGGAGTTTTGTACCACTTTGTATACCCCACCTTGTGGATTAAACAAATGCCACTTCGAGAAATCTGGGTGAAGGCGTAAATATTTCTTACAAAAATGCTATCCACATAACTTTTCTTTCTGAAGACTCTTCTTTTTTGTTTACTACAAATAACTTTATTTGGGCATAATTTTTCCGTGTCATTTTTTTTTCTTAATTTCTTGTAAGCAGTTATGGCCATCTTGAATTTTTCTAGTGCTGGATATAAAGGAAGTTTTCTTCGCATCTACGTAACTCGTGCATTGTATATAAGGTTTATAACCAATTCAATCCTCGCTCACTGCCTTTCGACACGAGTTTGGAGTTGACATTCATAATTTTCTTTACCCTTAACATACCATCTTCCTTTTGAAATGCAGTATATCCTCACACACAGTGATCTGCTTACCAGCAGATGTTACTGATCACACCATGAGTATCCATAGCTTTTTCTCCTGCACCTCTCGTCCTTGGAACTCCTCACCGTCAGGGTCGGATTTACCAATAAGCCCAAGACTGAAACTGAAATGGGGAGGGGTCGAAACATTTTCAGATGTGTACTTTATCAAGTACAGTTTATTGTAAAACAAGAAAAATCATATAAACCTATAAAATCACCATTTTCAAATATCAATTAAAACCAATGATTATGTTCATTAAACTTCAAAGCGGGTTAGGTGGCTTTGCAAGATCGGGTGAGGAGTGGCTGCTCTGCTTTTGCTTTCCTTGCAGCATATGTCAAATGGAGGGAGTGAATGAAGTAGTATGGAGGGGGAAAATGATGAATTGTGGAGGGGAAGAGAGGGAGTAGAGCGTGATTCGATTGCGTCTGACTGTTAAGGTTCAGCTTGCTAGCCTCTCTAGTGGCAGATGGCACTTAGATTCACTTCAGCTCCCAGGATTTTAAATTTGATTAAGTAAAATACAATTGTGGATAATGTCAGACTTTTTACAAAAGGATTTCTATCACTTGCAACCCACAGACGTATGTTTGTTGAAGCCTTTTACCTCAAAGCCAAATTCCAGAAACGTAATCCTCATGTTTATCTTATCAGGTTTTACCACAACAAGTACTTACCTTACTTTCTGGATAAGCACGCAAACTGATAAGTGTAATCTACTGGAAATAGGTTGCAAATAAACCTTAAAGTGAAAGAATATAGATAACTATATCCATGGTTAAGTAACGCATTGTGGTCAGTCAAATCTATCTTGGCAATAATTCACACCAACAATATGAAGCATTCCTACCAAATCGGACCCTGGGCCGCGAGGTTAAAGGGCTCGAGCACCTCGAGCACCTAAGTTGTACGCACTCAGTTGCAGCCGGCAGAACGCTCATAGTGCACTTCTCCCACACACGATATTTAATGAGCTCTATTTCCCTGGAACAGCACCTCAGAATTTCATTATTCCTTGAAGTAGGTAGCCATTATGGATACTTTTTTTTTGTTTGCCGATATTAGGATAACCCAATAATGAGGAGTTTGACATTCTCACACATCACTCCTTAACTTATTGAATTGTTCTGATACAGAAAACTTAACATAACTGAACAGCAACATCTGATGGGATAAAAGGCATTAGTATTTCTGATAAAAGGATTAGCAGAGAGAGAGAGAGAGAGAGAGAGAGAGAGAGAGAGAGAGAGAGAGAGAGAGAGAGAGAGAGAGAGAGAGAGAGAGAGAGAGAGAGTTGTGTACTCAAATGATCATTCATCGAATTCATCTTTGATTTTCGGGTTATTGATACATGATGTCTTATACAGGCTACCCCTCGTTGAAAGGAATTACATTCATTATCACCAACTATTTATGAGGTGTTTCACGGTGATCACAAATACACATAATCGGAATCTACGAGGCACAGATAATCTTCATTTAAGTTTTGAGTTTCAGTGAATGTTGAAGTTAGATCTCACAAGTTCGCAGGTACTAGATCATTGCTAGCTTCCTTATTTTGAGTGTTAACCAAAATCTTGGTGAGCGAGACACGAAGGCTCGTGCATCGTTCTGTAAGACAAGTTCCAAAATAGCGGGTGTTGTGGAAATGCGCAGTGAGATGTGCGCACGTCATGGCCACTCCTATCATTGCGGCCATATTGTGGTGAAAACGGACGTTGGCCCGATCAACTGGTGAGTGTGAAATGTTTATTGACTCTCACGATTATTTATCGAGTGTTTCACGAATTTGTGGAGTTGTTTGAAACTATGAAGGTCTGATATGTTGAAGCGTACACAAAATTGAGACGGAAATACGTAGATATAAAGTTTAAAGAGATAAAAGATTCCACGATGGCATTGATACCAGAAATTATGTGTCAAATTGCGCGCCAGGTTCAAGTTCGTAGAACTACCTTTAGTGATGCAAATTGAGAAGAAGCTTTACTTGTCGTATGTTGAGGTTGGTAGTGAAGATGGTGCAATGGAGGAGGTGCTAGAGGCCAGAGATATGGTGGTGTTGGCAGCGGGTGTCCGCCCCATCTCCGTGTGCCGGGACACCACTCACCCACCTGTAACCATCACACAAAAACACGTATCTTCTTTCTTCCCCTCTTCATGCTATTACTGGCACTGATAGCGTATCGCAACCCGCACATATATAGCTTATCTCTCTGATTGGCGGTCAATTGTCTTCCCGGGAGATCATGAGTTGGAGAGGCGATAACAGGGTCTTGGGGTATGAGGGCCGCGAGGCTCATTTGTTCCAGCACCTGACGGGTCTGGCCCTGGCCCTGGCCTCTCTTGGCCACGGGCAGCCCTCAGGGATATAGTCTTTTCTTTGGAAGAAATAGTAAGCCTTACGATAGTCAATAGAGGCAATACAGACGGGCTTGATTATATGGGATGTAATTGATTTGGGGTTCATGAAATCATTTATGGAGAAGTTTAGGAAAATGTAGTCTGGCGTACAATAGTCCAAAGGGTTCCATCATGGGAGAGCTTAGGATTTGAATATGGCTAGATATTTAGGAAAATATAATGTGGAGAGCTTATTGTTTTTTTAAGATTTAAGTTTCCGGATTTCGTTGTAAGTGGGTATATTGCCAGCAAGTTAGACGTATGAAATGACACTGATGGGTCAGACATAAATGCCAACAACATATTATTGCACGGATTACTAGATTCATTCAAATTATTATCCACCTGTAGGGTTAAGTCCCTTGAGATTACTTTTATTGTTTTAATTAAACATAACCTCAGGACTAAGTGATAGATTAAAGTTCTCCATTGACCCTGCTGGATTTTGAATAGTAATAAAGATCTTTTCATTCAACAAGTGATATTTGCATGAATTAATATATGCAATTCTCTTCCTGGTAATGTTCAAACTTATTCCTTGAAACCTTTGTCTTTGGACATTTTTAATTGTGGAATGTAATATACTTTCATGTTAATGGTACTTTTTATTCTGGAGGATGAATTAAGGCTTGTGGATTGTTACTGGTATTTGTTTTACAACAGTAAGATGAAAGTAGGAAGGTTTATGAAGATAAGGGAACTTTTGGGGTTGATTAGATTAAAAGTAGATTAGATGCTTTTGAAGGGTTTATCTTATTTCACTTAGCAATAGAGACTTTTCTTAATTTATGTTAGTCGAAATATACCAGAAAACATGATTGTTGTGACACCAGGCACTTAATGTAAACATTACAGGTGTTCCATGGCAGCAGGTGGTGCCTCCATCTATCCTCCCCACAAACAATACTTCTACACATTCCCCAGCAGTTCCTCTCATTTAAGGTAGTTTATTTGTCCTATAAACTTCATCCGCAAGGGGAAGTTAGGTGAAGGTGAGGATATCCTAGATTTTGCATACATGCAGCTGTTTAATCTACTACTATATTAGCACCTCATTTCCCTTTTTATAAGAATGATATTTATCGTAGAATAGAATGAATGATTCCATTTATGTTCTGTTGATTTATTCTCTACTTTAAGAAATGTTATTGTAATCCACCATTAATAAGATGGCAAGGGCAGACTTGAATAATCTTTTCTCTTAAAGATGAAATTTTCTAGTAATAAAGTGAAAATAATGGACTGTAGGCTGTTAGGATTATACTGTATGACCCACTGGCATCAATATGTTATCAAAATAACAACTGCCAGTCGTGTTTGAGTGCATTTGCTAATAAACTGTAGAAGAAGGCAGGTATGTAGTTCCACTGCTCATGGAAAAAATTAAGATTTGAAGGTGTCTCTGGAGGTGTGAAATGAGCTTGATTGTTGTTTGTACTCCACTTTTGCTTGTTTAACTTTCCATTGTTGAAGTTAGATTTATACTTCTTAAACATCAGTTACATGCTTGAATGTGTTTGAGATTATTCAAGCAGTGCAAAAGTCTGTCAAAAATGATTAGATAAACTAGAGGTCACAACCAGTTGAGAATATGTAATATACTGCTGTGTCTATGGGTTTTGTGAGTAATTTTTTGTTCTTGTTTAAATCAGTAACTGTACTTTGCATGTATATTTTCCTTGGGGCTCTTTGTTTATGGATTTATCAATTTTTCTAATTAAAATGAAAATGATAAAGATTTCTGTAAGTGTATATTGTGACTTGTGAAAACAAAAGAGTTTGATTTGCAATTAAAAGTTTGAGTCCAGGAGCCTGCAGGGTAGGTTTCTTACTTGAACCTATAATGAAGTGCAAGAATAGTGATGGGTTAGAAATCATAGTGACTGACCATACCCTACACCTAACTAGAAAACACTGTTCCATGTCCCTAACCTAACTTTGTTTATTTAGCCCAGAGATGAAAAATTATATGAAAATGAAGTTGAAGCCAAGACACTAGCTAGCCGTCTAGCTTCATATTATTGAGATTGCTGAAAGTGTGCTCAAGTTGCTTGGGGTCATGGAAGTGATGACTTCCAGCATAAATTTATAAGATGTCTAAGAAACAAAAAAGTAAATGCTTCCTAAGGTGTTTATGAGAAAATATAATGATAGAAACGATAATAGATTTATAGTCAAAGTTTTTCTGAAACAAGTTTCGACGTTTACAGTCACAGACACAAGGAAGAGCTTTCTGATGACTTTTGCAGAGAGTATAAAGAAAAATTTATCTTTTATCACAATAGAACATATGTTTATTTTATGATTGGAACAATTTTTCATTTATCTAGAAAGTAAATGATTACTCATAAGTCCAATGAAAAAGTAAAAAGAGCAGGAACAGTGAGTGCAGATGCATTATTCCAAGTTGATGTAAGTGGTACCAGAACATCAGCAGTGTCAGTCTCATGCTTTATTGCTTTTGTATTATTCAGTGCATCTGATGAAAGCGCTGTATATTCTTAGGGTAGAATCATTTGTAAAAGTGAATGTTTACAATCTTCTGTTGGCAAATTATTTATTTATTGTTATGAATGAATTGCCAAAACAATTTTTTAATGGTTTTGGCAAGAGAAGCTTTAGAACACTAAAGTGTGTTGGTTCACTTATATGATTTTCACATTTTCCCTTGCTAGATTAGGTCAGGTGAAGTGATGTAATTTTTATTGTTGTCAGAATAAGCTAGTTCGATGGTATGCACTTGTTTAGATTTGTATGAATATATCATTATGTAGATACTGTAATATATTTGATGTTACATCAAATGCATCTTCCTAGTGAAGTTATCAAAAATGCCTCCTTGTGGAAAATATTACAAAGGTGTCATGTGTGGATATTTAACTTTTATGTTACCTAGATGCCTGCTAGTAACACTATTTACAGAAATGTGTAAAGTATATATTTCATTTATGTTTCATGTTGACAGTGTTTCACTGGTAAGTAATGGAAAAACACTATGATGGTAGTAGGTGCAACATGTTTTGTGTTATATCCAGACTGCCTTTGTGCCAGTTTTGCCCCATAATTACTCTAAGGAAAGGGGAGAATCTTTGAAGAATAGGAATGTTGATTATTTACTTCTTGTATCACTTGATTTTGTTGACGTATATTCGAAGAGAATTCAACTTCAAAGAGAAGTTGAATGACAAGCTTTGAGATATCGGTGAAACTTCAAGTGAGTCACTTGCTAAGTGGATGAATAGTGGGGTATGTCAATATAAGAATAGGTTTTGGAAAGAAAGGAACATCATTATGGAATGGATCTTTAAGGAAGAAGTTAGAGGATAGGGAAATTCTTGAATGAAATAGGGAAAAGAGTTTATGCATATGAAAAAGCAAAACAGGTGAGGGTGACAGAAGATCTAATGAAAATATGAGAATAGACTTTCTTGGAAGTTGAAAAGGGAAGTCTGCAAAGATGATTTTCTATGTTAATCTTGGAGACTGCATCTGACAAGAATATTATGTGTAAGACCAGGAGATGATACTTTGAAGAGCTGATTTGTGATGATTATCTAGGCAGGATTGATGTCAGGGGAATGCAGAGTTGATTTATGGGAAACAGAGACAGTGTATAGGTGGAGGTGAGGGGAGTGGTTGCTATTTGAATGGGTTATGAGGGTATGTATAGCAATATTGAAAAGTGCACATGGTGATTGGACAGAGGGATGGAATGTTCCATTTATCAAAGGTAGAGGGAGTAAGTACTGGGAAAGAGATGTATTTTTAGCATGTTTGGCAAGATACATTGTTTTGTGTTTTCTTTGAAGGGGAAAAGAGGGTGAATTTTGGAAGTGGAGTGAGAATGTAGACCAGATCTTTGTTTTTCTCCAGATACTTAAGAGGTTTCTAAAAGAAAAAGAAAAAGATTTCTGTAGAATGGTGTGGACTGAAAATAAAATGAATCACTGTAAGAAAGCAATTTAGGAAGTTCTGATTGAGATTTGCATGGACAATAAAGATTGATGTTTGGAACTTTTATGATGAAAGGAAATGTTTTCTGCATGTGTAATTAGCTGTGTGTGTACGGGTAGGGGTGGTTTTTAGTTTATTTGAATATCTTTGAATCTTAGTTGTATTGCCCTTTTTTAATGTTTTGTCACTTCATTTACCTCTTTCAGTTAATGTTATTATTGTCCTCTGTGTTTCTTGGAAGTATTTTCTTTTCCTTTTTATGATTCTTATTTATATTAGTTTTTGTAATGTTGTTTAGTTGAGGGGTTTCTCCCAGTTACAAAGAATTGGTCATCAATAGATACATCATGTTCAGGGAAACAATTTTTAGGTGTGTCTTCCTTTAACCACTTGTTGTCTTAAGTGGGTAAGACAAAAAGTACTTTTATTACCTTGTAGCTCAGATTCTTTCATATACAGTTTTCATTGCACAGTTTTTGAAAGGCTTTAACATTTCTGTATATTAGCAGAAGATGTTTTAATTAAAGTCAGACAGATAGTGCATGGTGAATATGTTTTGTCAAATTTAACATTACTCGAAACAAATTTGACGTTCATTGTTTGTTGAGAATAATCCTATTAAAATTAAACCTTATAAATAAGGTTTTGACCATGTTAGGTTGCTCTTGAAAGTTGATTCTTCTACTTCGTTTCTGTCAAAATTCAAGATGGTATTTTTCATGTTCATGTTTGGTTCCATTGTCCTTCTACTTTTTTTTTTTTTATTCATAATAGCCACATGTCCATGTCTCCTTGTAGCAGTCACAGTTGCAACTATAGTAGTTTATGCCTCATAAATTTGGGATCATCTGCATGTGTATGTATTTGGGTATGATTGACCCCACTGGGAAATCATTACCAGTCAGAAATAACAGCAGCCCCTAAAACTGGAGCTGTGGAGGTCAAGAGTAGTTACTTTTTCTTTCATGAAAAGCCTCTTTGTTAGTTATTCATTCTTTGTTTGACAGTTTTCTGTCAAATACATGAGCTACCCTTGAACTTTAGCCTTTTGAAAAAAAAAAATCCTCGGTTGCTTTGTTGCACTTCAAAAAACACACTTTCACCTACAATCTTCATATGGCTAAAGTAAACACTTTCATACAAATCCTAAACTTGATTTGTCTTGCACTCAGGAATATAGGAAGGTTTACTTCCCAAGTTATCATCGATTTGTTTCCAATATGGAAAATGTGTAACATCTGGGAGGAAGTTAAAGATGATTATAGATTATTTCCATCTGATTGCACTCTTATTGGGATTGTGGCTTTTAAAGTAGGGCATTTTTCCCAGATGCTTCTCTTGAAGATAGGAACAGTTTTTTTTTTTTTTTTTTGGTACTGATCCCTCGAACAGTAATTGTTAATATCATATCCAGATAACTCTTTGAAAGGCTAAAATCTAGTATGTTTTTTCTACTCATGTTGACCAGCATTACAGGCATTGTTTAAAGTTGAAAATAATTTGCTGTTGGTCACTTTTATCAAACTTTTTTGAAAGTTCAACAGTATTATTAAGATTCTCATTTTTAGCTAGAACTAGATTTGACATGTCCTCATTGTGGGCACTGTTTAAGCAAATTTAGTTAAATGCATGCCAGGAGCTACTGGAAAGGGATTTCCCCCACTTAGATAACATTGTTAAAATCAACCATTTTGATTGAATCTTGTTCATTAAAGATATCTGCTAACTGATAAAACAGTCTTTCAACTACCTATGGTGTCTGTGCTGGGGAGGTAATAAACTAATCCAAACAATCCATAGTCCAGAAGTATCCAAAATGATTTTTGAGATATTGAAAGAGGCTTGGGAATTTTTTCAACATTTGATTTCCATTTCCGTAACAAAGTAGGAAGTTGGTGCACAGGAAGAACGTAGCTATCAGGTGTATTTTTTATATTTTTAAACTTTATTGCTAGGTGATAGCTACAAGCTTAAATCTAGTTCATCCTGTTTATCTGTTACAGGTTTAAGAGTTGATGTGCTTTATCATTTCATTCGCTTTGAAGTTGAAATTCTTCATCCTAATTTTGAATTTGTTTTGTTACATTAATGATACCTCATGAAAACTCAGCTTTATCACTTAGTAGTGAAACATGGCAGTTATATCAGCCTCCCCCCCCTTTTTTTTTACAATGATGGCCAGATTTGAGTGTATGTTTGTAAATGACAACTATATATAAATAGGCCACCTTTTTTGATTCCTCAGATCCAAGTCAAAATTTCGTACTTAATGTAGTATCATACTGAAAATCTACCTGGTTAATCAAATGGAATATTCATAGTAGCAGCTGCCTCACCTGTAGTAAAGAATCGGATATGACTGATGTTTCCATGGTGGTTTTGTCTTTGAAATTGCTAGCATTTCTTCCCAGAAAAGTTCTTTGTGTAGGTTATCGGTACATCTATAGTTTTGCTGATTGTATTGCTGAATGATTAGTTTTATTTCAGATGCCTTTACCATGTTAGGCTCTATCCTAATGCACAATTAAAGTACTTGTAATAACACATGTTGAGAAATGTATAATTCTTTCTTAATGCTTTACACTATCATTCTTGATACTTAAGAAAATTATGGTAATCTTTGCTGTTGCCCAGAGCAATTCTCTCACTAGTGTAGATCCATTAATACAGAAGTTTTCCTTAGAAATGTTTAAGATGCACTTTACTTTTAGTAATTTTACAGAAGGCTTACCAGTATTTTTCTCTAGTGTATATCCATTATTGCTGAACTTGTTATACAAGGTTTTTAAGATGCACATTAGTAACTAGTGAGGCTTGTCAGTTATGACATTGTGAAGCTGAGTAATAGTGGTAACACTGCTATGCTATTGATTTTTGTTCAACCCGAAACAGTTACCCCTCTGAGTATTTATAGTTCTAGGTTTTAACCTTTCCTGTTGGAAATCATGAAGGATTATTTTGTTTCTGTTTTACTAGAAATTAGTGTTAATCTGTAGTTTATATGTATTCCATGATAGATTTTGATATAATTTACATAATAGATAATGCTTCATATTGGTTCCCAAGCAGCAGGGCCACCAGGAAGCCACATAAAAGTTGTTAGATCTTATGGCTTCCAGTTGGAATAGTGCAGGAGGTAGTCTGTTTGACGAGTTTGTCCAGTGCATGAGGTATAGATGCTTTTAGGAACGTGGTAGTGTTCAATCATGATTAAGTTGTAATTAGAAAAGCTCCATGGGTTTTGAAGACGATCCTGTGCACAGAAAGAAAGTTTTGAGTGATAAGACATTGACCTGACTATAGTGTACATTCTCTGGGGTATATTTACATTGTTTTTTTTTTTTTTTTTAAATTTTGCCTTAAAGTCTTTGATTCAAAGTACTGGCGTTTGTTAGTTGCTTCAGTTACTGAGTTCTGTAAGAGGAATTCATGAAATTTATAGCAGTACGTTTGACTCCATTTCCCTGGTACGTGCCCTAGTGAATTGGTGTAGATACAGTTCGTGGTTACCTTGACAGCTTCTGGAAAAAGAGTGGAAAAAGCACACACACCAGAGGAACACTCTATTGATGTATTGACTTATATATCTTGGTTTTATTATTGTTTCAAGCTGGCGTCATCACAATGGATTCTATACAAGCAGCCGTGAAGGAGCATATTCAGGGGAAGCTCCGTGAGATTGGCAGCACACTAGATGAAGAACGGCGAGAATTCAGTGTATGTTCGTTGTACCCCAAGTAGTAGTCATTGGTTACTAATACCTTATGTACAGTATTCAAATGTCTGATGTATCCATTGAAGTTGTCATCTGTCCTTGCTCTGTTTAGATGTTATTCAGTGTAGTCCTCCCCATAATTTTGATAGTTTGTCTAGTTGTACAGAATACTGTTATTGGTTAGTAGCTGAATCTGGTAAATTCTCTCCTGCTCAGTGTACTGTACATGGTGTTCCTGTCCAGACTGTCCTGTTTGAATCACTCCTTTTAGTGTTGGTATTTAGAAATGTGATGCATATGTAAGACCACTGGTTATTGTACCCAGGATGTCTTTATTTACCCTTTGTGCTCTTTGCTGTCAAGTTGATGTATTGTTGACCCAGCTTCAGTGGTTTTTGAGAAAACGTTGTTGTGTACTTTTGTAGTATTAAGAAGTTGTGTCTAACATCACTGGTTACTATGCAGGTAAAATTTTTTTGTGTAGTTTAAGCATCCCCGCTCATCAGATTGTAATCATATCTGGAACATTTCTTATTTATACTTGTGAAAATAGTTTTATTGGCAACATGTTGAAGAATTGGAGTACTTCACATGAGTTATGTACCATTTTGAATATATAGTGTCACTTCAGTTGGGTAGATGTCATACTTCTTTATTTCATGTTCCCAGTAGTTTATGGCTGTGTAGTGTTGCTGTATTTTGTGTGTTCTCCATTCACCATTTCTAGACTTAGAAGTTTGTTACTGAATCGAATTGGGCATTATTCAAACTTTGTGGATTACTTATTTCAGAGATTCACGGGTGGAGTTGAAAGATGGAGTAGAAAGTTGACTTGTGCATCCATAAGTAAATTTGTAACTTGGTTGAAATATTTAGTTTCTGGTGAGAGCACTTGGTGCTATGTTGATTCAGTTTGAAGTGAGAGGTGAGTTGAGTATCTTTACTATGTGTCTTGAGCTCCTGACTTGAGTTTTTCAAGTTTAGTAAATCATGTAGGAACATAATTGTGCATTGTGAAATAATGTACTCATTTTCACCCTTTAGGTTGTAATCCCATATGATGTATGGGTTATCACTTGGTACTTCCCACATACTTATGCTTTACATTCTTTACTTTTTTGCCCATATTTGATGGTACCAATGGTTCCTTTTGTAAGGAGAGGCATGTACAATATCATGTCTCACCCACAAACTCCAATTAGTCCCTGGGAAAATCCTCATGGCATAATTGTCTGGAGATCACCAGGTTGGGAGATTGTCACATGTTACCCCAATGGGTCATGCCCTGCTATTCGGCTGTGTTAAAACACAAGATTTTGTGGGATTCGGAGAACATTGGCTGCCAGTTGTTGTGTTTGTACACATCAGAAGACCATGAAGTGAGATTTAGAATATAATGATAGAGGATGACTTGTTCTCTAAGGACAGAGGAGCAGAATCAAAGCAAAGGATGACTTAATGGGTTACTAAATATGTGCTTGTCTTAGAAATGGTGGTATTGTGCTAAGATTTGAATGCCAAGTGTCATGTCAAGGTTTGAATTTGAATGGCTTGGCTGTTCAGATGACTCATAATACTTTTGATATATATTTATTTATTTTCATCCATCTGTGGGACATGCCTTTTTTACCATGAGTTATTCTGAATAGATTAATGTTAAAGATTGGAGATACATGTCAGTATATATGTATTTATTTATTTATTTATACTTGATTGCCATTTCCCGCATCAGCGAGGTAGCTCCAGGAAACAAAGAATGGCCCATCCACTTGTATACAGATATATGTACATAAGTGCCTATACATGCATATATACATACATATACATATCAATATATGCACATATACATGCATACATAGACATATACATATATACACATGTATGTATTCATACTTGCTTACCCTCATACATTCCCAGGACCACCTCTTTCCACAGGAAACAGCATCACCACCCCCTGCATTAGCAAGGTAGTGTCAGGAAACATGAGAAAAGGCCACATCCACTAACACTCTCAAGCTGTCATGTGTAATGCATCGAAATCACAGCCCCCTATCCAGGCCCCACAGACTCTTCTATGGTTTACTCGTGATGTTTCACTTGCCCTAGTTCAGTCCCATTGACAGTATGTCAACCCAGGATACCACATCGTTCCAATTCACTGTGTGCTGGCACACATTTCTCCTTGTGCATGATCAGGCCCCGATTGCTCAAAATATTTTTCACTTCATCCTACCACCACCAATTTGGTCTCCTGTTTCTCCTTGTTCCCTCCACCTCTGACACATATATCCTTTAAGTCAACCTTTCGTTACTCAATCTCTCTACATGTCCAAACCATTTCAACGCACCCTCTTCTGCTCTCTCAGCCACACTTTTTATTCTCACACATCTCTCTTAATGTTTCATTACTTACTTGATCAGACCACCTCACACCACACATTGTCCTCAAACATTTCATCTCCAACACATCCACCCTCCTCCGCGCAAAGCTGTATATAGCCCATGCCTCATGACCATATAACATTGTTGGAACCACTATTCCTTCAGACATACCCATTTTTGCTCTCCACTCTGTGACTTGCTTCTGCTTCCTTGGCTCCATCCGCTGCTAAATCTACTCCCAGATATCTAAAATACTTCACTTCCTCCAGTTTTTCTCCATTCAAACTTACCTCCCAATTAACTCATCCCTCACCCCTACTGAACCTAATAACCTTGCTCTTATTCACATTTACTCTCAGCTTTTTGATTTCACATACTTTACCAAACTCAGTAACCAACTTCTGCAGCTCCTAAGCCGAATCAGTCACCATTTCCTGCATTAGTGAGGTAGTGTTAAGAACAAAGGAATGGGCCTTAGAAGGAATATCCTCACCTGTCCTCATCTTTTCCTTCTATTAGAAAATTAAAACCTGGGGGAAGCATTTCCAGCTCCTTGCTCCCTTCCCTTTTAGTCGCCTTTTATGACACGCAGGGAATACGTGGGAAGTATTCTTTCTCCCCATTCCCTGGGATGATAGCTAGAGGCTGTGTGAATGAGTGTAGTCTTTTTTATCTGTTCCCGGGGCTGCCTCATTGGAGGGGCGATGCTATTTTAAGTGTGGCAGGGTGGCGATGGGAATGGATGAAGGCAGCAAGTATCGATATGTACATGTGTATGTATGTATATGTCTGTGTATGTATATGTATATATACGTTGAAATGTATGTGTATGTATATGTGCATGTGTGGGCGTTTATGTACATAGATGTGTGTGTGGGTGGGTTGGGCCATTCCTCGTCTGTTTCCTTGCGCTACCTCACTAACGCAGGAGACGGCGGTTAAGCATAATAGATATATATATTCTTTTTCTTTCATACTATTCGCCATTTCCCGCATTAGCGAGTTAGCATTAAGACAGAGGACTGGGCCTTTGAGGGAATATCCTCACCTGGCCCCCTTCTCTGTTCCTTCTATTTGAAAAAAAAGGATGAGAGGGGAGGATTTCCAGCCCCCGCTCCCTCCCCTTTTAGTCGCCTTCTACGACATGACTAAAAGGGGAGGGAGCAGGGGGCTGGAAATCCTCCTCTTTTTTTTTTTTTTTTTTTTTTTTTTTTTTTTTTTTTAATTTTCCAAAAGAAGGAACAGAGAAGGGGGCCAGGTGAGGATATTCCCTCAGAGGCCCAGTCCTCTGTTCTTAACGCTACCTTGCTAATGCAGGAAATGGCGAATAGTTTAAAAAAAGAAAGAAATATATACATGTATATATATTATGCAAAAGATGCTTGTGGCATGAGAAGAGTGGGAGGTGGGTTGATTAGAAAGGGTAGTGAGTGGTGGGATGAAGAAGTAAGATTATTAGTGAAAGAGAAGAGAGAGGCATTTGGACGATTTTTGCAGGGAAAAAATGCAATTGAGTGGGAGATGTATAAAAGAAAGAGGCAGGAGGTCAAGAGAAAGGTGCAAGAGGTGAAAAAGAGGGCAAACGAGAGTTGAGGTGAGAGAGTATCATTAAATTTTAGGGAGAATAAAAAGATGTTCTGGAAGGAGGTAAATAAAGTGCGTAAGACAAGGGAGCGAATGGGAACTTCAGTGAAGGGCGCAAATGGGGAGGTGATAACAAGTAGTGGTGATGTGAGAAGGAGATGGAGTGAGTATTTTGAAGGTTTGTTGAATGTGTTTGATGATAGAGTGGCAGATATAGGGTGTTTTGGTCGAGGTGGTGTGCAAAGTGAGAGGGTTAGGGAAAATGATTTGGTAAACAGAGAAGAGGTAGTGAAAGCTTTGCGGAAAATGAAAGCCGGCAAGGCAGCAGGTTTGGATGGTATTGCAGTGGAATTTATTAAAAAAGGGGGTGACTGTATTATTGACTGGTTGGTAAGGTTATTTAATGTATGTATGACTCATGGTGAGGTGCCTGAGGATTGGCGGAATGCGTGCATAGTGCCATTGTACAAAGGCAAAGGGGATAAGAGTGAGTGCTCAAATTACAGAGGTATAAGTTTGTTGAGTATTCCTGGTAAATTATATGGGAGGGTATTGATTGAGAGGGTGAAGGCATGTACAGAGCATCAGATTGGGGAAGAGCAGTGTGGTTTCAGAAGTGGTAGAGAATGTGTGGATCAGGTGTTTGCTTTGAAGAATGTATGTGAGAAATACTTAGAAAAGCAAATGGATTTGTATGTAGCATTTATGGATCTGGAGAAGGCATAAGATAGAGTTGATAGAGATGCTCTGTGGAAGGTATTAAGAATATATGGTGTGGGAGGCAAGTTGTTAGAAGCAGTGAAAAGTTTTTATCGAGGATGTAAGGCATGTGTACGTGTAGGAAGAGAGGAAAGTGATTGGTTCTCAGTGAATGTAGGTTTGCGGCAGGGGTGTGTGATGTCTCCATGGTTGTTTAATTTGTTTATAGATGGGGTTGTTAGGGAGGTGAATGCAAGAGTTTTGGAAAGAGGGGCAAGTATGAAGTCTGTTGTGGATGAGAGAGCTTGGGAAGTGAGTCAGTTGTTGTTCGCTGATGATACAGCGCTGGTGGCTGATTCATGTGAGAAACTGCAGAAGCTGGTGACTGAGTTTGGTAAAGTGTGTGAAAGAAGAAAGTTAAGAGTAAATGTGAATAAGAGCAAGGTTATTAGGTACAGTAGGGTTGAGGGTCAAGTCAATTGGGAGGTAAGTTTGAATGGAGAAAAACTGGAGGAAGTAAAGTGTGTTAGATATCTGGGAGTGGATCTGGCAGCGGATGGAACCATGGAAGCGGAAGTGGATCATAGGGTGGGGGAGGGGGCGAAAATTCTGGGAGCCTTGAAGAATGTGTGGAAGTCGAGAACATTATCTCGTAAAGCAAAAATGGGTATGTTTGAAGGAATAGTGGTTCCAACAATGTTGTATGGTTGCGAGGCGTGGGCTATGGATAGAGTTGTGCGCAGGAGGATGGATGTGCTGGAAATGAGATGTTTGAGGACAATGTGTGGTGTGAGGTGGTTTGATAGAGTAAGTAATGTAAGGGTAAGAGAGATGTGTGGAAATAAAAAGAGCGTGGTTGAGAGAGCAGAAGAGGGTGTTTTGAAATGGTTTGGGCACATGGAGAGAATGAGTGAGGAAAGATTGACCAAGAGGATATATGTGTTGGAGGTGGAGGGAACGAGGAGAAGTGGGAGACCAAATTGGAGGTGGAAAGATGGAGTGAAAAAGATTTTGTGTGATTGGGGCCTGAACATGCAGGAGGGTGAAAGGAGGGCAAGGAATAGAGTGAATTGGAGCGATGTGGTATACCGGGGTTGACGTGCTGTCAGTGAATTGAATCAGGGCATGTGAAGCATCTGGGGTAAACCATGGAAAGCTGTGTAGGTATGTATATTTGCATGTGTGGACGTATGTATATACATGTGTATGGGGGTGGGTTGGGCCATTTCTTTCATCTGTTTCCTTGCGCTACCATGCAAATGCGGGAGAGAGCGACAAAGCAAAAAAAAAAAAAAAGAGAGAAATATATATATATATTGCAAGAAGTATTATATCAGACCTCTGCTTCAGGTTATATTATTTGCTATCATGTTGATTTTTTTAATCATACTAGTAGGATTATTAATTTTATTGTTCCTGTGCTCATGTTTGAAGTTGAAACCAAATTTTGTTGTATTTTATGTGGCCATATGACTATTTTGGACATCTTGCCTTTCAAAACACTCCCCTGTCAGAAATGATGGATTTGTCCCAGACTGAATGTGATTAGTCCTTGGTCTTTTGCTTGAATTTGAAAATGGTGTTACATAAGATATATGTCCAAGTTATGTTGCAAACCTTGATATTATCTTTAGCTTGCTAAAACTAGCTTGGTTTTGAGTGAATTCATTAAGATTCCTCATTTTGTTAAGTTCTCATATTTAGAATTGGCACCAGAAAATTCATCCAATTTTTATTTTTGTACATTTCTGATTACAGTCTTCTAAATCATGTTAAACATTATTAGACTATTAATGATTTTGGTTTGAGGGTGGGGTCTGTATACATACCTCAAACTTCAGTATGCTGAAATGTGCATTAGGATTTATGTCCATAAAATATTCTGCAGATTAATCCTTGACTTTGCAAGATGGTGTTGAAAGTTATTCATATTTGGTGAAGTGTGAAGTATAAATTCAGGTGTAATGTGACACGAATCATGAACTTTGGGGTCTAATGCAAATATTTTAAAAAGCTCCACCATAGCTATAACTGTATACTGTATAGCCAGATAACTTTTTACAGACTTTCTTTTTGGTAAGAAACAATCATTTGATCCTTGCTTAGGTGATGTCAGTTCAGTATTTCAGCAATACATGCATGTAAACTTTATTTTTAAAGGGGAATTATTGCTATTGCTGGCACATGGAAATTAATAACAATGCGAGACCACAAATACAAATTGAGAGTGCGACTTGAAAGTAAAGATGTTACATTGTGATAGCATTCTTATTGACCACCCTGGTCATACATAGTTATAGCACAGAAATATAGACTAAAATTTTCATCGCATCTACATTTTTGTGTACTTACATATTAGTTTCAGTGCATTGTTTGGTCATTTGTTGTTGTTAGTATTTTATACCTTTGAATTTAGAGCTTATGCATTCTATTATATACAGTGGAGTTTGCTGCATGAATGTAGCTTGAAATTGCATTGTTTACATAAGGGAAAGACAATGTTAGATCCTGTAAAATCACAACACCTTTTGATTAAGTAAGGATGAGAATTCTAGAAACCAGAAATCCAGAAAAATTTGGATTTAAATTTTTTTGTAATTACTCCTGTTTAATTTGCAAATATTGTGACATTTTGCTTACTGTGCTTGCTATGAGAAGAATAGCAAGAAGTGTAGTTTAACATTGGTAGAGTAATGTAGAGTAATGTAGAACCAACTTGCAAGATGCACATTGTTAGATTTTTAATGTTTCTTCAAATATACTCGGAAATCCAGAAGAAATCCAGAAAAATATGAAATTCAGTCATGGATAGGTCCCATGCATTTCAGATTTTATTGCTGTACCGTATCAGAAGTGGCAGAATTATATTACTCTTATTCCCCAAGATTTAAAGTGTAAAGTTGTGCAGTCTTTCAAACTCAGGTAATGCGAATGAAGTATGCTTATCAGTCTATCACCTCGTTTAAGATTAGGGACTTGATATGATTGCTGATAAACCATCCTTATCGTTCTCACATCATTCTGGAAAAATTCATTACTTTTTAGGTAATGGGGGCTAGCATCTGACATATTTAAGTGCTGATACACAAGAGGTTGCTTATAAATAGGTGTTAGATTTTTGCATTTTTGCTATACATGACCTTAAAACCATATCTGAGTTAAACAGGAAGAGAATATATGTCTTCTCAACACTTTTAAAAGTTTCTATTTTAGAACTGTATAAAGTATTTCAAAGTAATAGAAACACTTGTACCAGTTATAGAAAGGAAAGTGACTGCTTCCCATCTTATGTCGACAGATCTCCCAGGTGTTTGGCCAGAAGTATATGTAGCAATTTCCATAGTTATACCTCTCCTTCGCTTTTGTATTTTGTTGCTATACTGTTGTTGCCTTTCCTGACAAAACAGTGCAGTGTTTAGGTTTCCTTTTATCCTATGATCTTCCCTATAATCTCGTTTTGTGGTAAAAAAGAACTCTACTCTTCAGGAGCCCCTTAGGGGTAAAGAACTATTCCTATGGATTAAAGATTTGTTGAAGAAAGGTATGAATTTAGAGTTTGGGGTATTAGGCATGGCATTTATATTAACAAGACAGGGTGAGATTTAACGAGAGGGTATTTGAATGTTTGGGTTCAACAGATGAGGACGAGGTCTGCTCCCAGATGTACCCCTTCACAAACAAGTTCTTAGAGCTTATCTCTTGCTAGATAATGTTTATAGCGAGGCCTTATGCTCTAGCCCCTCGTCATATAGTTTGCCATAAGGCTGTAAAATCTTGAGAGAAAATTAAGAGTTAAAGATTGTCACTTGAATGCTAACGGGATTTATTTTTTTTTTATGTATAAACGCTTCAGGGGTCATATAATGTTCGTTAGCGCTCCATAACATAACTTTGGAATCAGTTCTGGGATTGAGATGCACGTTGTGGGATTAGGATACTTGTGAATACAAATATTTGCAACCACCAGACGATGTGCCATGACCCACTCCCAAAGCCGTACCTTCAAGGTCATGGTAGCGGCAGAGATCATACGGTATTTTTCGTGTCGGATCCTTCAGTTTCTGATTCGGTGGGGGAATTACAATGATGCTTCGCCTAAGTACAACCACCGCCACACAGTGTATTGCGATGCCACCCACTGGAATGTTACGTGCCCTCACAGCTGTGTACCTTACTCGTTGCTGGAGTTCATTTTGTATAGTTATTTCCATCGCCTTACTCTGTGCTGCCCAATCATTTACATTCAACGCCTCGATGGGAGTCATATTTTAATAGATTTTAATCGATAATGAGCAATGAGTCTCAGTCTTTATACAACACAAGTAAACGCGCAGATTTTTTTCGGAACTTTGTTGCCAGACATGTCAGTTTTGTAGTTTTGATATTGGTAATTTTCAGAAATTGGTCTTATCTTGAAGTCTTCGATCTCCCCTAAAGATGTGATTACTACACGAAAGTACACTTGGGGCTTACCGATTTTCATTTTCCTCGTATTTCCGCCCCCCCCTCTCTCTCTCTCTCTCTCTACACACACACACACACACACACACACACAAAATAAACTACTGAAGTCTTTTACGTCTGTTCTTGGCGCTAACGTGGGAAAGAACGGCGAATGTATGTATGTATATATTATTTTTTATTATTTATTTATTATACTTTGTCGCTGTCTCCCGCGTTTGCGAGGTAGCGCAAGGAAACAGACGAAAGAAATGGCCCCCCCCCCATACACATGTATATATATACATACGCCCACACACGCAAATATACATACCTACACAGCTTTCCATGGTTTACCCCAGACGCTTCACATGCCTTGATTCAATCCACTGACAGCACGTCAACCCCGTGGTATGTATATATATATATATATATATATATATATATATATATATATATATATATATATATATATATATATTGACCAAGAGGATATATGTGTCGGAGGTGGAGGGAACGAGGAGAAGAGGGAGACCAAATTGGAGGTGGAAAGATGGAGTTAAAAAGATTTTGTGTGATCGGGGCCTGAACATGCAGGAGGGTGAAAGGAGGGCAAAGAATAGAGTGAATTGGAGCGATGTGGTATACCGGGGTTGACGTGCTGTCAGTGGATTGAATCAAGGCATGTGTATGGGGGTGGGTTGGGCCATTTCTTTCGTCTGTTTCCTTGCGCTACCTCGCAAACGCGGGAGACCGGCAAAAAAAAAAAAAAAAAAAATATATATATATATATATATATATATATATATATATATATATATATGTATATATATATATATATATCCCTGGGGATAGGGGAGAAAGAATGCTTTCCACGCATTCCGTTCGTGTCGTAGAAGGCGACTAAAAGGGGAGTGAGCGGGTGGCTGGAAATCTACCCCTCTCGGTTTTTTTTTTTTTTCAATCTTCCAAAAGAAGGAACAGAGAAGGGGGCCAGGTGAGGATATTTCCTCAAAGATCCAGTCCTTTGTTCTTAACGCTATCTCGCTTGTGCGGGAAATGGCGAATAGTATGATATATATATATATATATATATATATATATATATATATATATATATATATATATATATATATATATATATATATGCTCAGTCCCGACAATCTTTATTCTCAATGATCCATGTCAACTCACTCGGATAACAGTACTTATCTAATCCGTACAAAGGCGTTCCAGTGTACTTGCGTAAGTGTTAACTCCGTAATCTGATGCCCAACGCCAACCTTACCTCTAAACGAACCTTCCTGTATTGTGTAGTGTAACATTATATCTTGAGCTTTGTCGTGATTTTAGTTTACTTACTGATATTTTTGTTTTCGTCATCGATTTAGTCCTTTTACTCGCCTCTCTCCGTCTTTCTCCTGTCTTAAGTTCAGAGTGGAGTCGCATTTGAAATTTATCAGATAAAAGATATACGTGCTTTAGGAGTTTTTCCAATTAATGTTAACAGATGAACTTTTTAAGGAAGTCAAAATATGCGGCTTTTTTGCTGTAGTCATATGTTGTCATTAGAATGTGTTCGTTCTGTAAACGGTGAGCAGAAGTGAATAACCATATGCCAGCCATAATCCTTTGCCATAAGTTGTGATTGAATCATTGCCCCCCCAAAAAGAAAAAAAATTCTCTTCATATGGTGACTCTACCTCTAGCTAGGGCTGTCCGCACACCATCAACAGATTAATTATAATCAGCTCTTCCTTATCTATGCCGGCTGCAGTGGTCTGGTAAAGTGCAGTTGTACCAAAGACTCGTGAGTTCAGTACTCATCTCAATACTCTTAATAAACCTCCTTCGTTAACTGTGACCAACCTCTGTTCTCCCACATTCAGTACTTATGATCAACGCCTCAGACTTAAAACTCGCTGCCACAGTACACGTTTGTTCACCCTAACTGCATTTACTTTTTCTTCCGATCATAATATTACGCAACACCGTGTAAAGACAATGGGCGATTGGATTCATTAACAGTTTTATAGCTTTCCTATTCGCTATATCTCATCTGGGTTTGAGCTTTAGTTTTAGCGACAACTTGTGCTCATAATACTTGGATACGAGGAGATTTAGTGTCTGATGTTAACCAGTGCAAGTTAAAAGTTTTGTATTCGAGGGTGGGATGGGGCCAGCCAGCCGGGCGACCGGGCGTCGGGCTGGGTGTTCGAGGTGTCCGCTAATAACTTAACGCATCGGCTTCAAGTGTGCTCTTATCGGGACACTGAAGGCCATTTGGTGCAATAGGCAGCCTGTCTTTCTTCTCGCACACTGACTGCTCGCCTCTATCGCCTCACCACCTCCACTCTCGCGTTTCTCTACCACTTCAGCTTCTCACCAGTGAGCTTCAATTTTCTCATAAACTTTCTCTTGCTCTTTTTCCTCTTTCCATTACCCTGTTAACAGCTACTCGCCCCCCTCATCTTTTCCCTTACCATATGTCTACCTTAACGCCTCCAACATTTCCCTCCTGGAGCCTTCTCTTCCCTCTCATGCCCATACTGGCATACCCAGAAACCTCTTCCACATCACATGGGTGATCAGTTTTCTCCACCCTTAGACCAGTCTTGATTCCCCATGCCCTAGGGTTTCGACACCCCACTCCATCGAGAGTAGTATATACACACACCTTAGCCTTAGAGTTTTCTCTTCTGCTTCGTTGGCTGTGTTATCTAGAGTGCTTCCGGTGACTCTCCCAGTCTCCTCCATGGACCGACAACGGCACTGATAAAGGATTAAGGATTTCTTTTCTTTTTTTTTTTTTATTCGTCTCCAGCCGCACAGAGTGGGGTATCGTGAAAATGGCACGTCTTCCGTGTTTAGTCTGTAGTGTTGTGTTTATGTTCTTCATTTGAGTACACAAAGCGTTTCGGTGGTAGCATGGGTGAAGGGCACATGGTTAGTGCAGCTGTTCTTGGGGGTTGTTTTTGCTGGTAGCGTAGGGCAAATGACCCCCAGAAAACGGCCGTGGCTTTACTTTTTTGGTGAACCAGTTATGGAAATTTCGTTTGTAAATAGTGCACATAACATTCATATTGCATGCACTTGCATTTGACGAGTTAGCATTATTGGTAGAGCTTTTCTCGCCCTACTCGATTACACAGTGCTTAGTGTTATGGTTATGGGATTTTCCGGCGTCCTCAACGAAAATTGAACTTCCTGAGCACTTTGGTAAGAGCCGCTGGGTATGGTACCAGGCCTAGTTATTTTCACCTGCCTCGAAAGGGTCTTGCTCTAAGGGCTTAATGTAGGTGAACTTGTAGAAAGTATATGCAGATATATATCATAAATACTGCAAGGAAATTGGGCTGCAAAATGACAATGAATGTGCCGAGGGTAGTGATCTTCAAACTATTTTGGATTTACCCCGAACGACACGAAAATGTCTCCCTCTTCACGAAGATGAATGTTTAACTGAGTTTTGAATGCATCCTCAGGACACACACACACACACACACACACACACACACACACACACAAAGTTGATGGGTGATCAGACCAGAACTTTTAATAGAAAATGTTTCAAAAAGATGGATGACGTGGACGATTAACAAGTAGCCCAGAAATTTAGGCATATAACGATTGGAGGACAGACATGGTGCGAAAGAAACAACGTTAAAGGAGATGGGAAAAAAGTTTTTATACTTTTAAGGTTGGTGGATGAATGGACTCTTATGACTTGGGACTTAGTTAAGATACACAGCATACAGATATGGTTAGAATACACAGGATAACATAACTAAAATGTATGATAGAATGTTCAAGGGGTGGGGGCCCCAGGAGTGTACAACTGCTTCCCCTTACAGACAAATAGGTAATTACAGATACATGATTACATGTAAACCCTCATTACCTTTCTGCACCATGATACTCAGCTCTCTTTAAGGGCTCCCGCAGTGCCCAAAGTCCTGATTGTATATATATATATATATATATATATATATATATATATATATATATATATATATATATATATATATATATTGGAAAGATTTTGCGCGTGATCAAGTATATTCCTAAGAGTTCACGGGGAAAATGAAACACGATGAGTTCCCAAGTGCACTTTCGTGTAATAATCACATCATCTGGGGAAACAAGAGAGAGAAATATGAGTCACTTGATATAAAACGAAGAGACGTAGCTAGGAGGCCATTTGGTAAAACATGCGATTGTCCAAGACAATCTTGGACATGTCTTGGACAATCGTATGTTTACCAAATGGCCTCCTAGCTACGTCTCTTCGTTGTATATCAACTGACTGTCATATTTCTCTCTTGTCTCTCCCCTGATGATATGATTATTATACGAAAGTGCATTTGGGAACTTCTCGTGTTTCATTTTCCCCGTGGACTCTTAGGAATATATATATATATATATATATATATATATATATATATATATATATATATATATATATATATATATATATATATATATATATATGCACACACACGCTGCCAGATTTCCTAGGACCGTAGTGGGCTCTCCTGCTGCACTCCACAGTGGGGCAAGATAAGGTGGTTTTCCTTTTGGCGCTGTATTTTTTTCCGTCTGCTGACAATAGCACAGCCTCGTCTTAATACATTCTTGTTCTCGAAATTACCTTTTACTGATGGAGTCCGGGAACACTTTGAGGGAATATCCTCACTTGGCCTCCTTTTCTGTTCCTAATATATATATATATATATATATATATATATATATATATATATATATATATATATATATATATATTATATTAAGACGAGTTAAGACGAGGTTGTCATTGCCAGCGTACAGAAAAGAGTAAGCGTCATCGCGAACTTTCCAATGCCCAAGGGAAGCCTACCTTATCTCGCTCCCTTATGGATTGCAGCAGGAGGACCTCTTTCCTCAGAGAAGGTGTCCTGTGTTACCTACGATGGAGTTTCTATTCGGTTTAGATCATATCCGAAAATGATTAGATCCATATGTATTAGTGATATGTAGGAATGGCGACACATATAAGGGGTTTGGGTGCAAACGAAGACTGTATGTTCCGGCAGGTTTCCGCAAAGCTAAGCTACATCCTCTCTTTATCGCTTGGCAGGTGCATGGGAAACGATTCATTGCACTCCCTTGGTTAACCTCAATATTTAACATTAACCTCTCGGCGCCCTACAAACCCAACAGGAAGGAAATTATATTAGATCCTGTTGGACTAGATACTAGTAGCCAAATCTACTGGAGTGTTTCAATAAAAGCAACAGCCCTACCCCTCCGGCAGACATTCACTTTGACACTTGCTACAGCGTCAGTAATGTATGCTGTTCACCCTGAGGTTGAAGGCTTCTCGGTATTTGAATGATCGGACATCTGTCTTCATCTGAGCGGTTGACAGCCCAGTTGAGGCCAGTGGCACCAAATGGGCTGAAAACACTCAAATCTCAATAGGAAACGGACCAGCATCCGCCATACCGTGAGGCACCTTACCGTGCCTGGATTACAGTACCGCCGGTGGGCAACGAGCGACCAATGCGCATGTATTGAGGTCAGGCACTCGTTGTCCTTCTGTGTCTGGCTGGATTCTTGCTTCATCATATTAACACCTCTTGACCACGACGCTACGGCCAGTGGGCGTGATGACCAGGCCTTTGTGTGTGTGTGTGTGTATGTGTGTGTGTGTGTGTGTGTGTTGTGTGTGTGTGATGGCCTATTTATAGTAACCTATTTACACTGAATGGTGAGGAAGTTTTGCCTTCATGGGGCGCTGCCTTTTGTGTGTGTTATTGTGAATATAACTGGCACACAGACCCACCCGGACTTTTTATTTGAAAGCTTGCGGTGACTAAATAGCGTCCCCATGTTTGTCAGACTGATCATCCTCCTTTTCCTGATATTTTATTTTTTAATAAATTTTAATGAGTAACACCTTGTTCAGTGAAATTAGATATTGATATTTGTAAATGTATGAAAGTTGCTGATAGGAGAGACAGGTAATTTTTATTTGACACACCTCTTAAGTGCTGAGAATCAATTTTTAACCCTTGACACCCCTCCCCCCCCCCCTCTTTGTCGCCACTGCACCCCATCCCACACACACACAAGTGAAGGACACTCAAAAGACCCATCCTGATCCTACTTGGAAAATAAAGCCTACAATAAAATGTACTGAGAAGGCTGCATAGGGCTTCGCCAGTCATCAAGCATACGCAAATTAAGCTGTATTGGAGTCCAGTTGAAAGTCATTCGTGTCGTAAACTGTGATCACATGGTAATGTGTAGGCGACCCGTCATCAGGGAGTCGTTACTGATTTGTCAAGTTTTGCATACATTGCCTCGCGTTGCCTCCTCTGGCAGGAAAAGATTCGAGATGACGCGAATGGTTTGGGATTTGGGTAAGTAGTTTTGGGTCTGGAATTGACCTGTGTGATTGGAGGGTTGTGAGGGTGGTGGTGGTGGTGGTGGTGGTAGGGCGGCTTATGTAGGTTGTCAGGTGAAAGTGTATGCTGTGTGTTTACCTTGCCTCTCTGGCGCACACCACCCCACCATCTGTGTGGCATTGAGCTTCTCACTTACAACCCGGCGTGGTGGTGCATCCTTGATCCTTCTGTAACGTGTTGTTCGTCGCTTGAGTGAATGCTGGTACAAGTAAACTCAGATTTATGGAGCTGTCCATGAGCTAAAACTCAGATTTATGGAGGCGTTCATTAGCTAGATTTAGATTTATGGAGGTTCAGCTAAACTCACATTTTTAGAGGTGTTCATCAGCTGAACTCAGATATCTGGAGATGTTCCTCGGTTTGATTGCTGGGGGTGTTCATCAGCTAAACTCAGATGTTTGGAGATGTTCCTCGGTTTGATTGCTGGAGGTGTTATCAGCTAGACTCACTATAGTGGAGGCTTTCTTCAGCTAAACTCAGATATGTGGAAATTTTCATCAGCTAAACTCGGATTGATGGAGGCGTTCATCAGTTAAACTCAGATTTGGGTAGATGTTCATCAGATAAAGACTTACAGTAGTGGAGGTTTTCATTAGCTCCTCTCAGATTTGTGGAGGTGTTCATCAGCTCATCTCAGATTTGTGGTGTCCATCAGCTTTTCCTTTGTTTCAGCTAATCACTTGGCTTCCACAGCCCTAGATGTGTACATGGGAACCATTTTGGGGGGTAATAGCATTTGTGTATTAAATGATGTGATCGTTTGTTAATAAATTGGAGGTGGCTGTACGTGAACTATCCGTCGCAGCTTGTCATGTGGCTGGCGATCGTGGGTGTCGTGATGGGAATGGCCTTGTGAGTCTGGAGGATGTGGTCACTACTCACTACTGGTTCTTGTGACTCTGTTGCCCCAGAGTACATCCTCCTTTCCAGGTAAACGCGCGCAAACACACACACACACACACACACACACACACACACACACACACACACACACACTGACCATGCACTACTACGGGTCCCTCCTGGGGTCGGGACCGTCTTGGGTTCGAATCTGAGGGCTTATCGATGAATGGGTACTTGGCATAGGTTATAGGGTGTGTGTGTTTATTTATACGTGTACAGGAGTAAAGACATGGTACGTAACACAAGGTTAAGAGAGGGGACAACACGAGTGTAAAACCTCCCATTAACGGGCAAATGGTAATCATACATACGTACTTGGTTTGGCGAGTGGTGGGGGCTGCAGCCCTTAACGGTTCTCCATCCTTAATGATCTAGAGTAAATCGTGAACCACTCCACCCATATTCCAGACCGTTGTATCCATTTTCTTTTTAGCATCTTATCCTTCAAGCTACGGCAGCACGGTCTTGTTTTCTGTCGGTTCGTCTGACTGCATATTTAAACAGGACTCGCAGCGCTCGCTTCTATGCCTGTCATTTAGTAGTTTGACGTCATTTGCACTATACTAACCCAAACTGGCTTTTGGTGTAGTTTCAGTGCCTTCATTCCTCTAGTACTGAGAAGAGGTTAATGTTGCGGAAGCTGAAGGCATGTATCCGTTACTGCTTTTGGAATGTCTCCTCTTCCAGTTCATGATTCTGGTGTTGCCATTCGGACGAGGGACTTAGAAGGACGCCTTCTCTTCGTCCTCGACTCCCATTCAGCTTTTCTCCGCCTGCAGTCATTGTATGTATGTGTTGTCTGTAAGGCGAAGCGATCCTTTGGCACAGAGGAAGTGCAACAACCTCTCCTTTGAAACCAATGTTAGGGCTTTTTGCTCTTAAGGCAAAAGTACCTCAAACAGAGTCTGCCTTACCGACGGCACTCCTACTATTGTGGATGACTGCTGATGATGCAAGACAGCTCAATTTGGTTCTCATTTCAACTCAAAGTAAATCTTTGATGACTAAGAATTGTCTCGCTTTATGACGCATCTCTTATCGTGTCTCCCTTTTCTTTAATGACTATTCGTGCAGTCCTACAAAGCACTTCATTCTCTGGACATGAGCAAGGCTTATGGACTAGAAGGCTTTTTTTTCCTCATGTTGCATTTGGTGGTTTGTTCGTCTTTCCCTCATCTCTGTAAAAACTGACACTTTTCCTAGTGAGACACTTGCATTAGTATATATCCTGTCCTAAAGAAGGGTGACGATTTTAACCCCTCCAACTGTCGTCTCGTTCTGACAACCACTTTCTCCATAGCCTTCGAATCTTGGTTCATCTGTCATATACACGTCGGCATCTTAAACTCTGTCTTCTCTCTAATAATCAGTATGGGTGTCGCAAGGCAAGATCCACCGGTGGTATCATGTGTTACTAATGTCAGTCAGGTCATCCTCTCTTGGGACTTGGGGAATCCATTGTTGTAATCCTTGGGATATAGAAAGTTTTTTTTACAGGACATGGCGCTGAGGACCGTTCTCGGAGCTCTCTTCTCCTTCCATTTTCCCTCCTCACTCTTCATCTCTGGCCGATTGACCTCCGTAATGTGTCTCTCTCATGGTTCTGTCCCGTCTCTTACGTTCTTCCTTTATGTCATCAGGGATTTCCTCTGCTCAGCAGATAAATCCCGTTGCACCCGCACGCTGACGACACAACTTCATTCCTCCTCCATTTCTTTAGCTATCTGTTGTAGCTCTTGCTCGTTCTGTAAAAAAAAAAAAAAAAAAAAAAAATGGATAGGCTTTCTTCGTGGGTCAGATGCCACTTTGTTAAAGTTTGATGCCTGGAAAACCCCGTTTCTACCCATTTCCCCATCGGAATCACTGGGAACCTTCACGGCTCCTCTGCTGGCTCCACCACTCGACACAGTAAACATACTGAATACCACCATAACCTCGAGTCTGTCTCGGAAATCCCTTATTACACAGTCAAGTCTGCCTCTTAAGAAACTTGGCGTTCTGTTCTCCAGATGCCGAAAATCCATCCTTCGAAATGTTGCTCCGATCATGTAAAGGATGACCTCTTGTTTTTCTTACGGAGTACCCGCTTTCATATAAGGCGAGGTTTAAGCTCTCCCCCTGAGAGAGAGAGTAAAGCAGTCATGTCTTATCAACGCTCCCGGTCTGACCTTAAAATATGTCCCACTTGTGGAGGCAGTCTGGGTTCTCTTTCCCTCTTCATTACTGCAGCTTCTGCTTGCTTGCGTGTCCCCGCCTTTAGATGGGCCAGTGTGACCCAGGATTACTGCTGTGTGTGTGTGTGTGTGTGTGTGGCGGCAGGGTCAGCTCGAGGATGGTGTACCGTTGTGATTTGTTTCTTTCCCTACACTGCCAGTCTTTGGAACTTTTTTTTTCACTTTTCTTTTTACATCTTAGATTTGCCATGGTAGTTTAAAAGGTAGTTTTTTTTTTCCTCTTTCATAGCTAGGGCTCTGGGTATACTTGCCAGTCTTCAGTCGCCCCTTTTGATATTTCTTATTTAACGCTTGGCCTAGATAAAGACTCGTGTCCATGGCTGAAGCCTTCGACCCGGGGGAAAAAAATATTAACCTTGTTCAACACACACACACACACACACACACACACACACACAAACACACACACACACACACACACACACACCTACCTCTTCCTTTCCCTTTATAGATATTCCTTGCATGACCGCACCTGTCGAACGTCCACTCACGCCATTCACGAGGGTGTTCGTCGTGCATTTGTGCACCGCTGTCCTTTGTTGGTGCTTGCATTCAGCTGTCGTAGCCAAATCACGGCGCAGTAACCCAATACTGACTATGTTACACGGGAAAGTCTGTGCCGCAGTTAGAGAACAGATGGATATAGCAAAGGATAAAGAACAGATAGAGATATAGCAAAAGGTAAAGAACTGTGTAGAGGTGTGTCGGTTGGCCCCATCGGTGTAGGGGTGTGTGGCTGGCATTTGCGGTCGCCTGGGGTGGTGGATTGTGGTGTGTGTGTGTGTGTACGTGAAGGGTGATGGATTTGTATTTCCCGTGGGATATTTCTTATTATCCCCGTTGTCAGGGAGGTGGGGATGTTGTTCATTGATGGTGATGGTCAGTCCTGTGTAGCCTAACGGAGGGCTTAATGTGCCCCCATCCTGTGCACCACATGGGAAGTATATGCTTGGTAGTAGTAGTAGTAGTATTACTGGTTAGTAGTAACTACAGGGGTAATAGTAGTAGTATTACTGGTTAGTAGTAACTACAAGGGGTAATAGTAGTAGTATTACTGGTTAGTAGTAACTACAGGGGTAATAGTAGTAGTATTACTGGTTAGTAGTAACTACAGGGGTAATAGTAGTAGTAGTGGTAGTACTGGTTAGTAGTAACAACAGTGGTAATAGTAGTAGTAGTAGTGTTACTGGTTAGTAGTAATAACAGTGGTAATAGTACTAGTAGTAGTAACCACAGTGGCAATAGTAGTGGTAATACTAGTTAGTAGTAACATCAACAGTAATGGTAATAATTGTAGTAGTACTATTAAGAATAATTGTTGTAGCACTAGGTAGTAGTAACAACAGTGGTAATAGTAGTACTAGTTAGTAGTAACACCAGTGGTAATAGTAGTAGTAGTAGTACTAGTTAGTAGTAACAACAGTGGTAATAGTAGTACTAGTTAGTAGTAACAACAGTGGTAATAGTAGTACTAGTTAGTAGTAACACCAGTGGTAGTAGTAGTAGTACTAGTTAGTAGTAACAACAGTGGTAATAGTAGTACTAGTTAGTAGTAACACCAGTGGTAATAGTAGTAGTAGTAGTACTAGTTAGTAGTAACAACAGTGGTAATAGTAGTACTAGTTAGTAGTAACAACAGTGGTAATAGTAGTAGTAGTAGTACTAGTTAGTAGTAGCAACAGTGGTAATGATAGTAGTATACTAGTTAGTAGTAGCAACAGTGGTAATAGCAGTAGTAATGATAATGGTAGTAGTGCTGATTAGTAGTGACAACAGTAGTAATAGTAGTGCTAGTAAGTAGTAGCATTAGTATTCGACATTTTGATGTACATGATCGTTTCATGTACCGTTCTTTAGTGATGTAAGGTCGTGTGTGTGTGTGTGTGTGTGTGTGTGTGTGTGTGTGTGTGTGTGTGTGTGTTTTAGTAGGACAGCAGCCACAACACCACATATTGTCTGTGTTAGGATCTTCGAGAGTCAGGATCCCCACATGACCTTTCCCCTCTCCCACGCTGAGCACTGAATCATGCCCTCCTTTGGGAAATGCCACGGAGGATGTCGGGATGCCGTGTGCCCGTTCTGGGAGCCACGGTGCCCAGTTAAAGTGTGTGTTTGTCTAGAAAGTCTATTTAATGGACGTCCTAATGTGTGTGTGTGTGTGTGTGTGTGTGTGTGTGTGTGTGTGTGTGTGTGTGTCTAGAAAGTCTCTTTAATGGACGTCCTAATGTGTGTGTGTCTAGAAAGTCTGTTTAATGGACGTTCTAGTGTGTGTGTGTGTGTGTGTGTATGTGTGTGTGTGTGTGTGTGTGTGTCTAGAAAGTCTATTTAATGGACATCCTAATGTGTGTGTGTGTGTGTGTGTGTGTGTGTGTGTGTGTGTGTACAAGGTGAGTGAGAAGTCTGGACTCAGTTTGAACATTACTTGAACTGAAAGTAAATGATGAATGCTGCATGATTAGTTGGGAGGTTTAAGACACACTATATGATGTGGTGGACTAATTGTCGGGGTTTGTCGGGTCAGCTGTTGTGAGTGTGTTCTGATGTGTGACTCTTAACATTGCCCAGTTTAGAGCGAATTTGTACAGTAAGAACTATACTAATGTCGAGTTATTGGATATCGAAAGATATTTAACTCCCATTTGAGCACGACCCCTGGGGTATGATGGCCTGGGCGTCTTGACCTGACCTTTAATGGTCAGATCAACGGCGATGCAGACAGTGCTCTGTGGATGATGCTTGCTGAATGGCGGTGTAGGTCAAATATCAAACCATGTACGGTGGTGGCTCGAGTCTTGGTAACTGTCATGACTTCTTCTATCGTACGTGTGGGTGAAGTGAGTGTATCATGCTCCGAACTATTGTAATCACCTGGTTTGATTTGTTTGAAGTATGTTTGATTACAGCTGGAGTAGTATTTTTTAGTTGAGGGGACAAAGACATTTACCCTGGATCTTGCCCAGTCTCTTCTTTTTATTCGCATTTACCATGTGTGTGTGTGTACACCTATACACACCCCCAGCTCACGCCAGGTAACCCCTATTTATCGAGCAGCCCCAAAATAGGAGGATGAACAGCTGTGTTGGCGCGTTGTGGTCTGGTTGCACTGGTTGGGATTTTCGAACCCGGGCCCGTTAGATTTGTGGCTCGCGGCGCTTACCACTGAACATCCGAGGCTTTGTGTGTGTGTGTGTGTGTGTGTGTTGGGGGGGGGGGAATCACTAGTGGTGCTTCAGGGTAAAGCACTGTATGGTACACTGAGTTCTGTGTTTACTTCAGTAATTCCTTTCTTCTGCGATTTTTCCCGCAGTTTACTCACACGCACTACTCGTGGCATTTCAATGGAAGTCATTTGTCTAATGGCACATGGTCATAGTGATACATGTACAGAACCTGTGATACCCAAATTTTATATATATATATATATATATATATATATATATGTGTGTGTGTGTGTGTGTGTGTGTGTGTGTGTGTGTGTGTGTATTATCCCTGGGGGTAGGGGTGAAAGAATACTTCCCACGTATTCCCTGCGTGTCGTAGAAGGCGACTGAAAGGGGAGGGAGCGGGGAACTGCAAATCCCCCCCCCGTTTTCAATTTTCCAGAAGAAGGGACAGAGAAGGGGGCCGAGTGAGGATATTCCATCAAAGGCTCAGTCCTCTGTTCTTAACGCTACCTCGCCAACGCAGGATATGGCGAATATATATATATATATATATATATATATATATATATATATATATATATATATATATATATATATATATATTCGTACGGTGGTTATGGTTGTCTGTGACATAATCTCTAGGAAAGATTTGATATCCGCAGGGTTAATTGTACATCGCCGAGGCCCCAGTGCGAGAGGATGAGATCATACATGCGTGCCGGTGTCTTAAACATGTACTTCATGGTGGGGGAGGAGTATGTATGTTACTAAGGTCTGGCGTCCCCTTGAGTGACGATGGTATGGCCATTGAGTACGCTGGCTGGGCCTTTGACCTGATATTTGAGAGGACCAACCAGGCCCTCGTAGATAAGGGGGTCGCACGTACCACAGTCGTGTGCGCAAGGGTCGTACCGATGAGCTGAGGAGTCGTACCAAGTTGATATATGTGAGTCGTGACGTACTAGTTGAGGTAGGCAACACCTGGGTATCCTTGACAGTGTGGGTTGCCTCTGGCCGGTGGGCCGAGACCTGAAGGGGTCAGGGAGGGCGCTGGGCTGAGGCGGCGGCGGGAGGCTAGGTCTTGCGAGAGGGGTATGTACACACACACACACCTGCACACAGCACCTCCCCGTGTGACGAACACTCGTGTGTGTGTGTGTGTGTCCAACCCGAGGACTTTAAAAATGGCGCGCGTCGATACAGATGAAAGAATACGATCAGGTTTCTCCGCCTTTTTGTAACATTAAGATAGATAATTGGAACTATCCTTTTTAAGCCGTATTGGAGTATCATTTGAGTGAACACTGAACATTAGCCCCCGCCTCTCTCTCTCTCTCTCTCTCTCTCAGGAAGATGGAGACGACTCTCCACAGAAACCAAAGGCCGAACTCACACATGATTTTGTCTTTTAATGTGTCGTGGGATGTAACTGTGCCAGACAATCGGTGAAATGACCTGATCGTTTTCTTGTGCTGTAGTGAGGGTGGGAGAGAGTAGTGTTAGTATGGGAAAATATGAAGATTATATAATGCGTCAAGGGAAATACGTAGATGGTGACAAGTTGCGTTATTCCTCAAAGAAATAGTGTAGGACGAAAAGAAATAAGAAATTGCGTCAATATAGAGTATTGCATTATTTGAGCACAGCGGTCCGACCTTTAGGATACAATCCTCTGTCCAACCAAATGAGGGGGTTAGGTCAAAGACCAAATGGTCGACGCACGTCAAGGATGGTGCGTTGTGTCGTGTTCTCAAGAGGAGAGGTTTACCTTTACGGAAGAGGTGTTCTGGCTCGGCAGGTGTTTGGGCGAAGATGGATAAGGTTGGAAACCGTGCAAGTGTGCCAGGGGCTATAGCATTACGACCCGCCCCGACCTGTGCCGGTGCTACCCTCAGGTGGTAGAGCCCACCTCCCTCCGCCCCCCCAGGACCTTTTACATAACTGAATGTGGCCTTTGAATGGTCTTGAACTCCCGTTGGCGTTCAGGATTCCTCGTATTGTTATATTTATAATGACGTTGGCGACCTTCATGACTCCTGACATTTTTGATCGATTCTAAATCCCGACACTATAACTAACCAACAGTTCGTCCGTGCTGCCAGCCAGGCGAGTACAGTGGTACCTCCTGGGCTGACGTCAGAAGCTGAGTCATGCCAGAAGGGGCTAGGAAAAAGGAAAACGTCGGTTGGTGGAGGGAGGTGGGAATAGCTGAGTGGTTTATGATGAGGTGCAAGGATGAGGAAGGAGAGATGATGAGATGAGATGAGATGGAAGGATAAGAGGAGAGACAGTGAGGGAAATGAATGATGTGGGGAAGATCGGGGAAAAAGTGGGGGTAGATGGAACTGATTAACGAGATGGAATGGAGACGCAGCGAAGGGTTTAGAATTGTTGAGCTATGGAGATGATGCGAGAGAGAATGAAGAAAATATTTTGCTGTGATAACGGTAATCAGAATCTTTAAAAAAAAGCACACAGCGGGAAGATGTATGAAAGAGGAAAATAAATGACTAAGTAAGAGAAAGTGACTGAGAATAAAGGCTAATGGAAGAATGTCCATGGCCAGTGGTAGTATTTTGAGGCATTTTTCTTATAGTGTTGGGTGTTTTGAACAGTGTGATCACTGCTGACCGTGACCCGGGGGTCATGGATCTCCGACGGAGGTATTTATTGGTCTCTTCAAGACAGGTTTTTCCGTACGCTCTTAAAGCACTTGACTGACTATCACGGCTGAAAGCCCAGATCCATCAGTTGCTGGACGGCATGCTGGTGAGGAGAGAGAGAGAGAGAGAGAGAGAGAGAGAGAGAGAGAGAGAGAGAGAGAGAGAGAGAGAGAGAGAGAGCACCGAACAGTGATTCTCTAGCTGTAGTGGTCGCTGGAAGTGTGTGTGATTTGCGACAGACAGGAAGGGGTGGACACGACGGTGTTTCAATCACTGCTATATTAAGATGATGATGTCAACAAGTTTCTTGCTACGTACCTTACGGCGGCCCTACACCCAACACTGGGCGTTTCAGGGACATAATCTTTACCCCCCCACCCACCACCGCTACTCTTTACCACCCCCATCACTCATCCTTTCCATGTAAGAACTTACAAGTCTCATGAGCACGATTGTACGACCCTTGGGGTGGTCAGAGGACAGGCCATTAAATCCATGGGTCGTATCGACGTGTTCAAGGGTCACTCTAAACAGGTTGATAAGCACTTGTATCTCCATGGTGTTTGCACTCGTAAACATGCAGTTGGTTAGCATATTGCATGTTATTGCCTCTTGTATTGTTTGGTATATATATATATATATATATATATATATATATATATATATATATATATATATATATATATATATATATATATATATACGCCCACACTCATATACATACCGTATACATATACATACACAGATACATACATCTATTCACTTGTATATATTCATATTTGCTGCCTTCATCCATTCCTGTCGCTACTGCGCTACACAGGAAGTATTATATATATATATATAATATATGTATATATTATCCCTGGGGATAGGGGAGAAAGAATACTTCCCACGTATTCCCTGCGTGTCGTAGAAGGCGACTAAAAGGGGAGGGAGCGGGGGGCTGAAAATACTCCCTTCTCATTATTTTTTTTTAATTTTCCAAAAGGAACAGAGAACGGGGCCAGGTAAGGATATTCCCTCAAAGGCCCATTCCTCTGTTCTTAACGCTACCTCGCTAACGCGGGAAATGGCGAATAGTTTAGAAAAAAGAAATGTATATATTATCCTTGGGGATAGGGGAGAAAGAATACATTCCTCGTATTCCCTGCGTGTCGTAGAAGGCGACTAAAGGTGGAGGGAGCGGGGGGGGGAGGCTGGAAATCCTCCCCTCTCGTATTTGATTTTCCAAAAGAAGGAACAGAGAAGGGGGCCAAGTGAGGATATCCCTCAAAGGCTCTGTCCTCTGCTCTTAACGCTACCTCGCTAACGCGGGAAATGGCGAATAGTATGAAGGAAATATATATATATATATATATATATATATATATATATATATATATATATATATATATATATATAACCTGAAGTGCTATGCAGAAAATAACTCATTGATTTAATTTTTGTCCTACTGCTCCGTGAGCGTACGAAAACATGGTGGTGTAAAGCGACAGACGGTGAGTCGGTCCTGGGAGCCCCCCTTACATTGCCACTTGATACTGGGTGCTATATCCAGCTGAGCTTTTACCCCACCATTAGTTCAGGAGATACGACACGTGCAGCGTGGCCCCCTACGAGTGATTAGGATGGGCCTCCTTGAGTACGGCGATTCTAGCCTCGAGTTAGACGCTACGGGTCTTGAGTTTGACGTTTCGAACTTCGAGTCCTGTGTTACGAGCTTTGAAATTGATATAACGAGCTTGTGAGTACGATGGTTTTACCCTTGAGCACGAAGGCACTAACGTTAAGTGCTTTGGTACGATGGTAGGATCCTTGAATACAAGAGCACGAGCAGTGTGCACGACGATACCATCCGTGAACCCGAGGGTACGAGACATGAGTACGACGGGGCGCTCTTTGAGTACGACGGTACTACCCTAGAGTACGACGGTACTATTCTTGAGTACGACGATACTACGCTTGAGTACGAAAGGTACGGTTCTTGATCATGATGGTCTGGCTTTTGGGGTCAGGTCAGGGATCATCCCACCATACTCAGAGGTCATAACTGACCTGACCCGTAAAGGGTAGGTCAAAGGTCGTTTCATCATCCCCCAAGGGCCCCCCACCTTCGTGCTAAAGGGGTTAATATGCTTTTTCAAAGTGTACGGGAACCTCAAGTTATGTTACGTTATGCTTTTAATACCTTTGATGACATCCGTTTTGAAAGGCTTGTATCAGATACAGTTTTCCTTTACCGCTACATTAGCATTTAGAAAACGAACTTGAGAATATATTTGTGTTCATGAACGTATTGTTGAAGTTCGGTGCAGAACAGAGCGCCGAGATCTGATTGCAAGGTGCCGCTAGCAACTATAAACTGAAAACAACTTCCCCTCCAGTCTCACAGACGTTGTGTAAATGTTTGGCTTGGAGGGGCTGGTCCGCAGATGGATCCCCTGTGTAAGCAGTTTGTTTCGGCTGGGTAATCGGGGCTTTTAATATTTTTTTATAGTATTTATAAGAATAAGGAAGAAATGTACGTGCCGTATTTATAAAAATGGGAAAGAGGAAAGGTATGGGTTTCTATAGGTTATGGAGCGCGGGATATGTTCTAGGATTTTCATGTACGACCCCTTGAGCACGATGGCGCACGGCACTTGAGCACAATGGTGCGACGGTACGATACTATGGCACAACGGTACTACCCCTGATCACGACGGTACGATGATTTTACTCAGCGGTACTACCCCTGAGCACGACGGCAAGGCCTTGCTGTTGTGCCCAAGGGGTTAATTATGCTGGTAATTTGTTATTTTACAGTTAATTACTCAGTATGAGTCTGGCGGCAACATGATACCGTTAATGGATATTAAATGCTTTAGGGCAGTGTTTCTCAAACTTTGATCATCACTTCTTTCTTCAGACTCATTAGTGTGGCCTCGATTTTTTTTTGTATAAACTTAAACTTATGGCATTCGATGGTTAATAAATGTATGTATGTTAACACACACTCCTTTGTTTAGAAGCTCTATCCTAACTCGCTAAGGGTAGGTGATGGGAGGTAATTTTTTCCTATGTCTTTCATTAATGCTTATTAGCATGAATGGTTATATATCGAAGTTTATTTTTATTTGTCTATAATCTGCTGTCACTCACGAGGAAAACCCTGAGCAAAAAAGTTTAAAGAATGCGTCTGTCTTGCGTCCCACTGTACGAGAAACTGCGTAGAGTTACTGAACATTGTGTTGGTAAGGCGGGGGGAGGGGGGGGGGGTGTTCCTCGTATGGAGTTGGCCTTGGGGTGGGGGGTGATTGGGAGGATGCCACGGAGCTAGGCTGTATATTTATCTGTACACGTGCGGTTACACTTTTAATATTCTGACGTCGTAATTTCCTCTCTCTATATTACTACTGTGTTGAGAATCATAAAATGACAAAAGAAAAATCAGCTACTAAAGTTCTTGGAAATGGTACAGACTCGTTAAACGTGTTTTTTTTTTTTTCTGTGAAGTTGGCAATACTCTAGGTACGCAGAAATTGGAGGAATTTCTATTTAAAAACTAGTACCGCTAAAATTGGTAAGGCATCTTAGTTAACTAATAGGCAGCACGTCGTATTTTTTATTGAATATTTAGGTTTGACTTGCAGAAAAAAAGAATTTTCAGTGCTGTAGGAGCACCTTGAAAATGTGAAAAGTTTGTAAATAGAGCTAAGAATTGATTAAAATCAATGACTTAAGATATGAAACTATCCGCGGCTCCAGTGTTGCCATACGCGGATCTCTCATTTTGTCTGTGTCTTGTGTAGAGTTACCATCTGGCTGGATTGTTCTTTGTTTTTCCCTCAAGTCATCTCTTGTTAGATGTATTTAGTGTTCGGGAAATATGAGTTCGAAACTTCTACTGAAGCACAGATTTTCTGCTAAGAGTTGGGTTGATGTTAGTGGGGATGGAAAAGACTAGAAATATAGCATTTGTTCACTTTTTTTGTTTCTGTTTTGTTTTTATTGTGTATAGTAAGCACATTGTTGGTCGTGGTATGTTTAACTATGAAGTTGATTAACTTGTAAGTTTTGATGTTCCAACATAGATTGCTGTTTTCTATGTATTGTTTCATTATTGATTGCTGTAACCTTGAATGGAGTCTTTTATGTTCTTTGTGTACACTTATTATTTACAACAGTACAGCTTTACAAAGTTTTCAGTGATAATAGTGTGCATTATTAACGGACATTAGTCAGTATATTATGCTGCATCATGTACTTTCATTTTATATTTCTACTATACCAGTATAACTGTGAGTTTAACGAATTTGTTATACCTACACTGTAGTTGGATTGGTCGAGGTATGTATATGGTAGTGGTGACGAGGCGTGGCGTTCTTATATTGATGAGGGTGCAATCGGTGGTGAGCGGTGACGTTCGTACTTCCTGTTGGTATTCTGGGTGTTGACGCCGCCGCCTCCCACACCCCAGGGGGTGGTGGTAGGGTTGAAGGAGGCTCCCTTATATCACCTTCACTCCTCCTTCCTCCTCTTCCTGCTCCTCCATCCCTACCGCCTTTACGGCAGGTAGGAACGTCTCTGCTCCGTTCCATCGGATGTAGCATTTTAGTCGCTTACTCTTGTAAGCAACCACTTAGAAGGTTACGGGGTAAAAGTTCTGGAGTGTGGCAAGACACGCTAGGTATTGTGGATTACAGGATGGTATGATGGGTTTACGGTGATGAGTTCGGTGGGTGTTAAGAATGGATATGGTGGGTTGTGTTGGGGGATGTACCTGTAATTGTGTGGTGGAGGCAGTTCCGGTAAATGGTTTGGTGCCGTGGGCTTTGCTGTGTCTGGTGTGGTGGTGATACTTTGGTTATGGGTAAGCTGGGTGCTAACGGCAGATATGGTACAGTGGGTGTGTTAGTGGGTGTAAATGTCGGGTTTTAAAGTGGATATAGTGGCCAGTTGTTACAGTGGGTGCTGTGACAGGTGAGGCTTGTACCGTGCGTGTGTGGGTCGGGTTTCTCAGTGGGTGTCGTTGATGCAAGTTGCTAAAGTTTACAGGGTTCATCATGAAGTGGGTATGGTCAGGGTTAGTGCGTGTTGCCACGATGGTATATGTGGTATTGCGGTGGGTGTGGGGCTCAGGTAGGAGTAGAGAAGCTTTTCAAGATCACTTGGAAGTAGGTAACTTGTTCGGAATCGATACGTGATCACCTTGGAATAAGTTATCGTTAAATTTAACATAAAGGGTGCGTGCGGAATGTAAGGTTGAGTATGAGGGTGTGGGGGAGGGTTAAGGTGTGTGTTGAAGGGGGGGGGGGTGGAGGAAGAGAGGGGTGGCGACCTTGACCGGGGCCGTGAAGGCTATGGCGGTAGGATTTATTAAAGGCCCGAGAGTTGGCACGGACGGACCGGCCATACGCCGTTTGGTTCTTTAGAATTATTGTGTCTGGCCGGCCTGGAGGCAGGAGGCGGGTCGTCGAGTAAGGTGGTCGTTGTGGTTTAGTCGTTGTTTGTTACGTGGGAATGATAAAATGTGAGTGACTGATTAAGCCGTTGGAGACGGGTTTGATTGAGCGGCGCAAGTTTTGTGTGTGTATCAGACACAATCAAACCTGTTGGGAGGGTTCTCTTCCTCTCTCCATCGGCCTGCGGCTCCTCACGCTTCTCTTCCTCTCTCCATCGGCCTGCTGCTCCTCACGCTCCGCTCGTGGTCGTCATCGCTCGCCTGCCGCTGCGGTGGGCCTGCCGTGACTGTGTTTGTGGCCGGCCGGCTGCCTGACGCTGGCTGATGATGACGTTTAGTACTGTTCATTGGAAGCGGCCGCCGCGGGCCGCTCGCCCGCCACACTGACCCAGTTTTATTCTTGGTGCAGCAGCAGCAGTAGGACACCACCTGCTTCTGCTGCACCATTGTTATTATTCACACTCGTCCATCTGGTTCAGCTTCTCCAACACTAACATTTAACTTAAAAGTATTTTATTTATTTATTTTTTACGCTGATGTCGCGCCTTTTATTTTTTTTTTCACATTTGCCTGATTTGTGGTCTAGTGCTTTCACCTCTTCGTGTTTCGTCACAGTTTCACTCTGGGGGTTTTGTGAGCGTGTGTAACATTTAGTATGAAGCGGCCTCTGGGGGGATCCTCTCTCCTCTACCCCCACCCTCTCTTCCTCCCACTCTCCCTGCTCGGCTCTCACTCATACCGGTCCAACTGCCTGCCCGCCCGGCCGCCCCACTCCCCTGGCCCCGCTCCACCCCTTCTCCGCTGATCTTGTATGCTACCGGAACGTTCAGTGTGTCGTGGAACGTGATTGTGGTAACATCGTCCATACAGGTGTAGGCGCTGCGACTGGGTCGTCGCATTGGGTCGTGCCGGCGAGGGTCCTGTCGGGTGAGAGGCGCATTGGGTCGATCGACCGGTGCGGTGCGATAGACTTGGTGTGGGATATATTTTCGTGTAGGATCGGCAGCGCGCGCCGCGCCACCTGCCGTATGACCTGACCAGCGACAGCTGCTGCTTCTGTTGCAAGCTACCAAAGCGGGGAAGCACCCCAAGTTAAGGTAAATTCCACGACTGTTTGATAACAGTTCCATAACCTCCTCAGTTATGGTGAATTGGCACAAAGTCATATGCTGCTCTTGTTGGTTATTTTGTTGGTGTTGAACGATCAACGAGTCTGTTACGGGTAACGGAAGACCAGGGATTTTTTTTTTTCTATTTTATTTTATCGAGACGTGTGACAACTCAGGTGAGGTGTATGGCGGTGTTGGTGACTGGAGCAGGGACGTCCTGGGTCTTGCTGGGCTGGGGGTTGTCGTGCATCATGGCACCCCCTCCCCTTCCCACCCCAGTCTTGATGGCAGGGAGGGAAGGGCAGGGTTACAAGTTGCCTGAGGTTACAGTCTTGTGACGTGGAAAGCATGATCACCAACACACGAGTTGAACTTTCATAATTTATGTGCAAGATTAGTGTGTGTGTGTGTGTGTGTGTATGTGTGTGTGTGTGTGTGTGTGTGTGTGTGTGTGTGTGTGTGTGTGTGTGAATGTTATCTTTAGATATTAGAGAGAATTTAAAGGTTACCAAATATTATCAAACAGCTCCAGAGTAGACTAGATGTGTGAGCTCCATTTATGAGAGTACGGTAAATGGTAAACTCAGACTTGGTCTGTGTGTATACTAAAGGATGTGGCCCGGGCCATGGAGGGTGTGTGAGTGTGGTGGATGGTGGTGGTGTGTGGCCCTGGTCACACCACCACCGCTCTTCCTCATATTTCCCCCTGACCACAACTCTCTCTCAGTTCAAGTGCCTCATCTCCAAGACTTTCTTCCACTCGGCACGTATACATGTATTTCCTGGGAGTATATAATGGCTTTTGTTGCTTCTCCCTTCGTATCCTCTTCTGCAGGTGTTTGCACTAGTGAGGCATGGAGAGTGTCGATTTCCAAGGCGTGTCCTATGTATGGGTGGACGTAGTTGTTTGCAGGAGTGAGTGAATTAGGGAGTTGATTTTCTTGACGTATGCTTTTGTTTAGGTTGGCGAAGTTTTGTTTGCAGTCATGAGATAATGAGAATGTGGGCAGGTAATTGAAGGTGTGTCGCCGGCTGTCTGGCTAGGGTGACTGGAGCGAGAAACGTGATAATCATGTGAAACTGGCCAGTCCTCTCTCCTGATCCTGGTGTCACCAGTGGGTAAACCTGACTGGCTGCCAACCACTGTGTGTGTCTGGGATTACTTCCCTGGGGCGCCCTCAAGGCGAATCGTCGGCCGGGGCTTTGGGAGACTCCCAACCACATACTGCCGCCTTGTGGGCATTATTGATAGTCACGTATCCTCCGATGCCACCATAATTTTAGGGATCATACTTTGAAATATCCAACATCTGGGTCAGTTCGATGATGGGACGCTATCGAGGAAGGTCATCTGTATCGTAGGGCCAAACTCGTTCCTCGAGGCTTGTGTACAGGATTATATTAAGATACAGAGATCTATTGTTACGGTTATGGCGTACTGTAGTAGCGTGAGAAATGGAGGGGGTAGCAATGTGTGAGGGGGTAGAAAGGCAGCAAGGTGTGAAGAGGGGGCAGGATAGCAGTGTGTGAGGGTGGGCAAGATAGCAAGGTTTGAGGGGGTCGTACAAAGTGTGAGGGGAGAAGAGGCCAAGACAGCCAAGTGTGAGGGATTGGGACAGGTTGTTGCTAAAGGACAGGTACACTGGCGAGGATTGGCAGTGTGGGGGAGTGGCTATACCGAGGTGTGACTGGTAATGATAACAACGAGGCAGATGATGCCAAACTATACCCACATGACGCTTGGCTCCTGAAATCAGTCTTGCCAGCACACACAGCCCTCGGTCAGGTTTTGACAACACACACACACACACCTGTCAGGTGGAACGTGGAACCACTGCTCATGTTTTAAGGGACAGGTTAAAACTAAAGAGAACACACCCACACCGTTTAGGTCTTTAAGACAGACTTTGGGCAGGGACGGGTGTATGGAGACCTGGAGTCCAGGGAGAACATCGAACTGCCGTTAGGTTATAGAGCGTCCGAACCCCCGATCTTGTACCCGGGGATAGCGGTGCGTGCTGCGTGCCCGGCCTGTGAAGTAGACAAGGCATCATCGAACTGCCATTGTTGCATGGTTAGGTGATAGCCAACATGCCCTCACATCTGGTCGTGTGGGATGCAGGCTGATGATAGGATAAGTGACGTGTTGGGAGTGCTCGAAGAACCGCCGACTGTGTTTAGAACCCATGCGCAATCAGCGCGACTGAAGGTGACATTTGTACAGTTATCGCAGTTTTATATATATATATATATATATATATATATATATATATATATATATATATATATATATATATATATATATAGTTTTATATTTAATCGCTAATTGTGTGTTTTATTAGAATAGAACTAAGGCTCATCAGCTGGATATTTGTTCCTTTGGTACGTATTAACCGTATTAACGGTTTGGTCTCCAGGCCATCATGTATAAGGGTTACGCGGCCTTGCTCAAGGAGAGTGAAGAAAAGATAAGAACTCGTTGGGGTAAGACGTGACTTTTTTTTGTCTCCATTGGTGATGTGATGTGACGGGAAAGTCATTCAGTGGTAACGCGCCAGGTGTTTGACACGCTGAAGAGCAACTGTCTGTAGTTCGACTTTTCGCCTTTTGGATTTCGACTTGACAGACTGAACTTGGCGATTCCCAGACGTCACCAGAAGATTGAATAACTCCCCCATCACACCTTCGTCTTGTGGTGTACTGGGTGTTGCTTGGGGTTCTGGTGTACGACGTGTCACCCTACGTAGTACCCCGGTCGTTGTTAACGGTTTTCAGAACACGATTGCCTGCGTCTAACGTATCTTGGGGCTGAGGAGGATAGGATGGTTAGGATGCAAGTGACATGACCATTCTACGTTTGCTGTTGCCAAGCTGGGAAGGATCTTAGTTTGCCCCTGCTATGTTGTGTATACGGTGCGGTATTCACTACGGGAAGCCGATCATCCTAGACTTGCGGTTATTTATTGCCTTGTCACAACAAAAATTGATATATACAAGCTTGCTGTAGGCAGCGCTTGTACAAAGTTGTCAAGGTGATAATTAGCCTCTAGTTTCTTGATTGCCAAAATTTTGGCAACTATTTGGATCAGATTTGTCACAGTTTCTTTATACATTCAAAGCTGTGCAACTTGTGAATTTTTTTTCGGGTCGATGGATCTGAAATTTCGGTCAGGTTTACAAGGCCTTGAGTACTAGAATGGTACTGAATTCTTTATGTGTACAGTAATGGAAGATTGGGTCGGAAAATGTGCGGTCAATGTATACTGCAGATGTTACATCGGAAAACACTACTTGTGGATACGTTTTGCCGGCCGGTGAATGTCGTAATGTTTCATTAAGGAGGATCGGAATTGTATTCGTGGAGGCAAAACTGTTGTAGAAATGTGGTATCTTTGTTTCTGGCACCCGTGTGTGCCAGAGGCTGAGGAAGCCCTCATCACATCGGGTTTAGTTACGTGTACAGTACGAGGGGTAGAGGGGGTTCGACTACTCGTGGGGCCCTTAAGCTTAAGAGATATCTCAGTTTAATTGAAGCTGGCAGTATCCTCGAATTAGAGGAGGTCTGTTGCTGTACACATTTGTGTGTGTGTGTGTGTGTGTATGTGTGTGTGTGTGTGTGTGTGGATACATGTCTTTGTCAGTGTGCTTTTGTCTTTGTTTTAGTTTATGTTTCTATATCCAGCGGTGTTGAGATTGCTCGATGCTGTGCAGCTTATTGTTGTAGGTGTTCCGGGAAGGGGCTTCAACCGGATGTAGTGTGGGATGGGGCGTTTTGCAAGCTGATAAGCTAATGAGGAGAGGCTTGGGACATATCCTGTAAGGCCTTGAGGAAGTATTTCCGATGATGGTCGTTTTGGCACCACGTCACGTCGAGGCCGTGCGTGTGTGAAGCCATCGGAACGACCTCGAGTAAATGAACGCGGATGCAGTACGACGACCCTTGAGCACGACGGTACGATGGTCTTGGCCTTGGACCTAGTCAAAGGTCGTGTCGTCGTGTTCAGTGGCTCGTTGCTGCCTTGCTCTAGGGCTGGTGCTGTCGTGCTCAAGTTCATCTATAATAGAAGTAGGGGCACCAGGGTAAGTGTCCGTATTGATCCTTCGTCCATCATTAATTAGGAAGGAGAAGAAGCAGGGTGGAGACGAGGGAGAGGCGGTCGGCTCTTTGTTAAGACAAATGAGGTCTTGAGAGAGAGAGTGATTCACGCATCACGTTGACTCGGTGGTGAGTCACGAGGGACGCTCCCTCCCTCACCAGGCTACGGTGTGTAACAGAGCAAGTGGTGTTTCTTTTTACACTTCGTACACTATGCGGATTTCCTTCGGGTTTGGAGTGCACGAAGGATATGTATGTACGTTCGCAAATCCCACCTCGAGCGATTTTCTCGGTGACTTTTAAAAGTCGACCCGATAGGCTGTGGTCGAGGTAAATTGTATTTTCGCCGATGAAGCAATAAGTAATCTTTCATTCGTTCCTGCCAAAGGTCCATTTTTTTTTTTACCCCCAATGAATTGCGTTTCTTCTTCCATTCTTGTCCTCTTTAAGCCGGAGGGAGAGGTGGGTGGTTGGGGGGGGGGGGGGAGGAGCCTTTTTCCGAGAGCATGCATCTAGAATGTCGATTTAGATAGGATTAGAATATTAACTTAGATAGAAATAGTGGATAACAGATAACACCTCTTCAGAGACCAGCGTTTTCATAGGCCAGTTATAGTCCTTTTGTTAACGATTATTTATTTCCCCAAAGTACTGTTGGTTCGACACCCTACCACCAGTTTGCGGCTGCGTACACTCCTTAAGCCATCAGCTCGTGAACCGGTTTGAAGATTTTGTTTTAGTTTAATTTAAGAGGCCAGGATGAGGTGCGTGTATGTCTTGTTTAGAAAACTTGGCGCGGGGGAGGGGTGGGTGTGGGTGGCTTCGCACATCATGAATATAAATGAAGGTTCACTGTTGCACGGACTTAAGCTCTTGGTTATTGTGTACACACGCAGGAGTTAGTCATGTCATGTGTAATTTTCGGGTTTGATAGTGTTTACAGGCCTCCCGTCCGCCCATGACTTTAATCCTCCTGGTGATCTGCAGACTAAAAGGTTAATTACAGGTTGTCTGTCATCCTGTTAGTGGTAGATTTTCGACGTGTGTGCCATGATAATCGTGGGAGAGTAAAATAGCCCTTTTTTTTTTTAATGGTCATTCGTCACTTTGAAATGTCTCGAGGAGGAGGGATATAAATCTTTTTCGTAAGTGTGGAGACCCGGTTCGTGATCCACCGGTACTGTATCGTGGGTAGTAGTTTTTTTTCGTATCCATGGAGGCCACCTCGTTACAGGTAATACACACACACACACACACACACACACACACACACCCACACACTTAAGCTCGTGAATTATTAGTTAACCCGTAACTTATCATGACCTCCCAGTTCTACAATATCTGTGATACCTTAACTGTATATAATCAGCCTAATGGCTGCCAACATCCAATAAACCGTTATGTATTTATTTACACACATATGCACTTAGCCTGGGGCGTGGGTGAGTGTGTATTTATACACATAGGAGTAAACAATTAGTACATAAGTACAGGGTTAAGTAATGGGGCAACACGAGCGTAGAACTCTCCCCATTACACAATATTTGCCAGTCACATAGAGTAATCAGACACACGCCTTTTCCTCCCTCAGTCTCTCCTTTTGTAGTTACGTATTTATACAGCATAGTGAGGGGGGGTTCTATGCTCAAACCCCCCATGCTTTTGAACGCGTGTGTGTTTGACTGTGCGAATTTAAAGTGTCTTTAGAGGTGGTTTTGTTTCATATGATTTTGTCTCTTCCTCTATTGGTTGGTGCCCGTTGTATATATGCCGCTGGTAAAGCGAGCCGACTTGGGAGGCAGCGATGCTTTGCAAGGCCTTCATCACCGGCGCCACGGAGTGTTATAGTGTTTTAGTGCTGGTGTCGGCACGACAGCGTAGTATGATAACTGCACTTATTCTTACTGTGAAGGATTCCACCCCCACGTATCTCCTGCGTGTCGTAGAAGGAGACTTAATTAAGGTTGGGAGCTGAGCCGCTGGGAAATACTCCTCCTCTGTATTATCACTTTATAAATATAGGAACAGAAAATAGAGCCAAGTGGGCATTTGTCTTCAAAGGCTCGGTCGTGTGTTTGCCGGTCGCCAGGGAGAGCAGGCAGGGTCACGTGACTGGACGCTACAAATTCTCCAGCTGATTTGCAGCACGCTATTTGTGGGTTGATTGAACCTCTCGTAGTGTTGATTACTGTTTGTGTATTACGGGCTGAGAGTTTTTATACCATGACTGTAATTTTCTGTGTACACACACACACACACACACACACACACACACACACACACACACCAGCCGATATCCAGAAACCCATTTATCGACTAGCCCCAGGGGGAGGATGAACATACAGGATTGACTGTGGACTGACCCCCGCGGCCGGGGTTCGAACCCGGACGGATCCAAGTGTGATTCACGGTCAGCAACGCTAACCGTTACACCATGGAACTCTGTGTGTGTGTGTGTGTGTGTGTGTGTGTGTGTCGGACAGGCATGAGCACACAGGGCAGGACTCAGGCAGGGACATGAGCACTGGAGAGGTTGGAGGGCGTTGACATAGTGTACTAGGTGGCAAGAACGTTACATAAAGAAGTGGGTCATGTATTTTGGAGTGGTTGAAGTAACCTGGTTTGATCACTCGGTTGTCCGTGTCGTATTCCCAGTGTAGGTAGTTATAGTTCATGTTCTTCGTATTTTCAAGCTTTTTGAAACCATGATCCTTATTTGAAGCCTTTTGACACCATGATCACGTTATTTCAGGCTTTCTGACGCCGTGATCACGTTATTTGTAGTTTTTTTTGGCACCATGCCCACATTATTTCAAGCTTTTTGACACCATGCCCACATTATTTCAAGCTTTTTGACACCATGACTACGTTATTGAAGCTTTCTGATACCATGACCACGTTGTTTCAAGCTTTCTGACATCATGATCACGTTATGTGAAGATTTTTTTGACACCATGACCGCGTTATTTCAAACTTTTTGACACCATGACTACGTTATTTGAAGATTTTTGGCACCGTGACCACGTTATTTCAAACTTTTTGACACCATGTCCATGTACGAAGGTTTTGACACCATGGCAACATTATTTGAAGCTTTTTGATACCATGTCCTTGTTATTTGAATATTTTTGACACCATATTCACCTCATGACTGAGCAGCCGTGGATATGATTAAGTCGAGGAGTAACTGGTTGGATTTTTTCCTGATGGGGTAATGTGGAGAAACGTCCATGACGTTATCTGGCTCATATTATTGCATTTAGCGGTATATTTGACGTGTGTGTGTGTGTGTGTGTGAATGGAATTCATGGCACGATCCCTGGAGAAGGGTTGGCATATAGCCTCTCAAGGCCCTCCCCCCTCGTGGGGGCGAGTTAGGGGGTCCCAGTTTGTAGGGGAAAAACGTAGTCCCGATAAAAGAATTTTTGCCAAAGGTTATATATATATATATATATATATATATATATATATATATATATATATATATATATATATATATATATATATATATTTTTTTTTTTTTTTTTTTTTTTTATACCTCGTCGCTGTCTCCCGCGGTTGCGAGGTAGCGCAAGGAAACAGACGAAAGAAATGGCCCAACCCCCCCCATACACATGTACATACACACGTCCACACACGCAAATATACATACCTACACAGCTTTCCATGGTTTACCCCGGACGCTTCACATGCCTTGATTCAATCCACTGACAGCACGTCAACCCCTGTATACCACATCGCTCCAATTCACTCTATTCCTTGCCCTCCTTTCACCCTCCTGCATGTTCAGGCCCCGATCACACAAAATCCTTTTCACTCCATCTTTCCACCTCCAATTTGGTCTCCCTCTTCTCCTCGTTCCCTCCACCTCCGACACATATATCCTCTTGGTCAATCTTTCCTCACTCATTCTCTCCATGTGCCCAAACCATTTCAAAACACCCTCTTCTGCTCTCTCAACCACGCTCTTTTTATTTCCACACATCTCTCTTACCCTTACGTTACTTACTCGATCAAACCACCTCACACCACACATTGTCCTCAAACATCTCATTTCCAGCACATCCATCCTCCTGCGCACAACTCTATCCATAGCCCACGCCTCGCAACCATACAACATTGTTGGAACCACTATTCCTTCAAACATACCCATTTTTGCTTTCCGAGATAATGTTCTCGACTTCCACACATTTTTCAAGGCTCCCAAAATTTTCGCCCCCTCCCCCACCCTATGATCCACTTCCGCTTCCATGGTTCCATCCGCTGACAGATCCACTCCCAGATATCTAAAACACTTCACTTCCTCCAGTTTTTCTCCATTTAAACTCACCTCCCAATTGACTTGACCCTCAACCCTACTGTACCTAATAACCTTGCTCTTATTCACATTTACTCTTAACTTTCTTCTTCCACACACTTTACCAAACTCCGTCACCAGCTTCTGCAGTTTCTCACATGAATCCGCCACCAGCGCTGTATCATCAGCGAACAACAACTGACTCACTTCCCAAGCTCTCTCATCCCCAACAGACTTCATACTTGCCCCTCTTTCCAGGACTCTTGCATTTACCTCCCTAACAACCCCATCCATAAACAAATTAAACAAC